>NC_073263.2:32399619-32702649 GCF_029289425.2 Pan paniscus | reverse complement strand
CACCAAGGCACACACAAAGTAGCTTTTCTCGGGAAAATGTTTCTTCCTCATTATTACCTACAAAATTCGCGCTTGCTCCATGATGACATTGAAATCCCCTGATTAAAGTGTTTATGTGATTCAGCTTCTATTCAAAGTAAAAGCCAGAGACTGAAGACTCCAATTAGGCTGTTTATTAAATGAGGAAAGAGAAGGACACATATCCACATGGGACTCTTACCTTTCCTCTTACCTAGGAATATGTCTCAAGAGAGAAAGAGCAGCTTCCAAAGAAGGTTCTGGTTGAAGTTATGATTTTAATAAGGCTCTCTGAAATAATGACCAAAGGTGGAAAGCAACACAGAAACCATGACTAATTGCCACCTTGCAGCCAGCACCTCCTGGCCTGGATGCCGTCAGCATTTCAGAGGCACTGCAGCTGTTGACAAGGGGCCTGGCCCCCACCCCACCCCTACTTCCCACTCCCTTGCACACCCCCGCATCTCCCACCAAATGAGACACCTCCTGGCAACTCCAAAGAGCAGTCAGATGAGAGAAAGTCCATCATTCACTTGGCTGGAGAGGATTAACAGCCTTGAATTGCAAATAATTACATGCGAATGTCCTAAAACTGTAGGGTATTTGAGTTGGAAGGATCTTTGGTCTTATTTTCCAACCTCCCACTCACTCACTGCAGGATTTGCTTCTTAGAGCATCCCTCTCCCTCACAATTTGCTGAGCCACTGTTTATTATAAGCTTCTCAACATGACGAGCTCTTCACATGGCAAGGCAATTTATTTTATTCTACAGACTAGAAAGGCCTTCCATATGATAAGCTAGGAGCCGATTCCTTCTAAACTGGCCCACCTGATCCTAGCTTTTTTCCCTGGTGAAGCACAGAATATGGATTTCCCCATTCACTCAGAAGCCCTTTAGCTCTGTCCTCCAGAACAGGGAATCAGCACACTGCTGCTCCTGCTTTCATAAATAAAGTTTTATTGGATCAATAGCTACGCCCATTCATTTCACAACAATGGCAGAGCTGAGTAGGTGAGAGAGACCTTATGGTGCATACACCTAAAATTTTTATGATATGGCCCTATACAGAAAATGCTTGCAGACCTTTGCTCAATCTAGAACAGTTTCTCAACTGTCAGTGGTGAGTGACTGGTTTTCTTATTTTATTTTTTTCCAGTCTGCCACAGACTAAGATACTTTTGTAAAATTCAATACAAATGAATTATTAGAAATATTAATTTTAACAAATTATAGAAAATACAAGGCTTAATGTTTTATTGTTAGGCTCAACTGACACAAAGGTGAGTACCGATAAATATAATCAAAACAAATATAACAGGAAATAATGATGCAGGATTTTTCTCAACCCCACTTCATCAGCCAGAAACTTCTGTGCCTGGCAGGGGCCCCTGCTTCTTTGTTCCTGTCACCCTGCTCTGTGGCCTGTGGCTCCCTGGCTGACCCAGCCCTGCTGCTGCTTCTTGGCGCCAGCAAAAGGAGGGCTGCAGCTTACAACCCCTTTTGACCCCACTGTTCAGTAGGTCCCAGGTTCTTGTCCCGCATCAAAGAAGAATGAGGTTACACTGACAATTAAAGGGTGAGGAGGGTGGAGAAGAATTTTTGTTGAGCGACACAGCAGCTCTCAGTGGAGAGGGGATACAAGGGTGGTCCTGAAGTCGGGTGGTTTTCTCCCCTAGTGTGGCTGGGTCTGGGCTTTTATAAGCTCAGAATGGGGGAGTGCCTGCTGATTGGTTTATGAGTGTGCAAAAAAGCTAAAAGAAAGACACCAATCAAAGGTAGGCATGACAGTGTAAAAAACCAATTAGAGAAAGGTAGGTATATGTAAAATAGAGGAAGGGTGAGGATCAATCAGAGGAAAGCATGCCAAATGGGAAGAGAGGTTCTCAATCCAGTCTGTGGATTTGTAGCTTGACTTTCAGCCTTCAAACTGTCTTTGGCTTGAGGGTGGGGTTTCACCAGGAAGCTGCCCCTATTTGCCTAGGCATTTGACTGCCTCCTGCTGCTATCAATAGAAAAGAATTACAAAAACTGTTCAGATTTTTATTGAAAGTGTGCGTATATGTGATTAATACAAAGAATCACAAATGTGCTGATACCATTTTTGTTGTTCATCTGTCATAACTGAACAAAAAGTTTACTTTAAAAGAGAAATCCCTCAAATTAAACGCCTATATGCACACTTTGAACAAACACTTTGACTGCAAATGTATAAGATATATATAATTTTTTTTTGAGGTAGAGTCTCACTCCATCACCCAGGCTACAGTGCAGTGGCGCAAACTCAGCTCACTGCAACCTCTGCCTCTGGGGTTCAAGCGATCTCCTGCCTCAGCCTCCCGAGTAGCTGTGACTACAGGCATGCACCACCATACCAGGCTAATTTCTGTATTTTTAGTAGTGATGGGTTTCACCATGTTGGTCAGGCTGGTCTCAAACTTCTGATCTCAGGTGATCCGTTCGCCTCGGCCTTCCAAAGTGCTGGGATTATAGGCGTGAGCCCCTATGCCTGGCCATAAGATTTTTAATGTGACAACAAGTTTCTTCTTTGTTATCTAAGTTAAGTGGGATTGATAACAATGTTACTCATGGGTAATCATGTATATCTAAAATTCTTTTGTTTGAGTACCAGTCATCGTAGGGAAACCAGTAAAGAAAGGTTTTTTAAGGCAAGTTAAAAGTTTAGGGTATTCCTTTTCACTTACTGCTTTAGGGTATTCCATTCACCTTTTATTCAAAATGAGGTAAGTGATGCTATATTTCCAAAATGCATCTTCAGTTCTTCATCTCTAGCCAATTCTTATAATTATAAAGTTATAAATGTAAATTACCTGTGAAACAGTGGATTCTGTGCATTATACACTTTGGTTTATGGTAAGCAAACTAACCTTGAATTGGCACTTGTTGTAAATCAGATTGACCACACACCAGTACCATGCAGCTGTCACTCATAGGACTCACCGTTTGAATTTGACTACACCCAGACTGGTCTTTACCCTGTTCAGTAAGATAAATCCACTGATTGTGAGCTCAGATAGCACAGACTTTTCAAATGGTGACAAATCGTTTTAATTCTTACTCTCAATTTCTGTATCTACCTCATTAAAGAGCAAGTTTGGGGACTGGCAGCCCCCTGACCACACTCTGAGTAGCACTGTCTAGAGTTCCTCATTTCTAAATCAAGCTATTAGTTCTTTCAATTGTCCACCCCAGGAGGTTGTGGTTCTTAGATCCTTGGCCATTCTGATTACTCTTCTCTAGAAATGTACCCCTTAAAATGTGGAGCGCTTAGAAAGAACCCATTGTTCCTGATATATGTGACCAGTGCAGAATGCAATGGGCACTGACCTTTTGAGTCTTGGGATCTATGCTCTGGTCATGCATCCTAAGGTTGGTGTCTTTGTTCAGTAGCCATATTACATGGTTAAGTCACATTAAGCTTACATCTGCCAGAACTCTCAAGTCTATTAATAGCAGGAAGGGCTGTTGAACTATGTTCGTTTTATCCTGCACATCCTGTAGTTGATTTTTGAAGTTAGAGTCATTATATTTTACTTTTATGAAATTTTATCTTATTAACAGGTCATCCTTCACTTCTGTTAAGCTCTACACACTTCTCAATATTGCTATTCTCTAACAACAATAACTAGTTTCATCTACCACTTTAGGGTTTATATGGTATTTTCACATATAGTCCCATTTGGTTCTGTTGATAAATCATGCTAGACATGTGTTATTATTGTTTTCATTTTCTAACTCAGAAAACTGAGTCTCAAAGAACCCTTAGCAAATAGCCTAATACCATCTTTACAGTTTAAAAACAGGAGTTCCGGCCCATTCAAGTTACTCTTAAAATGATCATAACCTTGAGACGTGCTTCCTTCAGTTATTTACAGTCTTTTAGTCACACGCTTTAGAGGAGTTACTCAACCAGTTACTGACAAAACTCTCCGTAGCAAGCTTGTCCAACCCATGGCTCACGGGCTATATGTGGCCCAGGACAGCTTTGGATGTGCCCCAACACAAATTCATAAACTTTCTTAAAACATTATGAGTTTTTTTGGCCATTTTTTAAAGCTCATCAGCTATCATTAGTGTTAGTGTGTTTTATGTGTGGCCCAAGACAATTCTTCTTATTCCAATATGGCCCAAGGAAGCCAAAAGATTGGACCCCGTTGTGTAGCATCTAGCTAGTCATATTGTCCACAACGTGGGAACCTATTTTCAGTTGTGTTGCTGAAATTCTGATGTTCCATGTCCCTGGTACGTCCATGGTTTCTGAGACAGGAGAATAAAGTTAGTTTGATGTATCCTTTTCTTTATAAACACATCTGACTCCTAGAGATTTCCATTTTACATTTCTAAATAATCACAAACTATTCATTGTTAACCTCAAAAAATTATCAAACAGATGAAATCTGATCATCTCTTTTAAACAATCAGTACACTTCCATAAATACCACTGGAGAGTCTGAAATGTGCCTGATGCTCTGCTGGGTCCCAAGTGCGTAAAAAAAACCTTAAACTCTACTGCAATGTGTTTTTCATACTGCAGATCATGGCCCCTTGGTAGGTTGTCAAGTGAATTTGGTGGATCACAAACAACATTTAAAAAAATAAAATAGGCTAAACTAGATTAAAAAGTATCAGAATACAAACAAACAAGGATAATTACTTAAGCATAACTTTTTTTTTTTTTGCTTTAGTATAGTCTGTATGCATGCCCTAAGTTGTGATGGAAAATACATTTTTTGTTGTGTGTCACTATCAAATAGTTTGAAATATCCATCATTAGTGGAAGAAACGGACACAACCATTTCAATACCCTTTGGAACATACCATGATCATTGTAGGCACAGGGTGCCAAAGAAGACTGGTCGTTTTTTTTCTCTGTTGCATTTTGCTTTCTATTGCTTTGGTTTTCGTTTGTTTGCTTTGGTTCAAACAACCTAAATACTGCAAAATTTCCCTGAGCTGTTTTCCTTTTTTCCCAGGAGTTTGCCACTTTTTCACATGCCTTAGTTGGGCTGTAAATATCTTCCTGTTGGCCAAAGTGAGTATAATAAGCTCTTAGAGACCAGCAGACAGGGCCAGGCTTTCCCTTCCCAGGCCACAGTGCCCAGCTTGGCATGTGTTCTTAACCTAAATAAAGGAGTCCCTATCCAACTAGTATGTGGTGTGCTGGCATCATAACCAGTTTTGAGAGAGGTAGTTGGAGCCAACACTAAATGTTGTAGTTTCTGTTTTAAAATATCTATATTTTCTTTAAAGTCATATCCTTTTTTTTTTTGTCTTCTCAAAAACTGTCTGCTAAAAGGGCTTTTTCATAGTCCTTATTTAATATCAACTTCTCACTAGCTTCCTAAAATGCAATACAAAAATCCAATAAGTTCAACGTTCAGCCTATCATGGCACCTTGTGTATAAATGACCCTCATATGTTAGTTTTCATTATATCAATCACAGGAAAAGAGGGAGTAGAAAGTACTAGTAGGAAAGTATATTTTGAGTCATCATTCTGGAGTCTTGCCCTTTTTCCACTTGTACAATTACAACTTTCTAAACTCTTTCATCAGAGCTTTATACAACTTTTTTAAAACTCAGACTCATTTTTCACTGTGATCTCAAGCTGTAGGATTCTTTTTTGTTTCTTTTTGTTTCCTTTTTTTAAGAGACAGGGACTTGATATGTTCCCCAGGCTGGACTCAAACTCCTAGACTCAAAAGACCCTTCCACCTCAGACTCCCAAGTAGCTGAGATTACAGGCGTGAGCCACTGTATTAGTCCATTTTTCACGCTGCTGATAAAGACATACCTGAGACTGGGTTATTTATAAGTAAAAAGAGGTTTAATGGACTCACAGTTTCATGTAAGCAGGCCTCACAATCATGGTGGAAGGCAAAAGGTATATCTTACATGGCGGCAGACAAGAGAGAAAGAGAGCCAAGCAAAAGGGGTTTCCCCTTATAAAACCATCAGCTCTCATGAGACTTACTCACTACCAAAAGAACAGTATGGGGGAACCACCCCCACGATTCAATTATCTCCCACCGGGTCCCTCCCATAACACATCAAAACATGGGAATTATGGGAGCTACAATATTCAAGATTAGATTTTGGTGGGAACACAACCAAACCATATCAGCCACCGCACCTGACTTCTAAGCCATAGAATTCTTTTCTGTACCTGGCTTTGTACTTGCTTTCACTTTAAACTTGAATGTTCAAGTTTGTCACTTAGTCAAACCTACACGGAAACTAGATTTTGAAGGAATAAACAAGAATAGGAGGATCCCCACAATGATTAACTGTGCATCCGCTTAGGTTTCCTTAAAAACAACACACTGCAAGGTTAAAGGGAGTTAAAGTGGAAGCTAGATACATAAAAAGATTAGTAGGCAATTGAACAAACATTGAAAGATACAAATAAGCAAATACCCCTCAGTGAGGGACTGCTGAATGCACTACCTTCTTTATTCTCTTCAGCAAACCTATGAGGCAAGACCTGCTTCAATCTTATAAGTGGCAGAAACTTACTTTAGAGGGGGTAAGTAGACTGTGGACAGTCACCTAGCTCTTAACTGGTATCACTGACACTTGGAACCAGGTCTTAAAACTGAACACCCAAGTAGAGTAAAATAAATTTAATTCAATTCACAAAAAATAAGCAATTATTATGTCCTTGGCATTGGACAGGCTATACATATGAATAAATATGTTTATATGAATAATGAAACAGAGAAACACAGGTCTTGCTCTTTTTTATTTTTTTGAGATAGTGTCTCACTTTGTTGCTGCGGCTGGGGTGCAGTGGTGCCATCACGGCTCACTGTAGCAGGCCCGGCTCTTGATGACTTTACCTGTAACAACTGAGAGTGGAGGCTCTCAAGCAGAAGGCTTCTAAGCTGAAAAAAAAAATCATATGATTCGATTTGGACTACACTGTGGAAAGCTATTTAGATGGGGAAGATGCTGGAGACAAGGTTTCTCCCACATTTTTACTGTAACAGATCCAGAGAGAGGTGGCAAGGCCTACACTAAGAGAATGAGAGTGAAATTACGAATGAGGGAACAGATTTGAAAATCAGTTCAGAATTAGGTCTTGGTGATGTGCTTGGTGAGGATGAAGCAGGATCCGATGATTCAGTTTATTTCAGAAGGAAATGATATGCTCTAGGTCAAGGTCTGCGCTGGGCCCAATGTTATGCAAAGCTAAACCAGGCCATCTCTGGCCTCAGGGAATGCAGATGCTCCCCTCTCAGGGGCTGCAAATTCAGGCAGAAAGCAGACACCTAGAGTCAATGTGTGAGGCGCAGAGTGTAAGACAGTGCCAAGCCGCGGGGACCCACTGCAGCCACACAGAGGTGTGCGTCCTGCCAACAGCATTCTGACTCGGAGTTGATTCCACAGAAAAAGACGCTCATGCAGAGTAGCCAGATTGGATCACAAATAGCGATCTCCAGAATGGCTCCCTCATCTCTACTTAAAGAAATTCAGTGGTTCATTTTGCTGTTACCTTATCCAGGGAATACACGATAAGAATCAAGTGCAGGGGACTAAAATAAGGAGTGTTAGCTTTGAGATATACTGAAGCTGAGATTCAGATGGGGCAAGCTGGAAATCTGGTCCCCGGGGCTCAGTGAAGAGGTTTCTGGAAAGAAGTAAGTGCCTTTTATGGCAGAGTTGAGTTCCTTTGTGAAAAAGAAGACTGCAGGTGCTTTATATTTAGACCGTCTAGTCTGATGTAATTATACCCTCTTTATAATCAGTCAGGGAAAACTTCTTAGAGAGGAAGGAAGGAGGCATTCAAAACCTCTTTGGAAATGGGAAGGAAGAAAGCTTGGCAAGTTGAGAAGGGTCCTCTGGCCACTGGGAGGAAGGGTATGTACAAGACAGTGCAAGTGGTAGAAGGACAGCTTAGAGGTGCCCAAGAAGCTCACACCTGTGCATGGGAGGACAGAGGGGAGGGAGGTGGAGGACCACACAGGGCTGCCCTCAGAGCACCCAGAGTTCCTGCTTCAGCCACGCTGTCTGCTAATGAGCATTTTCCTTGGTGCTCTGCAGGGTGACGACTCCGATGAGGAAGATCTTTGTATCAGCAACAAATGGACTTTCCAAAGAACCAGTCGCAGGTGGTCTCGTGTGGACGACCTCTACACGCTGCTCCCTCGAGGAGACAGAAATGGGTCACCGGGAGGCACGGGGATGAGGAACACGACCAGCAGTGAGAGCGTCCTCACAGACCTGAGCGAGCCTGAGGTCTGCTCCATTCACAGCGAAAGCAGTGGAGGCAGCGACAGTCGCAGCCAGCCGGGCCAGTGCTGTACAGACAACCCGGTCATGCTGGATGCCCCACTCATCAGCAGCAGCCTCCCACAGCCCCCCAGAGATGTCCTCAACCACCCCTTCCACCCCAAGAATGAGAAGCCCACGAGGGCTAGGGCCAAATCATTTTTGAAACGCATGGAAACACTCCGAGGGAAGGGAGCCCACGGGAGGCATAAGGGGTCCGGGCGGACAGGTGGCCTGGTGATCAGTGGGCCCGTGTTGCAGCAGGAGCCAGAGTCCTTTAAGGCTATGCAGTGCATCCAAATACCAAATGGAGATCTCCAGAATTCGCCGCCACCTGCCTGCAGAAAAGGGCTCCCATGCTCTGGCAAGTCGAGTGGCGAGAGCAGCCCGTCGGAGCACAGCAGCAGCGGGGTGAGCACGCCCTGCCTGAAGGAACGCAAGTGCCACGAGGCCAACAAGCGCGGGGGCATGTACTTGGAGGACCTAGATGTGCTGGCGGGGACAGCACTGCCGGATGCAGGGGACCAAAGCCGTATGCATGAGTTTCACTCCCAAGAGAATTTGGTGGTGCATATTCCCAAGGATCACAAACCAGGAACATTCCCCAAGGCACTTTCTATTGAAAGCCTCTCTCCCACAGATAGTAGCAATGGGGTTAACTGGAGGACCGGTAGCATCTCCCTGGGCAGAGAGCAGGTCCCTGGTGCCAGGGAGCCCCGGCTCATGGCGTCCTGCCACAGAGCCAGCCGAGTCAGTATCTATGACAATGTCCCTGGCTCCCATCTGTATGCCAGCACAGGAGATCTTTTGGACTTGGAGAAAGATGACCTTTTCCCTCACTTGGATGACATTCTGCAGCATGTCAATGGGCTCCAAGAGGTAGTCGATGACTGGTCCAAAGATGTCTTGCCTGAACTGCAAATTCATGATACGTTGGTTGGGGCACCTGGCTTATCCACCTTTCCATCTCCTAATCAGATCACCTTAGATTTTGAAGGTAACTCTGTCTCAGAAGGTCGGACGACACCCAGTGATGTGGAAAGAGATGTAACATCTCTTAATGAATCTGAGCCTCCTGGGGTCAGAGACAGGAGGGATTCTGGTGTAGGGGCCTCTCTGACCAGGCCAAACAGGTAGGTGGCATGCATTTGTGAAATGATTTTTCATCCATTTCATAGTAATTGTGTTCTGTTTATTTCTTTAACAAACATACACAGAGTACTTACTAAATGCCTGACTCTGTTCTAAGTGATGTATGTGATTAGGAATTATTTGAACAGAAGTATGACTTCTGTACAGGTATCATGGTGATTGAATCCATGTGAACTCATATTTATTTGTGCTTATCCTTTATTTTGTTCCTAGTTTTATCCAAAAATATTTTGAGCTTCTTATGTGCAAAGCGTTATACTGGGCACCATAGGCAGGGAATCCTGGATAACCAATATCCAGTTCCTAGGCACCGACTCTTCCCCTGACCTTCCTGTGATGCGTTCATCAAAATGTCTCTTCCCCAAATTTTACACTTTTTTTGCTCCTATAAGAAATTTCTGAGGCCTAAGATGTGTACTCTGCAAGTTTGTTTTTGCTTTAAAGTGCCAATTACAAAGTACATAAAAGCTGACCTACAAAGACCGTTTCAGAAGCACCATAGAAAAATGGCCCTGTGCTGCTGGGTTTCTGGTTGAGGCAAGGGTGTGTCTTGGGGTTCAGTGATGTGTCACCTCTGTACCTCTCATCTTTGGGCTCCATCTCAATACTGAGCAAGATATAGAGTGTAGACACGTGGAAGACAATGAGAAAATTTTCTACAGCCCTAGACATTCGACAGCTCTCTCCCTCTCTCTCTCTCTGTTTCTTGCTCCCTGTCTGTATCTCTCTCTCTTTCTCTCTTTGTCTTTATCGCTCTACCTCTGTCTGTCCTCTGTCTATATTGCTCTATCTCTGTCTTCCCTCTCTCTGTCTCTCTGTCTCTTGCTCTGTCTCTGTCTATATCTTTCTGTCTCTGTCTGTCTCTCCATCCTCTGCCTCTGTATCTCTTTTTGTCTCATCTCTCCATCTCTCCATCTACATCTGTCTCTCTCTTTTCTATCTCTCTGCTCTCTCTGCTTCTGTCTATATCTCCCTGTCTCCGTCTCTTTCCTCTCTTTCCGTTTCTCTCTCTCCCTCTGTTTCTCTCTCTCTCTCTCTCTCTCTCTCACACACACACACTCACTCACACACACACTGTCTCAGCTGCTCTCAACACCTTGGGAACAAATTTGGAATAAACAAACATAATATTTCCTCTATCACTTATTTAAACTCCCTAATAAAATGGATAATAAGACTTTTTCCAGATTTATCTGACTTGGAAAAATCATGTCCTATGTTTGTTCTGCACACTTGTGTCTTCTGTTCCATTTGCTTTGCGATTTTCTTTGCTCGGATGCTATCTTGATTAGCTGCGTGTACCTTGGTGATGTCCGGTGTTTCCCGCTACCAAGTCCACTTTGTGACTGGCTTCTCTGATGGTCTCTCTGGTAAAGGCGACTCCGATGGAACAGTTTCCAGCTGTCGCACCAGCCCCGGCCGGCCCCAGCATCGCCCCACATCAGCAGCCAGACGGCCAGCCAGCTGAGCCTGCTCCAGCGCTTCTCACTGCTCCGCCTCACGGCCATCATGGAGAAGCACTCCATGTCCAACAAGCACGGCTGGACATGGTGCGTAGCACATTCACCTAGGAGGGGATCCTTGGCTCTAGAGCTAAGTGTGTGATTGCAGAAGCTTCCACGTTTACTTTGTGATATCTGAAAAACCCATTCATTGCCTTCACTGATGATCTCCTGGACATAAGGCATGAGCTCTGCCGTAGCCTCGATGCAATGGACCCTACAGGAAACATTGCTCTATTTGTAGTTCTCAGTTGGTTTCCAGGGAAGGCAGTCAGGCTCCAAGAAAGGAAAAAGAGACAAGTAAAGGGTGATTAATTGTGAACAGAGGAAATAAAAATAAACTTGCCATAAAATAATCCTGGCAGTTTGCACAGAAACAGCTGTCACTTGTACCTTCTGGCCTGATGCAAAGCTTACCACTTAGAGCATTGATTCATTCAAAGAGCATTTAATTCTTCAAATACATTTCTGCTTTTATTTCATTGGCAAATAAAAACAAGAATATGCAGTAAACCTTGTAATAAGGAATTGACAGAAGCATATGTTAGAACTTGAATGTGGACCTATTGTAGATGATTTGGTGGATTTGAAAAAATACAAAATGTGTCAGTAATTGTTCTATGTTTTATATTATACATATTAAAAAAATCAATGGTACTTTTATAAAATATTTTAGAAGGTTATAAATTCATGGTCAAATCAATATATGCTTGTGTATTAAAATGTTCTTTGAAAACTACAACTGGCTCTAGAAAAGTAAGATAGAGCCAAGAAATATTGTTCTTCTTTTCTCCCTTCCTTTTCCTCCAACCCCAGCCAGATTTCTTCTTCCTCTTGTAATTTTTAATTTGTTTTGTTTTGTTGGGGACTTTTAAGTGTTCAGCACTTGAGAAATAAGTCTATCACAGTTAAATTGGAAAGTTGTCCACTTGACCCGAAAACAGAGCTACAAATACATTCTGGGAACATGACTCATGCTGTTTAGTAGCTAGAGATAGCAAGCAGGCAAGGGCCACACAGAGCACAGCAGTGTCCTGTGATTAATGCAGAGAGAATGTTGAATTCACCCCGCATCTGTTGGGTATTCCAACAAAAGCTTGGCTTCCCTCATGCTTGCTTCCAGAGCCTCACCCCACGGTGTGACCCAGGAGGCTTGCATGACCTGGTTTCTGTAAATTCTAGGTCAGTTCCAAAGTTCATGAAGAGGATGAAAGTTCCCGACTACAAAGACAAGGCTGTCTTTGGCGTTCCTCTCATAGTCCACGTCCAAAGAACGGGACAGCCCCTGCCTCAAAGTATTCAGCAAGCACTGAGATATCTACGCAGCAACTGCCTCGATCAGGTAGGGCTGTAACCCCCCCGCTGCTGCCCCACCACCCCCAACCATGGGATTGGATTGATGGGATGTCAGACTGAGTCAGATCTGCCCAATATCAGGCAAGACATGCCTCACCAAAAATAAAAAGCATTGTGACCTTTATGTAGCAATATTTAATTTGAACAAGACATGTCCTATTTGAGGATGTTTCCTCATTGGCAACTTAAATGATGACCTGGAGTGACTGGGGAAAGTTGACGTTAACAGTTTGTTCCTGGGATGTCTAATTTGCAATCCCTAAAAACTAGAGTTAAGCTATGTACTGTACTGCATTTCCTTTGTAACTATTATTTCAGTGCCACCATTGAGTTCACACTGTTCTTTTATCCCTATTATTTTTGAAAAAGAATTAGGCTTTTCATGCCTCCTTTTATTAATTCTTTTTTTTTTCCTTTGAAGCAGCATCATGACCAGGAAAACTTAAACCAAAGAAAGATTTATTTACATCTTTTAAAAATGTGCAAGTAAAATATGAACAAAAGTATCAGCTAAGTCAAATATCCCTTCATTTTATAGAGTTGATTCAACGTTGAAGCTAAACAAAATATTCAGAGATTTTCTGCCTCCGAGACTTTTGGGGCCCACCATAATGGTGGACTATGATTAAATCCAGAGTGCTGTCCGTCCTGTACTTTACAAAACAAAGGCTTTGCTCCTCCAAATTCACACCCATTAGCTTCTTAGACATTCTGTCCAAAATAAAAGTTGTGTTCTTAATTGATAAATTGCAGCCCTGAATAGTGGGTATATTTCCAGGCAGCTATTCTGTAATAGTCTCTGTTCATCATACTTTTTGATGCCTTGCAGAGAATCTGTACCAACCTAAGATTATTTGTACTTTTTATTGATTTATCCTGGTCCTTGGGCTCAGTGGGCAGGAATGAGCTGGCTAGTGATGCTCGTAGAGACCCCAATACTGAGACCACACTTAGAATCAGGCTGGTCTCTTGGTGAACCAGAAATCAATTTTCAGTACAGAAAAATAGCAGTAACTTCTTCATTTAAAGTTGTCTTTGACTGAACTGAATGTGTGTTCCCCTTTGTCCCTCCTCACTTTTAATTTAGAGAATCTGCACATAACATTTTTCCATATTTGGATGTCACGCGGAGGGTGGGATGGCTGCTGTCATTGTTGTGATGATGGCTGTTTAGTTTTGAGAAATGGCCTTAATAGCTTGCCTCTTATTCCCCAGAAATAAGGGTGACAGGCTACTTTTCTAGGGTTCTCTTCTTTGACAGATGCCCCAGCATGAATTGACTTGTGAATCACATCCCAATAGAGTCAGCCAATGAATCTCGTTACTTAAGCAAACATTTTAATTTTTTTTTAATCTTAGAGGTTTTACTAAGAATACACATTATTCAAAGTTAATGTCCTAAAGGTGTTTTACTGAGAAAAGTTTTTAGGGAGGTGGGATTTGGTGAATATTTGGGGAAGCCCACTCTAGTCTCTATTCCAATGCTAAAAGTATTGCAACCATGTCATTTGGCATAGAACTTTGTGGCATCAATTGTACGTTTGTTGTTGGTTTGTGGGTACAGACCCAAGATTGTATTTTGTTAAGACACATGTTTTTCCAAGCATCTCAGTTTCTGTAAGGGTACGTATCAAACTCACCTCCCTCTTGGCGCTCTTAGAGACTTTGGCTTTGCCCTTTACCAAGCACAGAGAATATTTTGCTCCAAAAGCATGGCCAGCTAATGCTTATCAGCAAAAGCTCCATTAAGAGAAAACAGTGTTCATGAATGCCTAAAGGAAGTGCAACCTATCTATGTCACTAGTTCAATAAAAATAACCTCTCTTGACTGCCTGGCATGTTTCAAGCAATTGTATTATGTGTTCTGCATTAATTGCCTCATTTAATCACACATCCACCCTTGAATGGTGTTATCCCCGGTTCACTATGGTGGAGCCAACACTTGCTTGCAAATCTAACTCCAGAGTCCAAGTTCCTAACCACTGCACTCTGCGGCTGCTTATTATAATGGCTTTTCCCCCATGGACTTTGGGGTGATGCCATCTCTAGCATTGAGGAGTGGCCCTATACAACTCATTGATGAATTAATTCAGTGTCAAGATTTTGTAGTCGATGTTGGTCGTTAAGTCATGTAGTGTGCTTTCTGTGAGAAGGGGAGAAAAAACTTTCTTCTCCGGCTGCAGCATCTGAAAGCATTGTGTTTCTTTTGGATAACTGGCCTGTTTTTTAATTCTATGGACACCGAACTCATTCATTTGGGTGTGTTTTCCTCACTGTATTGCCTGCTAGAAAGCCTGGAGCCAAATATGTGTTCTGTCTGTAGTAGTAAATCTATGTAATTTTTTGGCATTAATTTTATGCGTCAACCTTATTCCTAGTTTCATCCACCCTTTTCTGTCTTTATTTTCCTTTTGCTGTAATTTTCTTATCTTTTATCTTTAATTGAATTGTATCTTATTATATTTTATAGATTACTGTAAGTCCCCTTAAATTCTTTCTTGAACAAGAGTGGGTATAAATAAATGAAATGTAATTCCACTATTCCATTCAGTGCTGAGTCTTTAGTGTAGGCTATAAACCATTCCTGCTCCCCGTAGCTTCTGAATAATCTGCAGTGCCAATATCATTGCAGTTACTGGGGCCAGTCTCTCTTTAGAAGCAAAAGTCTTACCAGTAGAGAGAAAGACACAGGGCACCAAAACCTCTTCCACCCCTGTGTCCATCTCAGGTCAATTTTTTAAATCCGGGAGAATGCCAAGATGAAAAACAGTGTGCCGGCAAAGGCTTGGAGGAAGAAGACTCATTTCAAGATATAAATACTGATTCTAAATGTAATTAAAATGAATAGAGCCACGCATCTCTTGCGTCAGTCACATGGGAGAATCCGTAGGACATCGAAGGGACTTTCACCACAGTCAGTCACCACCTTATAATGCACCCAGTCCTGACAGGGCTTCCAGCCTTGGAATGTCCCTCCCTTTCCTTGTCAATGTGGTGTGGGAAGCACACAGAGACCACCTCTCTGGCTCCTGTGAAAAAGGAAGGTGGTAATAGGAAGGAAAAGGGGAGAACTAGAGAAGCATAAGGAATCAAAACCTGGCTTTTCCGGAGATTTCAGAGCAAGCAAGAGCTAGTAAAAGCGAATCAATCAGAAAGGCGAGGGGGAAAGAGTGAAAAGCAAGGAGAGCAACACCAAACGAATGTTCTTTCTTCGCCAACAGCACTTCCGTGGAATTGAAAAGATTCCAGTCTGCCCAAGGCCTTGAGATCTCAGCCTCAAAGCTGCAGAAGACGAGAACATCCGCAAATAACCCCCTTCTATGCCACATTTTAATAGGAAGTACCACCCCATACTCTCCCAAGGCATTGCGCCGAGTCTCAGGGAGAAGGCTTCCTGCAGTGCGATGGGCCCTTCTCCCCGTGCTAAACACTCGCCTCGCATATAAGCACTCATTGCAGTTGACCCTGCCCCACAGAGCCTGAAACATTGCCAGCCTTTTGCCTTCCACACTCCCGCATGCCCAGCAGTTTCTATATGATGCAACAGAGTGTCCATGTTTGCCCTTGCAGCTGGTTGTGGTTGAGATGAGGAAGTTTAGCCTTCAATTATGAACCATTTGTATTCAGACATAGTAGTGTGTGAGAGGAGCCTTGCTTTGTTGTCTGAGCTTTTATTTCTGCCCTAAATCAACTGTGCACAGAATAGATTATACCTATTCCTGATGAATATGAAGTCACCGCAGTGAGAGGCTGAACCTGCAATGCTCAGAATAAGAATCTGCTGCATACTCTTCTTATGAATCTTTCTTTCTCAAGAAAACCAACCTTCCTTCATTAGCTGAGCACATTTCTAAAGAAGAGGAAATGGAAGTCCTGATAAACATCATTAAGTCCCAAAAAAGATTAGCATAAACAGGATGCCAAGAGGGAGATTTAATATTATTCAGATGGAATTTGAATTCTAATGCACCACTCATGCTCAGCCTCTCCTCCTAATAGAGCAGTAAGTTTTAAAAGCCTAATCATGCTGGGAAGACTCTTAGTACTCAGTACAAGTGTCCCTGGCCCCGCTGGCTGTTTGTCACTTTTCCTGTTGCCTGCCTCAGATAAAGTGAGCAGTGCTCTGGGGCTATCCAGTGAAATTATCCTTGAGTCCTTGCTTTTTTTTTTTTTTTTTTTTTTTTTTTTGAGATGGAGTCTTGGAGTCTTGCTCTGTCACCCAGTGGCACGATCTCAGCTCACTGCAACCTCCGCCTCCTGGGTTCAAGTGATTCTTCTGCCTCAGCCTCCTGAGTAGCTGGGATTTACAGGCACGCACCACCATACCCAGCTAATTTTTGTATTTTTAATAGAGATAGAGTTTCACCATGTTGGCCAGGCTGGTCTCGAACTCCTGACCTCAGGTGATCCACCCGCCTCGGCCTCCCTAAGTGCTGGGATTACAGGCATGAGCCACTGTGCCCAGCTGAGTCCTTGCTTTTTCATAGCTAGGTTTTTAGGTGAAAGACAACAGAGAGAAGACAGGAAAACTAGACCAAGGGGACACTCATCACTCACCTTTTATCTTCAAAAGGAAATGAGAGATCACATACAAGAGAGATGCTTATAAAATGAACTCTGCATTGCTGATGGCCATTCTCCCCTTTCTCAAGAGGGTGGCTGGGCTGAGCTTTAACAGTAGATGACAGCAGGACCTGTTATGCCATTTGTGGGACCAGTGAAAAGAGAAAATGTGGGATCGCTTGTTCATAAATCATTGAGAATTTCAAAACCAAGACAGCAGAGCATTAAACTAAGTGTGTGAGACCCTGTGTGACGGCCCAGGCTGCCTGTCCATGGGTGACAGACACAAAAGTGAAGGAAAAACATTATGCCCTCCTGGGATCTTCCTCATAATGAAGCTGAGGGAGCTGGGGCTGTTGCCTGCCCATCCACTGTGATCAGAAGGATGAGCAACAGGGCAGGTATGGTGGCTCACACTTAAAATCCCAACACTTTGGGAGGCCGAGGCGGGCAGATCACTTGAGGTCAGGAGTTCAAGGCCAGCCTGGCCAACATGGTGAAACACCATCTCTGCTAAAAATACAAAAATTAGGCTGGGCGCAGTGGCTCACGCCTGTAATCCCAGTACTTTGGGAGGCCGAAGCTGGTGAATCACCTGAGGTCAGGAGTTCTAGACCAGCATGGCCAACATGGTAAAACCCTGTCACTACTAAAAATACAAAAGTTAGCTGGGCATGGTTGCGGGTGCCTGTAATCCCAGCTACTCAGGGGGCTGAGGCAGGAGAATTGCTTGAATCCAGGAGGCAGAGGTTGCAGTGAGCTGAGATCATGCCATCGCACTCCAACCTGGGGGATAAGAGCGAGACTTTGTCTCAAAAAAAAAAATTAGCTGGGCATGGTGGTGCACACCTGTAATCCTAGCTACTTGGGAGGCTGTGGCGGAAGAATCACTTGAATCCAGGAGATGGAGGTTGTGGTGAGCTGAGATCATGCCACTGCACTCCAGCCCTGGTAGACAGAGTGAGACTCTGTCTCAAAAAAAAAATAAAAAAGGATGAACAACGGGTTTCTTCGGTTCTCCATTTTTTATGTGGAAAACTATCTCTTGTCAAAAATTCAGATCAAATCCTTGCTTTGGAAACTTTTTTTTTTTTTTTTTGAGATGGAGTCTGGCTCTGTTGCCCAGGCTAGAGTGCAGTGGCACAATCTCAGCTCACTGCAACCTCTGCCTCCCAGGTTCAAGAGATTCTCCCACCTCAGCCTTCCAAGTAGCTGGGATTACAGGCACCCACCACCACGCCTGGCTAATTTTTGTATTTTTTAGTAGAGACGAGGTTTTGCCATGTTGGCCAGGCTTGTCTCAAACTCCTGACCTCAGACAATCCAACCACCTCGGCCTCCCAAAGTGCTGGGATTACAGGCATGAGCCACCGTGCTCAGCCAAAACTTTCTGAAGAAGAAATGATTATTGGAAACCACTCATTGCCGTCACCGTGTTTTTCTATGAGGATCGAAAGGGGAAGCTCTTCTTCTGGTCTCAGGATCTCTCTGTGCCTTAGAAAGACCATCTTCTACTCACTGTGCCCAGTGGCTTTCCACAGCAACCACTAGAAGCCCCATCCCAAAATGGCTTAAATGACAGGAAATTCATGGTCTCACAAAACACCAACAAAAAGTCAGGAAATAGGCCAGCCATGGTGGCTCACACCTGTAATGCCAGCACTTTGGGAGGCCAAGGTGGGTGGATCACTTGAGGTCAGGAGTTCAAGACCAGCCTGGCCAATGTGGCGAAATCCTGTCTCTGCTAAAAAATGTAAAAAGTAGCTGGAAGTGGTGGCAGGCGCCTGTAATCCCAGCTACTTAGTAGGCTGAGGCAGGAGAATCACTTGAATGTGCCACTGCACTACAGCCTGGGTGACAGAGCAAGACTCCGTCTCAAAAAAAAAAAAAAGTCAGGAAATAGAATGGTTCCAGGGTTAGCTCAATCATCAGTTCATCAATAGCTTTGAAGAGAGGTTCTTTCCATCTTTCCCTTTTGCCATCTTCAGCTACTATAACTGGAATCTGATTTGAGACCACCTTTTCTTTATTAGGTTTATGAAAGAAAATTTTCCTGCTGTACTTCCAACAAAAATCCACAGAAACCAAAATATATATATACGTCTATATTTCCCATGTCCCCTAGAAGACAAGGCCAGGGCAGGAAGGTTATTGTCAGACTTTGAGGCAGCACAAATAAATCCCTGACAACCCTCTGGACATCCTAAGATCTCAGTCAGAACAAGCAGCTCAGAGCCCACAGCTGGAGAGCTGCAGACATGTCTAAAATAATTAAAATAACAATATTTGCTGAAACGAGAAAAAAATTTGGAAACCAAACAATACAAAGATAGCATCTCTGGAATGTGTGTGTGCACGCACATGACTGTGTGCCCAGAAACAGCCCGCAAGACACGGTGGACAAAAGAGGAACGTGCCCGACAATTTAAACAGAAACACTGTCTGCTTTATTCTTTTTGTAGATCCTGATCAATATTTCTCTGCTGTTAAAAAAGTAGGAATTCTTCTCAAATGGAATAATACCTGCTCATATGAGGATAAATATTTGTGAGTCACACTGAAGTATTTACCTTCAGGGCATCTCGATTATGAGAACTCTCATACAGCACAGCCAGCCCTGTGGTGTGCACAGTCCTGGGCCTCCTTCCAAAATCAGAAAAGCAGAAGATGTAAACAAATCGGAGACGGATCTCACCCCAATAATCACTCACCTGACATCTTGAATTTTTTTCTCTTTTGACAGTACATGCTTTCTTTCCATGCCCTTTGATGAAATTTGGAGTTGTTGCCAGTTGAAGGAAGATAAATATTGTCTGGATTCTTTGTGGCGAATCATCTAAGTATGGCAAAACTGTGCATTTTCTAGACATTCCAAACTTTAAGAATAAAAAAGAAAGTAACTCATATTTTAAGTGACAATATTATCAGCCTGAATATCCTGATGTGTGGGATTAGAGCGATAAACCATGGAATGCAAAGAAATATTACTAAGAATTCTGTTTTTATGGCCACAAAAAATAGCAGTGTATAATTTTCCCTGTGATCCATTCGGCTGACATGTACAAAAACCTGAGTATGCTCTAATGGCTTGGAATCCTTCGCCTGCTGTTACCACAATTTAAAAGAATGAGGACTGCTCTCCATTTGTTGCAGCAATCAGGAAAGCCTTTGTCACATACCCGAACTTGGGTGGAGGCCGGCCTGGCACACAGAGCGATCAGTAAGACGACCTGTATTAGGCTTTCCTCCAGGTATAGGGGGGAAGAGCAGTGGCTGACACTAGTGGCCACTGTCTACCTGACCAGCCACTCAGGAAGGTTCTACCTTGCTTTGCAGAAGTGGGCCAACCCATGAGCCACTGGGGAATGAGAGCTGTGGAAATTGAGGGTTGAAGCAAATCAACTCCCTGTAGGCATTTAAAAAATAGCAGACATATTATTTCACTATAAGCCAGGGTGCCCAGAAAAGTTCAGTTCCTTTTTAGATAGTGGCTAAGTCCAGCACAGAAAGTTCCTCTAGAGGGCCTAGAGCTTAACCTGCCCCACCATTGCAGGATCTTCATTCTTGCCGGGCTCTGCTCTGCCTCACTCACTCTCATTAGGGCCACTCTGTCCTTGATGCCTTAATGCTCCATTTATTCATCAAGTAGGGGAGGAGTCTAGGCTCTAAGATGAAAAAGGCATGATATGACAATATCTTGAGGTCTGAAAAAAAAGCCACCCAGGAATCATTCTCACTAGAGCCATAGCTTACTGCATAAAAACAAACAGGTAGAAAAGTAAGTGCCAAGAATTCCAAAGAAGAAAAAGTAAATAAATCCCTTAAATCAAAATATGTACTTATGATATTAGTCTGTTTCATGAACATATTCCCCACAAAACTCTCCCCTGCAGGGGCACTGGATATGGCTGTTTATCTGGGATTCTTTCATCCACCACCCACATTGTTTTCACCAAACCTCCCATTGACCAGACGTTCTCAAAATCCCCATGGCAATGTAAACCCTAAAGGGCAGGGAATTTTATCTGTTCTGCTCACTAATGACACCTAGGAACTCTAAGCATGCCTGATACACAGTGGTTACTTAATCACTGCTTGTTGAATAAATGAATAAAATAATAATAACATCTGCAGTGTGATAAGATGTAACAGGTCGCAAAGCACATGCACATCTAATTCCTCACTTACTCTCCACAGTAATCCTGTGAGGTGAGGTTTTATTCTTATCTTCATTTCATAGGAGAGGAAGACAGTGTTCGGGTACTGCCTAAAGTAGCTATACTAGTAGTTCAGCATGTACTAATTGGGAGGCAATTCCAGCTCATCCAGTTCCCGTCCCATGCTTCCTCCTCCTCCTCACAACCAAGTGTGGCCTGGCTGACACATCCCTATGGCTTTGTTTCAGGTGGGTCTTTTTCGCAAGTCAGGAGTGAAGTCTCGAATCCATGCCCTACGCCAAATGAATGAAAACTTCCCTGAGAACGTCAACTATGAAGACCAGTCTGCTTATGATGTGGCGGATATGGTGAAACAGTTCTTCCGGGACCTCCCTGAGCCTCTTTTCACCAACAAGCTCAGTGAGACCTTTCTCCATATCTATCAGTGTAAGTGGAAATAATGAGATTGGTGTTCTCGTGGGCATCCTTCCACTTTAATGAAAATAATTCCCTATAGATTGAGTTTTAATTATACGAATAATACATCAATCCATAAAGATGTATATAATCCTGCTCTCCTCTACGGAAGTAACTTTTGCTCAAAGTTTGATATGGAAATCCACAGGTCATTTTTTTATGCATTTGAAAATACCTTTTTGACATCAAAATATTCCTTCTCAAAAGAGTTTTGCGTACGATCTAAAACAAACTTTCAATACATTTACAAAAATTTTAAATGAAAAAGGGACACAATAGAAGTTGTTTTATATATAGGTATTTATTAAAACTTATTTAATTTTTTAAAAAAGTAAGCATTTCTTTGGGATATAGGAAATTCAAAGTGACATGAATTAAAATGACAGGAAATAAAAACAAATGTATTTTAGCACAAAGTATCTTCACTGGTGAAAAGTAAGCAAACCAAATCAAGTCTTAAGCTTAAATAAACTTATTTATATTTCACTTGGATGTTTTTTAATAATGTTAAGTTCTCAGCAAAGCCTGTATAATTAAAATAATCCCTGAAAATAACAATTGTTGATTAAGAAGCATATCCTACTATAAGTGGTTGCAATGGGGGTATTAGAAATAAACACGTGGGCTGGGCATGGTGGCTCACGCCTGTAATCCCAGGACTTTGGGAGGTGGAGGTGGTTGGATTGTCTGAGGTCAGGAGTTCAAGACCAGCCTGGCCAACATGGTGAAACCCCATCTCTACTAAAAGATACAAAAATTAGCCAGGCATGGTGGCGGGTGCCTGAAATCCCAGCTACTCAGGAGGCTGAGGCAGGAGAATCACTTGAACCCAGGAGGCGGAGGTTGCAGTGAGTGGAGATTGCACCACTGCACTCCGGCCTGGGTGACAGAGCGAGACTCCATCTCAGAAAAAAAAGAATGAAATTAAACACGTGACTCTTTGCTAGATATGACAATGTTAACATTATGAATTATTTTGATAATCCAGATCCCAATTCATGGGGGAAAAAAAGCCATTTGGCCCATGGGCTTTGAGTTTTGAGTTTTCAGCAAAATATGCCTGAAATGGACCTTGACATGGACTTGATCCAATTTGAAGAATACGCATGCTATAGAGAATTCTGTATAAAATGTGTTTAAGGAGTCCATGATACTGCAAACTCAGAAAGGATTGTAATCAGAACCACTTGTGAAAACAGATTAAGGTGGCAACCCACTAAGTAAATATTAGTTTTTCAAAGTAAGTTTAAGTTAAGTTAGTGGTACAAGTTGCTAGAGCCCAAACAGGGAGTTCTTGATGTTGTTGCTGTGAGAGGTTGAACTACATTTTTCAATTAAGTCTCCCTTATGGTTTGGAAGTATCAGATATGAGTCTTTACATTTAATCAGTTCTTGGGTTACAGTTGACACTAGTCTAAGGCTAAAGCCACATTACTTTCAAGAAATAAATGTCTTTGGCCCTTTCTGAGTCACAAGCAAGAAGCCAGATCAAAGCAGGCTTTATTTTAGCTGAGCAAACATTTACAGAGCGTGACTTCTGTACCAGGCACCGTGCTTAGCATGGCGGAGCATATGGATGGATGAGACTCACTCTCTGATCTTAAGGATCTTACAATTGAGGGAGATGAGGCATGAACATAAATAACTCCAACACAACAAATTTGGAGAAGTTCCATAGAAAGGTTACAAAGAAAAGTCCAAGGAGGGAGAGATGAAGAATGAGGGCTTCATGGAGGAAGTGACAACTGAAGGCTGAGATATGTGAGGAACACGTTTTGGGTACCTGCTCGGCAGATAACATAAGCAGATGTCAGGAGAGCCCAGTGTATTCATCTGGCTTGCATGTATGGCAGACGTACAAAGTGACACCAAATGACACTGAAAAATGACGCTGGGGCCATAAAGGAAGGACATTGAATATTAGGGCAAGGAGTGTATGCTTGATTCATTAAGCATTGGGGAACCGTCGGGTGTTGTTGAGGGACTTACCAGTTACAGTGTTCTCAGCTGTAAAGACAGAACCAAATATCCAACGAACAGTCATTTAAACAGTAAGTACATTTTATTATCTCACATAATTCCAGAGTTGGGTATCCCGCAGCTCAGTGATGCCAGGGCTAAAGTCAGCCTCTATTGGCTTTGCCTTTAAGGTCACAATATAATTGTCACAACTTATAATTATCACATCTTCACAAAATCACATTCCAAGACAAGAAGAGAGTGACCGTGCTTCTCTTTGGCCACGTGTCTCTTTTTATCAGGGTCATACATCTTACAGAAGCTCTCAGCATTTTTTTTGGTCCCCTCAGGCAGAAGTGGTTTATAGCTTCCCCCTTAAACCAAACACAGGAAAGAAGACCTGGGTTACCAGTTTTGGTTTAGAGCAGCATGGTTCATCCCTGGGTCTGAGGGAGAGACCCATTTCCCTGAGTACATTGCAGCTCACACCTGAGCAGAAAATGTGTTTTCTTAATGAGGAAGAAGGGAAGAATGGGTATTGAGTTGAGCAGGTGGCCAGCCTTGTATCTGCTACAGGGAGAAAGTCCATCAGCACTGTGTCATTGACCCAGGAATCTGGAAGTGGTGCACAAGAGGCACCGAACTGGACGAGCATGGAGGCTCAGGGAGTCAGCATACTAATCAAGGTTCCGAATTACCTGCAGGGACTTCCAGCAGTGAGACTGGAGAGAAGACATTCCATGCATAGACCCTACAGTCAAAGTTTCCAAACTGCTACTGTGGCAGAGAGGAACGGTTCCTCCTCCAGTTCTCCAGAGAAGTTCTGTTTTCAGCTATGCCGCTTCTTGGGTTTTTGTCAAATGATGAACTAAATTGGAGTGTTGGATGGGTAATGAAAATATTTGAGTCCTACCCATCTGGAGGAGGGAGAAGGATAGAAGAGTCAAAGACACCCATAAGGCTTTAAGGCCTGATGATTGAAAGAATGTGGGAATTGGAGGGGAGAAGGGTTCAGAATCCACAGGATTCTGAATTTGAGGTGCCAGGATCCCCCATATGATTGCAAATTATCCACACTTAGAAATTCAGACCTAGAATCATCCCCTTAGAGCCAGGAAAGGGGCAGGACCCGCAGCAGCATGGTATGTAACAGAAAGCTAAAAGAGCATAGGATCCAAAACAAATGCTGAATTTAGGTATTTGAAGCGTTTTTAGTAAATAATAATAATAATAATGGGCAGGAAGTATTTTCTGAGGGATAAAAGAACAAGTGGATAGAAAGGGAACTGAGACAACATATGGAGATGACAGGCGACTCTTCAAAAATGATGGCTGGGAAAAAATGTTGGCATGGAAAAGAAGCTTAGTAATCTAAAGTTAAACAATGTATACACACTGGACACCTTACCTAGAGCAGCATATTTAAAACAATTCTGCAGCTCAAGCAGAATTTGTAACACCTCTCACAAGCTTCAGATCATTAGTACCGTCTGTTTCTGCTCCACCCTAAACAAGAGTAAGAAAATGGGTTCACTCTAATTTTAACAAAACAGCTTTTCTCTGTAAACCCCAGGTATATCTTGTGCCAGTACACAATGGACATGGTGGGAGTGGAGACGGGTTTCAGACCACTGAAGGCATGCTCAGGCTTTTCTAGGAACTTGGATTTGCTAATCAGGGCCAGAGTGTGGTCAGCCCTGGGATGTGACGTCATGCCTCCTGCATGAGACTGCAGGCGAATCCAGCATCAATAGCCCCCCAGGACCACAAAGCCTGGGGCCAGGCAGGACCCCCTCAGAAGGTCACACCTCAGCCCTTCTAGAACAGCCAGCTCTGAGTTTGTTTTTATCATGCACTCCTGCCACTAGCAAATATCTGAATGTGTATTTATGTTTAGTAATATAAATATACTGGATGTACTCTAATGTACTATGCACATTATAAAGCACACCCAATCAGTATTTTTAATGGGTAAGAGAAAAGATAAACACATGTGGGAGTGCTAATGATTTCTTCTCACACCTCAAGAGACTGTCAGGAGCACACCTCCCCACCCCTTGAGAATTCAGACACCCTAGTGTGGAGGCCCCTGCTCCAGAACATGGCATTTTAAGAAAGACAACAGTGTTGACAGAAGCAAGCTCCTGACGGTGTCTTTCGCAGTGAGAGGACTAAAGTGATCATGAAATAAACACAGCCACAGGTGGGAGCAGCAAAAGGCAGCACCTATCACTCATTTGGTGTGATTTCCATTTAGTTCACCTCATATTGTTGGAACCAATTCCCTGGTAAGCCTGCATAACCAGTACCCACTACCACAAGGACCACCCTCAAGGGTAATGGCACTGAGAAGGGCCAGACATCCCCCATAACCTTAGGCTGCCTGGTTCTTCTTCTCCAAGCACAGCCTCCATTTCCATAAACCCGAAGAATATGGAACAGGTGACGCTGGGTCTCCACATGAAGTCAATAGGAGGCATCCTGCAAAGCAAGTCCTGGGAGATTTGTAGGAAAAAGGAAGATGTACAGGCTTCCCCTCGAGAAGCTGGCCCTCTAGGAATGAGGTCAGAGGTCCCCCCAGCTCAACACCACTCCCGGTGAATTGTGCAGCACTGGCATCATGGCCTGGCTGGCAGGGGTGGAGAAACGCAAGGCGAGGCTACTGTTCCCTAACCCAGTGGTTTTCAAGCCATGTCCCACGGAGCCTTGGGCATCCTGAGAGTGGCTTCCCAAGCTGTCTGTCAGGGAGGATGGGCAAGAGGGATGCCAGGTTGACAGAGTCCTAATCACCAACTTCACCCAGAAGCCTTCTGAAAGCAGGTGAGTGGGTTGATTGCTCAGAATACAGAAAACCAGGATGGTGGTGCCCCCTTCTAAACCCTGCTTGGCCATCGAGAGTGTGGGATCCAAAGTTCAATTGCAAGGGTTGGGACTCAGCTCTGCCTCCCATGAGCTGTGAGGCCTCAGCAAATACTGACTTCTTTGTGCCTTTCCTGCTGTTCTGGTTGTTGTTGTTGATGATGACTCTGGGTGCGTGTTCACACAAGGAAGGTGGAGCTTACACAGTGCTTCCCAGCTGGCTCTTTCTATGTCTGCTCCTCCAATGACCTGGCATCCACTTTTTCTCAGATGTCTCCAAAGAGCAGCGGCTGCAGGCCGTGCAGGCTGCCATCCTGCTACTGGCCGATGAGAACAGGGAGGTCCTGCAGACGCTCTTGTGTTTCCTGAACGACGTCGTCAACTTGGTGGAAGAGAATCAGATGACGCCCATGAACCTGGCAGTGTGTCTGGCCCCCTCCCTCTTTCATCTTAATTTATTGAAGAAAGAAAGCTCTCCACGGTGGGTTTTTTTTCTCAGTAACAACAGTAATCCCAAAGCAGGCATTCCCACAGTTCATAAGACTGAATGGATGGATGGATGGATAGATAGATACGAATGGATATATTGGTAGACAGATTATAGATAGATAGGTAGGTAGATAGATCAAGGATAGGTAGATGATAGATTGATAGATAGTTGATACATAGATGATAGATGACAGCTAAATAGATAGATGATAAATAGACGGTAGATGATAAAGAGAGATAAATAGATGATTGATAGGTAGATAATAGAGATAGATAATAGATTATAGATAGATAAAATGTGTCTCATGCTACATTTCAACTTCAGGATTTGTCAACACTCTTTTCATAATCAGAAAATCTTGTGAGGCACCCTAATTCACGGGGCTCAGATTCATAGAATTATTGAGCTGGCATTGAAGAATGCCAGTTGTGATCCAGAAAGCTTGAGTTTTATGTTGTCTGTGTGAGTGAGGAGGAAAACATACACAAAGTAGTATTTTACAATTTTTAAAAGGCTATATTTAAGACCAAAGCACAGGAGCTTGCAGTTAAGGGGTTTCAAACTTTGGAAAAACAGATTAATTTTGTCCCCTGCTGTTCTTCCTGCCCTTTAGTTTTCCAAGATTTTTCCTTGTGAACTGTCAGACTGTTAGCCTGATTCAGATATCTAAGATATGTGATCATTGTTTTTATTTGGAAACGCAAAAGCCTGGGATCTGGATAGCATCTGGGTATAAACAGAAAACAAAAGGGATGAGTTTGGTATTGTGACAAGCTCGTTGGTGTGGGATCTGCTTAGCACACTCACGTTCAATTACAGAGTCATACAGAAGAAATATGCCACCGGGAAGCCAGATCAAAAGGACCTCAACGAGAATCTGGCAGCAGCTCAGGGGCTAGCGCACATGATCATGGAATGCGACAGACTTTTTGAGGTGAGCAAAAGGCTCGAACCTCCGCCTCCCTAGTAGCTCTTGGAACTAGATAAGACGCTTGGGATTGTTGCTACATTTATGGTTTCTATCTGTTTGTTCCTGATTTTATGACAATAGTATATGTTATAGCTCTGGTGTTTGCTTCCAAGAAAGCTGAGGAGCTAGCTATACAATTGAGGCTTTGATAAAGACACTTGGGATTACCATACTGATGGTTTTTATGCAAACAGTGCATCACCTGCCATTATCAGGTTCAAGGCCAGTCAGCCAATTATGTTCTATTTGATTTTACCTTGGGGCTTGATTAGGTTAAACATCTGTGTAAGTGTGTGTATGATACTGAGGAATCTTTGTTGCTAAGAACCAATGACAGCTTATGAATACAGCCACAGATATGTAAAAGAAGTAAGTGAACCAGACTTGTGGCATACTTTTGTGATAGAATTGGCATTTGTCAATGGGAAAAGTGTGCTAAAAAAGTAAAGCTATTCCCAAGTCATGTTTGATGTTTCCCTTCACAAGTCTGTCTGTTTTAAGTGTTATTCATAGTGGGTAAAATTGTCTGAGCCCGTATTTTGCCAAACTGAATAAAAAGACATTAAAGGTAAAATAAAAGGGAAGTGGAAATAATAAAGGGGAAGTCATTGCAATGTTTTGAATAATAAATACAGCCTCAGAAACATGTTTGGATTTCCTGACTTTAGGAAGGCCCCTCCCGGCCTTGGCAGTGATCTTAGAAAAACATCTCTGGCCGTGTGGCCCTCGGCCCGTGGCTCAGAGCCGGGTTGTGGGTGAAATGGCTTTGCTTTCTTTGAGTCTCGGCGTTTCTTTGGCTCAGTGTGTTGCCCTTTCATGCATCCGTTGGTCTAGGTTCCACACGAGTTGGTGGCCCAGTCTCGTAACTCGTATGTGGAGGCTGAGATCCACGTGCCAACCGTGGAAGAATTGGGGACGCAGCTGGAGGAGAGTGGGGCAACTTTCCACACTTACCTGAACCATCTCATCCAGGGCCTCCAGAAAGAAGCCAAGGAGAAGTTCAAAGGATGGGTCACGTGCTCCAGCACGGACAATACAGATCTTGCTTTCAAAAAGGTAATCTCAGAGCATGGAAAAAGATCACCCCCAGAAAGCCACAGCTAACAATCAGACATTTGTTTTTGCATGGAAAACAGCTGCTGTGTCCACAGGGCTTGGCACACACGCGGACAGTTAAGGCACATGAACCATTCAAAGAACTCAGTCCAGAGATCTGTTGCCTATAATCAGAGAGTAAACTATGGAGCCGGACAGCTGGATCCCGGTCCTGTCTCTCCCCCGTAGCTGTGTGATGTTGGGCAAGTCACACACCTCTCTGTGCCTCAGTTTTCCCATTTGCAAAATGGACATTGTAAGAGTACCACTGTCGGAGGAAGGCTAATTTACAAACCAAATGGCTTAGAATAGTGCCTGGCACACAGTAACCACTAGGTGTGTTGGTGATTATTATTTTTATCATCATTATTATTCTTTTAAGCTTAAGGACTAAAATGTTACAGCTGAGGTATGTAGTATCACTCTCAATTTACATAATCAGTGATGGTTTTTGAGCACCCAGCAAGGTATGATAGCAAAACTAAAAGCCCAAACAAAAAATGTTGGACCCATATCCCAGACAGCCTCTTCAGCTTCTGACGTTGTCTTTCCCAAGGTGGGCGACGGGAACCCGCTGAAGCTGTGGAAGGCTTCTGTGGAGGTGGAAGCACCCCCCTCGGTGGTCCTGAACCGCGTGCTGAGAGAGCGCCACCTGTGGGACGAGGACTTTGTGCAGTGGAAGGTTGTGGAAACTCTAGACAGGCAAACAGAGATCTACCAGTATGTGCTGAACAGCATGGCTCCCCATCCTTCCAGAGACTTTGTGGTTCTCAGGTGAGCCTGACTCTAGGGTTTATGATGTTCTGTTCCAAAGGCAGGACGCGTACTGTAGATGTGAGCACTTCCTGGTGTCTCCCACCAAAGTCCAGCCTCCACGGGGAACACTAAGCCGGCTCTTGTTTCCCTCAGTGACATCTGAGTTTTCTGTGTTGATGCCCGACTTCCTGTGTCTTTTCACCCAGCCTACAGCTCTTCCTGGGCTCTCTGATTGCCCCTCTCCTTGTGGAGCACACAGTTTATTAGGCCATAAATATTATTCATTTCCTCAGAGCAGACGGCCCAGAAAAGCTGCTGTTTGTCCGGTTGCACTTTCTGCCAAATTATGCAAATGGATCTGACTGGCTTTTCTTCTGATTTTGTTTTTCTCCCCTGGGAAAGTGTGTGTAACTCTCAAGACTGGAGTAGGTTTGACTTCAGAACTCATCTGTATAACTTCAGATGCTCATAGCTATTACTATGCTCAGAAACCTTGACACTGCCCTGGAGGTCCAGAAAATCTTGTTGATTCTGTGTCTGCCAAGGAAATATTTCTTCTGATTGATGTAAGGGTTGAGTTCCAGACCCCTGTTCTTGGGGTTTGGAAGGGGATGCTCAACCAATGATAGAAAGTTTGCACAGTAGAAATGCAGTATTGCATCAGCCAGAACAGAAATCGAGGGTACTAAAGAACCTGAATAGAAGGTAATTAGATCAATATATCCTTTTTTATTGAAAATCTTGGCAAGCCTTGTCTCATGTCACAGATCAGCAGTGTAAAAGGAACCTATTGTGAAACTCCCAAATGTATATTTAAAACGCTTTCTTTATGAAACCAGTTTTGATGGCAAACTAAAGGTTACTTTTCACATGAGCTCTTTATGACTTGGGAATTGGCCCATGGAACCTTGACTTTTAAAGGTCAATTTTCCCTAAATATATGTATTTATCTCTGCTTCCTTGGGATCCTGCTGGAGAATGCAGGCAGTTTATAAGGGTGGCATATTACCAAAGTTATTAGGACATTAGTCATCTGGTGGAATTAAACTTCATGCTTTCACTCCACAAGTGGAAAGTTGAATAGCTGTTGCAGGATGGCTGCCATAAGAATGGGGCCATGCCATAGCGTGCCTCCTCCCTCCCTCCAGAGGAGGCTGAGGGCCTGAGTCTGTGTGTAGAACCTCCCTCCTTCCATCCATCCGGCAACCCCACCAGCCTGCTATTTATCAGTGCTTCGTTCCATCACGACCACGTGCCAGGCACTGCGATAGGCTCTGGGTATGCCAAGGGAATGCAGCAAACCCCTCTCCTGCTCTCTTGGGGTTTGTATTTCACTGGGGAAAGTCCATAAAAAATAAGAAAGGGAGATGGGCTTACTTATCCTGGGAGGAATAAGATAGGGAGATAGTAAGGGATGGAATTTTAAATAGAATGGTCAGGGAGGGGTCTTGCTGCACTGATTTTGATCCAAGACTTGAAGAAGTGGAGTGGACCATGTGGCCCTGAAGGAGAAGAGGTGCAGCCCTCCATGGGCTAACAATGAACCAGATCTGGTTCCCAACAACAGGAATTCCTTATGTGTAGGATACAAGGAGGTGGAAAGTGATGAGTGTGGTGAGGAGGCACGGGGCTGAGATGCCTCCTGTCTTCAGAGCATCTTCCAGTCTAGGCTGGCACGTATGAGGCTGGTCACCTTTCAGGATTGCTGCATTTGTCTCTCATGTCACACCCATTGCTAGCTCCTCGGGAGCTTCCACTGAGAGTTGCTGGAGATTCTCCCATTTATCCCAACAAATCTCTACAACGTTCAGTCGTCATGATTTATCACATCGTCGTTCATGAAAAGAGTAGTCACAGCATGGAAGTCGCTGAGCATTTGTGTGGGGCTTGGTTATTCCCAAGTTCTTGTCAAGCACATATCACCATTTCTCTTCCTGGTGTAGGAGGACAGGGTAAAATCATGGAGGAGATGACTTAGTAAGGGAATAGAATTTGTGGAGTAAATCATGGGAATTCTAATAATGCAATCTATTATGATAGATCCCTGGGGTAGAAAGGGAAGTTAGAGGTTGTTACAGAGATGTTCTCATAGCTCCTGACTCCCATCCACAACCTTTTTTCAAGGGGTAGCCACCTCTGCTTGAATAGCTCTAGGAACAGGGAGCTCACTGCCTCCCAGGGCAGCACATTTCATTTCTGAACAGTGCACATTGTTAGACAGTGCTTCTCTCCTGCACAGAAATGTACTTTCCTATCTCTGCCTTCTGGAGTCAAATCAACCATATTCATTTCTTCTCCCACTCAAGAGCCACTCAAATATGTGAAGACAATAAGCAGGCCCACATATGTTTCTTTTCCTTCAAGCTAAGCGTACCAGTTCACTTCTCCTTGAGCATGCCCTCCTCCAGGAAGCCTTCTCCATATTCCTCCCGCAGCCCCCTCCATGTGATCCCAGAGCCCTCCGTGCATAATCTTACCAGTGCATTTACCTCAGTGCTTTTAGAATTCTGTTTAGAGTGTCAGTATTTTTCCTCCTGGGCTGTGTATATCTTTATGTCCTTGGTGGCTTCTCAGAGACTGGCATGTCTATCTGCTTAATTGATGTCTGCTGAATGAATCGAATGAGTGAGTTCTAATAATAAACTGTAAAACCACCTCTTCGAGAATGGGCAGGAGCCTCTGCAGCTAAGCAGAGCTGGGGATTCCAAATGCAGATCTGAAAGCTGCAAGACCATTTCTGGCCTCACAGTCCCAGAGCTGAGATCCTTGCTTTGAAATTCTCTGTATAAACTTTACACAAGCTTATGAAAGCCATTAGCTTAATCCAAGTCACTAGCATTGGAATCTGAGCCCAGGTTGTTGGCAGGAAAATATAAACACAAACCTTAGCTCTGTGTTCAGGTTCTTCTTCCTCCCTCAGTCATGACTCTGATGTGCGGATTGTTTTGCTACAGGACCTGGAAAACTGATTTGCCCAAAGGAATGTGTACCCTGGTGTCCCTCTCCGTGGAGCATGAGGAAGCCCAGCTCCTGGGTGGTGTGCGAGCAGTGGTGATGGACTCGCAGTACTTGATAGAACCGTGTGGCTCTGGCAAGTCAAGACTGACTCACATCTGCAGGATAGACCTGAAGTAAGTGCTGACTCCCCTAATGGTAGGCTCAGATCTTGGGAGTCTCAGCTTGTACAGCACATCCAGCAGGGATGTCACCCTGATTTCTTATTTCACTGTATTTGTTTCCTCATTGCCATTAGTGTGCTTTCATAGGTGGATATGTATGCCTCCCCTCTGTCTTTCCCCCTTTCCTGAAATTCTGACATTTCTCCTGCAACTGTTTGTCTTTCTTTATTTTCTGTTTTATGCCTACTTATATTTCTGTCTTTCTCCCATGAAACACACACCAGAAACAGAGCCTGACACATAGTAGGTACTCAGTAAATCAGAGTTTCCCTCTCTTGTGTTTCTTTTTGAGACAAGGTCTCACTCTGTCACCCAGGCTGGAGTGCAGTGGCACCATCAGGGCTCACTGCAACCTCCACCTCCTGGGCTCAGGTGATCCTCCCTCCTCAGCCTCCCCAGTAGCTGGGACTACAGCTGCCCACCACCACACTCAGCTAATTTTTGTATGTTTTTGTAGAGACAGGGCCTCGCCATGTTGGCCAGGCTGGTCTCAATCTCCCAACCTCAGGTGATCCGCCCACCTCAGCCTCCCAAAGTGCTGGGACTACAGACATGAGCCACCGTGCTCGACCATGTATTTCTTTTATGCCTGTCCCCTTTTGCTGCTCCCTCTGGTAGTTCTTTGAGAAGTAAGTAACTTACATCCAACCCCTTCAAGGCATTCATGATGCTAAACCCAGTTCTTGGTCTGGGTAGACAAAACGGAGTTTTCACAGTAAATTCTGGATTTCATCTGAATCTTTTCATTTTACTCCAAGATGTTGGTATCATTTTAAAGCACCAGATGAGTACTCAAATGACAGCATGAATACTTAGCAGCCAGGACGTTTTCAAGGCCCCTGATGGCAGAATGATGTCCTGAGCCCCTCAAGGCAGCAGCCCGAGCTGTCTGCAGGTGCACTGGTCATCGGGGCCCAAGGGCAGCCCTGTCCACCAAAACTAATTGCTGTGATTTGGAAAAAAAACTTTCCCACTTCCTTTCTGATTTCTTTCCCCACAGAGGTCACTCCCCAGAATGGTACAGCAAAGGCTTTGGACATCTGTGTGCAGCAGAAGTTGCCAGGATTAGAAACTCTTTCCAGCCCCTCATTGCTGAGGGCCCAGAAACTAAAATCTGAGTTTTGCCCAGTGTGACATCAAACTCAGGGAAGAGGAAACTAAAGTGACGAGTGTGGCAGAGAGTGTGCATGTGAGAAAGCGAGAGAAAGAGGAACTGAAGGACGTGGTTAATGCCTAAAAATGGAAACGTTAAGAAGTTGGAATGTTGGAGATGCAAGAATTTCCAAGAACTTTCTTAGCCTTCCTGGAGATGGCTACATCCCTACTAATATAATTTTTAAATGAGAACTTTATATATATTACTTAAAATTAAATGGATTATTCCTTGTGCATTGCCTAATTTGCTATTTAAAGGCTTCTAAGAAGCATATACCTAACTGTAAATAAATGTATGTATAGCATATGTACATATGTGTGTATATCTCCATCTTTACTGTATATATGTAAAATACCAATTTTATATAGAATTGTGTGTTTTGAAAATGACGGTGTCTGACTCAGTGAGTCCCCTCCTCACACAGTTCTTTCCAAGTGGCTCTGGGCCCCATCTCTCCACTGTCCTGTAAGCTGTGCAGAACCTGCTGCTAACACCAAGGTGTGAACATGCCCTGATGCCTAACCAAAGATTAGTTAACCAAAGGAAAATAACATTAAAGGAGACTTATGTGTTAACGCTTTGTTTCTGTTATTCAAAAACTGAGAGTGGAGATCTGGGATAAAGCAAGGAAATAATAATTACTCCTCCTTAAAGCAAACGGAGGGGTGAGAAGTCATTACCAAATTTAAAGCTAGATGAGGAGTTGCCACTGGGCCCAGTAAGATGGAATTTCAGTGAGATATGGACCACCGGAGTCAGCGAGAGTGACTGAAACAGAAGCGATACCTCTCACTCCCATGCCCATCACTACAGACCCCAAGTCAAGATGAATATCATAGCCTTTACTTATTCACAGCCAAAGGGAGCCCCTGTGTTGTCTCAAGTTTTTATAAATACATTTCATAATGTTATTAAATGTCATTCTATTTGACCAGTGGCCTATTTGGTCACAGTTAATTGGTGTTTTCTTATTGCACTGAATTCAACTCCAGACACCATACAAAGGGAGATGATGGCCATTCCGTTCAAATCCTAGATCGTTACAGCTTCAGGGAATTCATATTTTGCTATGTGTAGGATACTCTTAAAATGTAATTCATTAAACTTTTACAATCTGAAAGACAGGGTTTTTAACTAACATGAGAACAAAACTATGTTCTTTGATTAGTTTTAGATAGTATAATCGGGTTTATTAATTCTTCTGTGTTTCTTCACTAGCCAGTCCAAGCTACCTATGCATTTGACCCAACCTTATTTATTATTGTACAGATGAAGCGAATTGACTCCCTTTAGCCAACTGCTAATGGATCGAATGTGCTTTTTATTGTAATTCAACAGCTATGGAGAGAAAGATAACTTATTGTGTGTTTGATTTCAGGGAGAGAGATTTTCTTTGGTCATCCATAATAGAGATTGATAAGATTTAGCAACTGGTGTTGGAGAAAAAAAGAAAAGCAAATGAGTGTTTTCAGGTTTTTTTGTATTATATGCATTTATGTAATGCTTCTGTTATCAGCAATGTGCAATTATTTTATTGAGAGGAATAAAAAAGCTTTCTATGAGTTTGGTATGGTGCGAAGAAAATCTTACAGTTTGAATTATGACCTAGAAATTTTTCATTCCCATGTCTACCTAAGAAGGTAGCAGTAAATCCATAATTTACCTTTTGGGCAATGCTTTGTGAGCAAAACAAAGTCACTTCTGCCATAACATCTTGAATTTAACCATATATGCCAGATTACTTTATATGCATCAACAAGATCACCAGTGAAGTTTAATCTAGCTAAACACTGGTCCTGCTCCTGAGATGGGATCCTATGTGTTTGGAAAACGTGATAGGCACACGAGGATGAGTGGCTTTGTATCGCCCAGAGAGGTGCTTGTCCAGATTTCACATGCACATGAATTGCCTGGGGATCTTGTGAAACTGCAGACTCTGCTCCAAGTAATCTGGGCTGGGCCTGAGATTCTGCATTTCTAAGGAGTCTCAGGGATGCCTATGCTGCTGGCCTAAAACCACACTCAGAAACGAGGACCTAGAAGATCCCTGAAACAGAATAAGAACAAATGTGATTGTATTTCTGATTCTCCCTCTCTTCGAATTATCTGACTTTTTTGTTTTTGTGCACATAGTAATCATATCACCGCTGCATAACAACACAGTGCATCTTTTTAAAACAAGGAAAAGGGAAAAAAAGGAGAAAAAACAATGCATCAAGCTTGTTTGTCAAATACCACAGTATTTTATTCATTGTTATCTTGCCAATGGAAATAAAGTATGATATTGCATTTAAATATTATATTTATACCTCATGTATATTTTTACCTCAATTGTTGATATCAATCATCAATTGTAAATAAAAAATTGCCAAGGCAAATAAATTTATATATATTAAATATTTCCTATTTTCTATAAAATAGATGTTGATTTTCATGCTTCATCTTTAAATGGAAAATTTGCTTCATGAGGAAGATTTCTCCCAAGATAGCCTGCCATGACTTTGACTCCTTGGTACCATCTGTAGTCAATACTGTCTTCAAATACAAAGAAGTTGTTGTCAACAGACATTCACTATCAGGCTGGGTGCCTTACCTGGATCTAAAGGATTAAAGTGATGGGTGGGGATTTTTTTTTTCTTAAATTTCATTGTCCTTAAATCTGGAAGTTATAAAACCATATTCATAATATTTTTATCAAAGGTTTAGTAAACTCTTTAGCTACATTTTATTTTTGTTAAGTGGACAAGAAATCAAGATATGATGAAATGACTTACAGCCGCACTACTAGACCATGAAAAGTAGCCACAAATGACTCTAAATCTCTTCCCTTCTACCCTTGAAATCTGAGCATCTCTTCTAAATATCAGCCCAGAGAGCCCTTAAGAAAGCCGGGGCTCTCAAACATTCTCAGGCACAGGCTTCCAAAGCCACAGAAGCCCAGAAGACTGTATGCCCCTACAAAAGTTGTCCCAACTCTGCTCTCTTATCTCATGCACACCTTCCCCTCTTACTTGCAAGTTTTGCTTTCATAGTAGGCAAAGGGGGAATTCAATGGCGCTTTTTCTCTTCTACATGAAGGAAAAGAATGTGATGGTTATTCTAGCAGCCGCAGGCTACAGATGTCCTGAGAGTATGGATCATATGAATTCAAAGGTGATTCTTGCTAATTACTCTGATCTCATCACCATATATGTATCAAAACATGCAGTGACTACGTACCCCACAAATATGTACAATTATTATTTGTCAACTAAAAGAACTTTGAAAAGGAAAAAAAGTTTTTTACATTATTCCAAACACTCTTCATGAAATTCTTAGACATAAAATTGTTCCACCTGTGTCTTTTGATATTTGGTTACAGAAAAACTGGACATATGGTTCCTTCTCAGGAAGATAAATGTAAAGGTTTAAAACAGACCCCAACCAAATGGAGTGTCACATTCTGACACGAACGCAAAGTCAATGTGTGCTGACTGCACAAGCAGTGAATAAACACCTGACCTTGTGACACTGGAATGTTGCAAAGTCATGAAGTTTAAACAACTGATGATGTACAATTTTTGACATTCCATAGGCAGACTATATCCCTTGTAGGTTTTCTTAAAGACAGTGTTTACTTTCATTTTAATAATCCCACTCATCAGCCTCCTAGATGTCACCTAGTTTATATCCTTCTGGTGCACAGCTGAGGCTCAAAATTCCCAGCAATATTGTATCTCTGCAGAAAACTTGCTTGCATAAGACTTTTATTCACTCAGCACACATTTATTCAACAGTGAATAAGAGTGGGACACAAGTAGGCAGAGGCGTTAATACAAAGAAGACATAATGTGGGGCAGAAACTGTGATATACAGTCAATTTTCATTGTTTGTGGTAGTTCCTTTCTATAAAGTTGTTGCAAACACTGAATTAGTGAATACTGAACCATTGCTCCTAGGAGAAATACAGGATTAGGTTCCTGTGAGCCTCAGGTCACAATATTTTTGTCAACCCACCACTACATAACCTTGTTTTATTGTGTTTCTGTTTAAGACACCTTATTTAATATATAGTTCTTATACGTTAGTTATCTGCAGTATTTCTTTATAATAAAACCCTAGCAGAGAAGGATTTAACATTTCCCTGATGCTGGGTAACATAACTGTAAATTTCTTGGGCTTTCAGCCTCTCAACAGTACTCTTTTTACTACACTTTAAAAATCAGTTGTCATTTTATGAATCCACAAATTTAGCTGTTTTTCTGTCTTTTCCATAGTTTCTTCATGCACTATAAATATCACTTCAGCACTTTCCAGAACAGCCCCAGGTACATATTGGTGAACTTCCTTTTCTGGAGGTACTATATTGTTGATTTATTAACAATGAACTCACACCAGTAGCCCTATAACTCAAGCATGAACGAAGCTCATCTAACATACATATTTTCTCCATGAGGCATACCCCCAGCCTTCTTGTACTTAGGAACATTAGACAGCACTTTAGTGCAACATCTGGGGGTCATTTGAAAAGTGAAATTACCACCCAAAAACACAAAAATTTGAAAAAAATGGCAATTAATAGACTGTAAAAAGGGCACGTTTATAGTATGTGAGCTGAAACAAGAAGGAAGCGAGCACACTGACCTCAGCTGGGAATGTGCATTCACATCAGTGACTCCCATTTGTTGACACTCTGAAAATGCCCAAAAATGACCATAAAATCACTGCATGTATTGATCTGAGGGTTACAAATAAGTGTTAGTGAGTAGATGAGTTCACAAATGTAGAATCCACAAATAATGAGAAGGATCTATACATACAACACCCAGTGACAGATTACTGTGAATTCTACAAGAGCCCAGGGGAGTCAAAGGACAGGATGTCTCACCTGAGCTGGAAGAGCTTGGACTTTATCTGTTAAGCAAACTAGAGCCAAGAGGCAGAGAAATGAACTCACACTTGTTTTGCTGAAAGAGATTTAAAATGGACTTGGAATCCATTAAAACAGACTTGGAGTATTAACAGTAAAACAGACTTGGACTTAAGACAGACCTGGAGCATTACTAGGCACAGGAGCAGGGTTGTAAAGTTACACCCGTCTTTGCCAGTGTTCTTCACCCGTTTCCACATTAGATGTATTAAAGGTGTCTCACCACCTGCCGTTCCTGAGCTGAAACTAATCCATGATAACTTCCCTTTCTTTTCATTTTATAACTCACTCCTTTCTCCTATTTAATGTAGAATATTTAGGAAAACTTGGCATTCATTTGATTAACCTCAGAGAAGATACTTTTAAAACCAAAATAACCACACATGACCTGGAGAGAACCAGATCAGTCTAGGTGTTACATGATCCTAAGATGCCAAGAGCTGATAAGATGAGATTACTGGTGAGATCCCCAAGGACAAACCCCAAATCAGCAGGAAAGGTTGGGTTGCCAGGCTTATGCCTCCTTCTCTTGTTATCATGCCCATTGCTTGTCACAGGAGGTAGGCTTATCCCAGTGATGAGTGAGTGCTAAGCCCAAACCCCTCCTCACTGCCAGAGGAAGTCTTTAATCGGCAGAAGCTAAGCTTGAGTTGTCAGTTTGCCTCTGCCCACAACTCCAGCATGGCCAAGACATGGAACTAAAATCCTTCCCATAGGCCAGACTAGTCTGTCCTTTCCTGGCTAGGTGGCTAGCTTGGGCCCCTGAGGGTGCAAAGGAGATGCTTTGGGTTGGTAACCTTAATGACTAGTGGTTTTGTTGAGGATGGACTGGCATGATGAAGGGCAGAGTGATCTGTGAATCCAATTAAAAGACTGTTGTAACAGTCTAGGTGAAAAATGCTTGTGGGCAAAGAAGTGGATAGCTTTTAAAACATATTTCAGAGCTATAATAGAACTAATAAGATCTATATACTAGCTTGTTTTGAAATGGTGGGGGAAAGGAATTATCTCAAAATGACTCTGGATCTTCTAGCTTGGAAAAACTTTGTGGTAAATTATTTAACTGATATAGGGACAAAGAAGAGGAGAAGCAGATTCAGGGGGGACAGCAGAGCAGGGAGAGAGCCAGGTTAGAAAGGATGGCCAAATGAGCTCTGATCACACAATGCTTGTGGTGACTGTGAACCATCCAGGTGGAGATGCCCAGCAGCATCTGGGCATATATACAGGTCTGTGATGGTTAATTTTGTGTCAACTTTAGTAGATTATGGGGTGCCCAGATTAAACATGGTTTCTGGGTATATCTGTGAGGGTGTTTCCAGATGAGATTAGCATTTGAGTAGACAGAGTCAGTAAAGTATAGTTGATCCTTGAACAGCACAGGTTTGAACTGTATGGGTTCACTTATATGTGGATTTTTTTGACAAGTATATTGTAAAAATTTTTGAAGATTTGTAACAATTTGAAAAAACTCACAGACCGTGTAGCCTAGAAATATTTAAAACGTTAGGTATTCATGAATTCATAAAGTATATGTAGATACTAGTCTATGTTATCATTTTCTAACATAAAATATATACCAATAAATTATTAAAGGTTATAATTTATCAAATTGTGCACACAAACACAGACTTACATAGTGTCATTTCCAATTGAGAGAAATGTAAACACAAAGAGGCAATATTAAATCACAACTGCATAAAATTTATTGTAGTACATAATATACTACTGTAATAATTTCATAGCCACCTCTTGTTGCTATTTCAGTGAGCTCAAGTGTTACAAGAACTGCTTAAAGTTCCATGTGATGCTCATCATCTCCATGTGAGTAGTTTGTCTCTCCAGTAAAACGCATATCACAATAAAAAGTAATCTCTTGCAGTTCTTAAGTGTTTTTCAATGTGCAATATTGTAAACCTTGACTAACACCAGGGGACCCATACGAAGTACCACTAGTGATGCTGGAAGTGCTCCTAAGAAGCAGAGAAAAGTCATGACATTCCAAGAAAAAGTTGAATTTCTTGTTATGTACCATAAATTAAGGTCTGCAGCTGTGGGTGCCCATCATTTGAAGATAAATGAATCCAGTGAAAGGACCACTGTGAAAAAAAAGAAAGAAAAGAAAAAAAAGGAAAAGGGAATTCATGAAGTTGTGGCTGCAGCTATACCAGCAAGACATGAAAATCTTAGCACTTTTAGTGAAATACCTTTTAATCATATATTGAAAATGTAGCTTTTATGTGTGTGCAGGATTGCTACAAGAAAGACATACCTACAGGCTTTAATATAATTTGAGGAAAAGCAAAGTTATTATATGATAACTTAAAACAAAATGAAGGCAAAGGATCTAAACCTGGAGAATTTAATGGCAGCAAAGGATGGCTTGATAATTTTAGAAAAAAGTTTGCCTTAGAAAATGTCATGATAACAAGATAAGCAGCTTCTTCTGACCAAGAGGCAGCAGATGAGTTCCCAGATGTCATTAAGAAAATCATTGAGAAGAAAGGATATCTGCCTGAAAAGGTTTTTAATGCAGATGAAAGTGCTCTATTAAGGAGAAAAATAATGCAAAGGACATTTATTAATATTATTAAGAAAGACAAATAAGCACCAGAATTTAATGCAGGAAGGGATGGGCTAACTCTATTGTTTTGGCAAATGCACTTGGGTTTATGACCAGGATTTCCCATATCTATAAAGCTGCTAACTTCAAGCCTTGAAGAGAAATGATAAACATTAGGTGCCAGCATTTTGGTTGTAAACAAGGCCTAGTCAAGAAGAACTCTTTTACTGGATTGGTACCACTAATGCTTTGTCCTGAAGTCAGAAGTAACTTACCAGTAAGGGATTGCCATTTAAAGTTCTTTTGATATTAGACAATGCCCCTGGCCACCCAGAACCACAATGAGTTCGACAATGAAGGCATCAAAATTTGTCTACTTGCCCCCAAACACAATGTCTCTAATTCAGCCTCTAGATCAGGGGGTCATAAGGACCTTTAAGGCTCATTAAACATGGTACTATATGAAAGGATCATCAATGCTATATAAGAAAACCCCTCTAGAGAGAACATCATGAAAATCTGGAAGTATTACACCATTTAAGATGTTTTTGTTGTTCCAGAAAAGGCCATGAAATACATCAAGCTCAAAACAATAAATTCCTGTTGAAGAAAACAGTGTCCAGATATTGTGCATGACTTCACCGGGTTTATGACAGAGCCAATCAAGAAAATCATGAAAGAGATTGAGAATATGGCAAAAAAAAAAAAAAGTGGGGGGTGGGTGAAGGGTTTCAAAATCTTGGATTAGTTCAAGAGCTAACAGACACCACATGAGAGGAATTAACAGAAGATGACTTGATGCAGATGAGTGCTTCCAAGCCAGCTGATGAGGAAGGAGACATAGAAGCAGCAACAGAAAACAAATGCATACAGACAACCTAGCAGAGTTCTGCTTATTTAAGACTGCTTTTGACTTCTTTTGCAAGATGGACCTTTCTGTGAAATGGTCACTGAAACTAAAGCAAATGGTGGAAGAAGGATTGATACCATATAGATACATTTTTAGAGAAGTGAAAAAGCAAAAAAAAAGTCAAATAGAAGTCATTATGTATTTTCATAAAGTTACATTGAGTGTGCCAGTCTCTCTTACCTCCTCTTGCACCTTCTCCACTTCTTCCACCTCTGCCACCCCTGAGACAGCAAGACCAAACCCTCCTCCTCCTCAGTCTACTCAATGTGAAGATGGTGAGGATGAAGACTTTTATGATGATTCATCACCACTAAATGAATAGCAGATATATTTTCTCTTCCTTATGATTTTCTTAACATTTTCTTTTCTCTAGCTTACTTTATTTTAAGAATACAGTATACACATATAATACAAAATATTTGTTGATTGTCCATTTATGTTATTGGTAAAGCTTCCGGTCAATGGTAGGCTGTTAGTAGTTCAGTTCTGGAGGAGTCTACATGCAAATTTTCAACTGTGCAGGGGTGTGGATGCCTCCAATTCCCACATTGTTCAAGGGTCAATTGTAAATTACTCTCCCCAATGTGGTTGAGCAACTTGCAAACCACTGAGGGCCCTAATAAAACAAAGGCAGAGGAAGGAGAAATTTGCCCATTTTTTCCTCACTCACTACTTGAGCTGGGATGTCTCATGCCATCTTCTCCTGCCTCAGACTGGGATCTACATCACTGGCTTTCCACGGGCTTCCAGACTCAGACCAAATTACAACCGCAGCTTTCTTGGATCTCCAGCTTGGTGACAGCAGGTCATGGGACTTCTCCGTCTCCAAAATCATGTCAGTTAATTCCTCATAATAAATCTCCATATATATCTCCTATTTGTTCTGTTTCTCTAGAGAACCCTAACTTATATAAGGTCTGAAACCCAAGGAAATGATCAGTGCCCAAGGCTGGGGGTATATCACTTTACTCACTTAAGTGGTGTCATTCCTGACCATGTACTTAATCATCCAGTGATGCCCAGCCACCCCTTCATGTCCCCAGTGACTACATTGACCTCCCTATCTGGTGGGTCATAGGTCACTGATAGCCTAACTCTCCCGCTAGGCTATAGACTTTTAAGGGCATGGATCATGCCTCAATTAACTTGGAAACTTCATCTGTTAGGACCTTTTCTGCTGCATCATTCTATAAGCGTTTGTTAAAATGAACCAGTTTGTTAAACAGGACATAACAATGATAGAAGTTGCAAATGTCAAGATTTCATTCTTTTTGTGCCTGAATAGGATTCTGTTGCCTATATATACATTTTCTTTATCTAGTAATCCACTGACAGACTATTCACAATATTCCATATCTTGAATATTGTGAATAGTGCTGCAATAAAAATGGGGGTACAGATATCTCCTCAATATGCTGATTTTATTTCCTTCAGATATATACCCAGCGATTGATAGATCATATGGTAGGTGTATTTTTAGTTTTTTGAGGAAACTCCATATTGTTTGCAATGATTGCTGGACTAATTTACATCCCTACTAACAGTGTATGAGCATTCGTCTTTCTCAGCATCCTTGACAGCATTTGTTATTTTCTTTTTGATAATAGCCATTTTCACTGAGGTGAGATGATATCTCATTGTGGTTTTGATTTGCACTTCCCTGATGGGAAGACAAATATCGCAAGTCCTCACTCATATGTGGGAGCTAAACAGTGAATCTCATGGAGGTAGAGAGTAGAATGGTGGTTGCCAGAGGCTAGGAAGGGTGTGGAGGGAGGGAGAGACAAAGAGAGATTTGTTAATGGGTAAAAAAACACAGTTAGATAGAATAAGTTCTAGTGTTCAATAGCACAGTAGGGTGACTGTAGTTAACAAGATTTTATAGTATATTTCAAAATAGCTGGAAGAGAAGATTTGGAATGTCTCTAACACAAAGAAGTGATAAATGTTTGAGGTGATGGATATGCTAATTATCCTTATTTGATCATTACACATTGTATACAGGTTTTAAAATATCACATATAGGACAGGAGCGGTGGCTCCTGCCTGTAATCCCAGCACTTTGGGAGGCCGAGGTGGGCAGATCACTTGAGGTCAGGAGTTCGAGACCAGCCTGGCCAACATGGTGAAACCCTGTCTCTACTAAAAATACAAAAATTAGCCGGGTATGGTGGCGGGCACCTGTAATCCCAGCTACTCAGGAGGCTGAGACAGGAGAATTGCTTGAACCCAGGAGGCAGAAATTGCAGTCAGCCGAGATTGCACCACTGCACTCCAGACTGGGTGACAGAGCAAGACTCCATCTCAAAAACAAAACAAAACAAAACAAAAATCACATATACCCCATAAATAGGTACAATTATTATGCACCAATAAAAAAATTGTTTTAAAATGATAGAAGCCATGGAAAGGAAGCCTTAAGCCAGGGACACTGTGAAGAGTACTCTAAAGCTAACAACATCACTTCTATTTTGGATTTTGACTGCTTTGACCCTCCCCATCATACAGAAGATGGAGAAATAGCTTGATATGGTTTGGATATTTGTCCGTCCCGTCCAAATCTCATGTTGAAATGTAATCCCCAGGGTTGGAAGTAGGGCCTGGGGATAAGTGTTTGGCTTGGCGCCCTCCTCACAGTAATAAGCGAGCTCTCACTCTGAGTTCACATCAGATCTGGTTGTTTAAAAGTGTATGGCACCTCCCCCATCTTTCTGTCTTGCTCCCTCTCTCTTGCTTCCACTCTTGCCATGTGATACGCGGCTTGCCCTATACTTTCTTCCGTGATTGGACGCTTCCTGTGGCCGTCACCAAAAGCTGAGCAGATGTCAGCACCACACTTCCTGTATAGCCTGCAGAACTGTGAGCCAATCCAACCTGTTTCCTTTAGAAATTACCCCGTCTCAGATATTTCTTTACGGCAACACAAGAATGGACTAACACAAAGCTGGTCTTCTAAAAAGTTAACTGTGATTGTTTCTGAAACTAGCACATGCTGAACACCTGTTTACAACAAATAGGAACATTTGCTTCCTTCACGCATTCAATAAACACGTATGAAGCACTCATTGTGTGCTAGATACTTATCTTAGGCATTCAGTGAATAAAAAGATGAATAAAATGAGGGACTAAAACAGACAAAATTCCCTGTCCTCATGGAGCTTATGATCTAGTGGAGAAAGCAGCCAAAAAAAAACCTAAATAAATAATTGACCAGGTAAGTTCTATAGGAAAACAAAAACAAAAGGAAAGAGATGGGCAATGGGAGAGTTGCAGTTTTGGGTAAGATGGTGAGGAAACACCCTACAGAGATCCCATTCAAAACTACACCCTGTCAGAGTTTTCATTTCCTTCCACTCCACTCAAATTGCTAAAACTACACTGGTGGGAATTATCAATTAATCAATTTGCTGATCACTTATGTCTTGTGAAGAAAAAGAAGTTCAGCAACTTAGACACATGCGTCCTCTGAGAACTGTCCTTGCTGATAAAGGACAGCTACATCTTCCCGGGCAGTCAGAAAGCAGGGCCAGCAAGGGATGCACAGATGTGAGAACACCACATGTCCCAGGCCACTCCATTTAATTGTTAATGCCTAATGATAATGGGGAAGTCATTGGTTGTCCTGATTTCCAGAAATTGGCATGTCCCAATGGCCACCAGATACTTCAGAGAGTTCTCAAATGAGCACTTCTCGTGTGCCCAGGAGCAGGCCCTGTGGATCAGCTTTGTTGTCCTCATCACCCACCCCGTCACCACTGCCCCTGCTGCCAATGACCCTGTCAGCTCACTGCCTGCTGGGCATATCTCCCTTCTGCTCTCTCAACACCGACCAGGCTTTGAGAGGAGACCTGATTCTCCCCTTGACATCTCTCTGTGGAGCTGGTCTGAGTAGGTAGGTATGTTAAATCCCCACAGCACACCTGAGACTAGGCCGTCACTGCTAATAAGACTCAACTAACACACTAGAAGTGTGTTAGAAGTGGAGCATAACTTAAAGCTGCTAATAAAGGTGGCCCCTCTTCGAGCCCATTCACCCAAACCTGGCTTTGGAGGCTCTTATCTATCCGGCCTGCCCTGCCATCCCCTCTATCAGCTCATCCTCCATGCTGAGAAGGAGTGAGCACTTCACCTTGAAGCAAGGGCCCCAGTGATCCCAAGCCCACCTCACTCTAAGGCAGAGTTCCCCCACATCTTCATAATATGAGAAACATAGAATGTGATGGCAGGAAAAATGTATCAATTCACCTTGGGAGAAGAGCTACTTCCATCTACTTATCTATAGGGTGTGGCTGGACCCTCTGATTCCAGAAGATAATCACACAATGGACTTGCGTTGATTCATTTCCCTAAATCCGGTTACTTCATAGGAAACACCACCCCCTGGTTTCCTACAGGCATAGTCGGAAAGCCAGCCACCACCAGCCCTGCAAAAGTGGGTAGTACTTGTGGCTTCACTGCCTTCCCTTGCTGGGACCTTGTCCTCCCAGCAAGGTAGAGCAAGTTTCTCTTTAGTACCACCCTGTTCCAGAACCCCGTTTCTGTGTGTATCAGTCATCCCACCTGCTGAAACGCTGACTGATGACATTTTAATATGAATGAGTTTCAGACAGAACTATTTCACTACGTATTTGCATAATTAAGCCTTTTATCTCTTTATTGGGAATCAGAGGCTTTGTCTCCTGTTACATGGATTTCAGGCATCAGCAGGTAGGTGGGAGCTATTTTTGGAACAATGAACAGCCTGAAATTATACGACCACATACAAAAGCCTAAACCTGAGAGTCGACCTGACCTTGTCTTCTAAGATGATTAGGCTGGGCAGAAGCATTTCTGCCTGCACAGGTCCCTCCTTCTCCTGGGAGGGTTGGGAGCTGTGCATTTCCAGGACAGTCTGAGGAGGAGAAATTTGTCTTGAATTCAGAAGAGCTCTTCCTGGCAGCCTTGCTGACATGACCCTTCCTTCACCTTGTTCCTCTTCTCGTATTCCCTTCTCGTGTTCCTCTTCTTGTATTCTTCTCGGATTCCCCAAATCCCACCTTTTCTTGTGGAAGAATCCCTAATGCCTTTGTGTTTCAGATTTCCAAGCCCATCAAGCATTTACTGAAGAAATGCCCAAGATTGTGTGTGGTATACACTTTGAGTGAATACCGTAATGCTCAGCTTTGTCAGAAACTTCCTGCCCAAGGAAGACCTCAGAGAATGCCCACATCACCTGACAGAGGTGAGAGCCCAGGGAGAAGGGAGCACATCTCTAAACAGACACAAGCTGAAGATGTTGTATGAGGAAGCACCCAACCAGGGTGCACTGGACCAAAATATGGAACAACTGGATTTTTGTGCTATTGCTTGGTTTTCCTTGTGGTCCTCCAATTTCTCTGTTGCTACCTCATCTACATATTAAAGTAAGAGGAAACAGGCCTAATAATCAATCCTACGATGAGTAGTTAGAAGCCACAGATAAAGAGTCCTGTCTTTCCTGGAGATGGGCAATTCAAAATCACTTGGGAGAAATACACTATCCAGTCATCCGAAATTAAATATGTTCTCTAAAGAGCAGCCACTAGCGGGAAACACCGGGCCCTGCTGGAGCCTCTGTCTGTGAGGCTGAGCCTGGGACGGCACACAAAAGAACCACAGGCTCCAGAACCATGTTTCTCTTCTAGAACCACATAAAACAGAATGCCCAACTCAAAAGAAATTGGAAATGGCAAAGGAGGGCACATTTTTATTTCGTTTTCTGCCAGTTTTCAGGGATTCCAGTATAGGCCCACTAGGGTATGCACACAACACAAAAGACATCAGCCAACCCAATGCAAACATCAAACCAGCTATGCAGCATTTCAAACAAAATACAGCCATTATTTGACTGCATTGCTCAATTTTCAGAAGGCTTGTGGCTGTCCTAATCTTCCCCATACATCTCAAAGTTCATACTTTGAAGTCCTCTAGTCCTCATAACTAGATTACTGTACAGGGCTCAGATTATTGCAAAGCAGGCATCAAGCAGGATACTTTTGCATAAAACAAAGGGATTTTAAACACAGTACACACAGCAACAGCTGCTGCTTGGTAGAACTGAATGGGAATGGGAGAGGGGCCTTCTTCCTCTGAGAAGATAGAAAAACACTCTGTAACTTTTGTTCAAGGATTTGGGAGTATAAAACAAATAGTTGGTCATGTTCCCACATTCCATAGTCAAGATGTTCTGCAGAGATTGGAACTAAACTGCTCAAAGTGACATCAGGAACTATGTAAATCAGGAGAGCCTCTCTGGGGCTATAAATCTCAGGACAAGGTTAAGGTCACAACCCCGGAACAAGGGAATTCAGACCCCTCTTCTGAGAGACTGAGGGCTGAATACTTGCATACTGCTGGACAATAAGAAAATCCTACCAGCAGCAAGCAGGCATGGCACTTTACCAATGAATTTTCCAAGTGGAAATCTGCGGCTTAATGAGGAAGAACCATGGTGAACCAGAACTTCAGATCTAGTATGTTTGTACACATTAGGGGAATATTTTGAGGCCCTGAATGCTATCTGCTCTTTGTCTTCCTGCCTCAGATCATTACCTACCATACATGGAACAAAATCTCCATTAAGGAAAAAGTGAGCAGACAGCAACAATTCCATGCTGACATGCTCTGGCTCTGTGTCCCCACCCAAATCTCATCTTGAATTGTAATTGTAATTGTAATTGTAATCCCCATGTGTTGGGGGAGGGAACTCGTGGGAGGTGATTGAATCATGGGGGTGGTTCCCCTGTGCTGTTCTCGTGATAGGGAGTGAGTTCTCATGAGAGCTGATGGTTTTGTGAGGGGCTTTTGCCCGCATTTTCTCTGCGCTTTTCTTCATTCTTCATTCTTCCCCTTCCTGCCACCATGTGATTTACCATGATTGTAAGTTTCCTGAGGCCTCCCCAGCCCTGCCGAACTGTGAGTCAATTAAACCTCTTTCCTTTATAAATTACCCAGTCTTGGTTATGTCTTTATTAGCAGCATGAGAACTAATACCTGCTATATACCAGGGAATTTTCCTATCTATATATAGACATATACGTATACACATGTATATGTACACACATATATCCATATAATTTGATATTATATACAATTTATGTATCAGTCCTCACAAGTCCATACTATTTGTATTTTTTTAAAGAGTAAATTGAGGCACAGAAAGGATGAGAGACTTCCCTGAAATCATCACTCAACTGGGACTGAACTCCAGGCAATGTGGTATTTACTTGGTTGCTGACTTTAGTGAGGAGGGCTCCTCTATGGCAGGACAATGAGATGAACCATCCAGAGTGGAACTCAGGAAGACCCACGGCAGAATTAGGCTGAATGGATCTTCTAGAGAGTGAAATGAGGAATATAATTGCAAAGAATCTCCATCATGAAGAAAACATTAAGGGCCAGGAGCCTGCACAGCATGACTTCTGATGAGCGCCGGCCCTAAAAAGGTGACGGGGCACATTTGCAGGGACATCTTCCACTTCTTGTTCAGCCAGCAACTTCTGCCCTCCCCAGCACCCCACTGGGAGAGAGAAGATGCTAAGGTGATTCACTGGGGTTCATGGCATTGTTTGCACAGCACATTATTAGCACAGCATTGCCAGGTGTCACACATAGTGTAGCTCCTGTGGGCACACAGCTGGGCCAGTGAGTAAAGCCTCATGTACAGATGAATCTGCCATCCCAGCCCTCTGGCTCATGCAAGCTGAGGAGTGAAAGACTACTTGCCTTTTACTGCAGTTCTCTGACATTTGCACAGCTATTAATAGAGATGTCTTTTGACTCCATTCTGCTATTGTTCCTGTGCATAGAGATTCTTCAGAGCCTAGTGGGAAGGACTGATAAGAGGTGATCAAGATTTCAGCATTTTGGGGTCCCTGACAGTAATATCTAATGGCACTAAATTATGTCTTCTTTTTTGAAAATTGGGCAGAATACCAAGTACAAATGCAAAAGATGGGCATAGCCTCTAAGAGTGACCTCAGGATGCCTGAAGCCCAAAAATGCATTGAGGTTTTCAGAGACGTTCTGAGGATGCAAAACATTTTTTAAATAATAAAATTAGACTTTTAAAAGCCATATTTACGCAAGAATAAACAGAAGGAAGGAATAGGCTTCTACTTGACATGATATAATGTCAATAGAAGACAAAAGGAAGGGAAAATTATTTCTTATTTATAGCATTCTCATCTTTCCAGCCATAAAAATCTCCCCTGCTAAAAAAATGTAGAAAAAAACTTAATGGTTAAGAGGAAGTGGTGTTTTAAAAATACGTCCAAAAATTATTTGATGCTCTCTCTTCAAGGGGTGGGGCTTAATTTTCCTTCCCTTAAGTGTGGGCTTTATTTAGTGACTTGCTTAACAATAGAATATAGCAGAAATAACTGACAGTGATTCCAAGGGTGGGTTTTCATTTCTCTTGGGTGGATACCTAGGAGTGGAATGGTTGGACCATATGGTACATTTTTGCTTAACGTTTTAAAGAACCGCCAAACTATTTTCCAAAGTGGCTGCATTATTTTACACCCCCTCCAGCAATGTGTGAGGATTCAACTTTCTCCAAATCCGCCCCAACTCGTGTTATTGTCAGTCTTCTGGATTAGAGCCTCTCGGTGGGTGTGAAGTGCCTTCTCAATATCCTTCACAGTTCTAAACTTTAAGCAAAAATAAAAGTTCCAAGTGATCACATTAAATGATAGAATTCAATTAACTCAAGTTCTGGTTCTTCCTCTTTACAATCACTATGTTGTCCCTGTTTATTTCAAATTGACAGTTTTAAAAAATCACAGGGATTGGAAACTGGAATTGAATTATGCCCACAGCAAAACAGAAAAATTCCAAACTCTGACTTACTCTTAGTCTTACTTACTCTTGAAACAAACCCATGTAGCTGAGTCTGCTTGTGTCAAGGACTGACTATGAGGAGGAGATTCTCTAAATTAACCTCCTTGTTGGCTTTTGAAGTGTTTATTAAATAATCGATAATAAAATATGCTAATATGAAGTTTGCATGTATTCTCTCACAACTCAGCAGTGACTGCAGTAATTCATTACAACTTAGGACAATAAACTATTTTACTGGGGAAGAATGATTTATCACTAAATTATTTAGAATTGCCAGCTCATAGTGATTATAAAAGGCAGTTCAAAGTTTAGTCGGTGTTCTTAACGTTTTTAAATGATCTCAGGTGATGCAATAATGAACCCTTCCTGCTCATGCCCCAGACAGATGCTCCCTTTGCGGTACCCCAGCCCAAGACCATCCCCTCACCCATGGAGGAAGCTGTGAGCATATGGAAAAGCTGTGGCTTCTTACTGACTGGTATGTTTTTTAAACCGGAGGAATTGCAATGGTTTAATTATCACTTTTATAAATTGCCAAGGGACACTGGCTATTTGGCAAGTGGTTTCTTATAAAGCAATGAGGGGAGATGGAGAGCATCTTCCTGCTCTTGCCTCCTAGACCCTCTTCTGAAATCCACTTGGGCCTGGGCTTATCCTTATTTGTGCTCTATCTTGTTTTTGTAGATTCCCCCTGTGAATGAAGAAGAGAATGTGCTAAATGAACACAGCTTCAATGTGATCTGATCATCAATAGATTTAACCAAGGAGAACAAAAGAGAAGCAAGTGAACGCATTCCAGTACTGACCAGGGTAGGGGTGGGGGACACTAGGGTACCCCTCATACTTCAGCATGCAAAGGCAGTAAACCTTTGAGAGGCACACACGGGGGCTGAGCAAAAAAGTGCAGTTACCTCGAAATGACAGGACGACTCCCAGTTCAGAATGACGGGAAGTTAGTTCCATAAAACCACAAAGAATGTTCTGCCACAGGGGCAGATGGTCAGTCTTGGAACCGCAGGAAAGGACAAGAGGCGAAAGTTGAAATGCCCGCCTGAGACCTGCCTGGGCCATGGGCTTCCAGAGCCTGGTTCCCTGTCCTTGCAGCTCCCTGGGGAAACAGAGGCCACAGGCGTCTCACCCTTGCCTCATTTAATTCTGTTCTGTGCTCACTGGGAAACCGTCTGATTATGATTTTGCTCCCACACTGGGAGGCTCATAGAGAGAAAATGTGTATGCAGGCTCAGAAACTATTTCTGGATCTCAGAGCAGAGCAGCAGGTATAAGCGGGGCTGAGGGGATTGGGGGGTAGACAGGTGAACAAAACCAGGGCCTCCATACATGGGGCTTCCAGGTCACAGAAAGCATTCTTCCAGCCCCGCCTCCACCCCAGTGCCTCCCTCCGAGTCATCAGGCAACACCTTAGCCAGGCCAAAAGTAGTTTGAAAGAATGTCTCTTTCCAACCATATTGAACATTTGCATGATTGGGCATTCTCAAAAAAAGGAGCCCATAAGGAAGGCAGAGTCCTCAAGAATGGACATCCGAGGGCACACGCCAAGCTCCAGCAAAGGGACTCATGAACACGAGTGCTGGTGGAAACCACAACCTCAAAATCCAGCTATTTTCAAAGAACTTGTGCTCAGAGCACATCATGCAAATTAAAATTGTGCTAGCCGTTCTTCTTATTGGTGCATTAACATCTCTGAAATTTAGATGAAGAAGGGGGTCACACAAAGTGGCAAAATTCACCAGGGAGTCTATTGTTGTTATTGTTTAATGTGGCCATTCTTCCAGAAATTACTTTCCCACAATCACCCATCTCTACAGGAACAGAGCTGTTCTGAGCGGCACGCTAAGCACAGTTTCTGAGAAGCCCAAAACCTCAAAAAGACTGTTTCTATTTTAGAGGACAAACTATGAAAGGTTTCTTCTCAAATGTTCCATCTTGAACCTCCACTTTTCCACATTAGGTAAGTATCAAAGTGATTAAATGAATCATTTTCTGTTCCCAATACCAAAAGAAAGTTCATCTCAGTGGAAAGGCAAGCAAGGAGGGAGTTTGATATGAGAGCATTTATTGAAGAAAAGGCTGCAGCACTCCGCGTGAAGTGAAAGGAATGAGCCCTAAGACCTCTCCTACCCTCCCATTCGCTTGGAGAACACTGAATTTGCACTCAAAGGTCTGTATCAAGGGTCATTTAAAAGCTATACTTGCTTTAATGGTTAGTTAAGGTAACAGTGGATGTAAACGAACCATGTGATGTATCAGTGAGGAGAGATGGTCTTCAAAGATCATAAGACTTTTGTCAAGGAATCCTAGCAGATAATGGCCCAACAGGAGGGAGAAAATCAGGGGAAGAGGGTTGACTGAAGGTAAAGTAGCCTGGAGAAGTAGCAGCACTCCCTGCAGCCTCTCTTTAGTTCCCAAGTGAGTTACATGACCCCCGAAAAGTCTGGAAGATTTGGTTTTAGGGTTTTATTGGCATTCTCAGTAACAAGTGATCACATAAAGCCTTTTACAGTCACAGATCCCTGCTTCCCTTCTTAATGTGCTAAAACTCCAGGAATTAAGGGAAATGTAGCAATTCAGAAGTTCAATTGTATAGATTGCTCTTTTTTGATTCATTAAAGGACTTTAACACAATGAAGCTGGTATAATAATTGGCAGATATATTAAACTGCCTGGTAAAATGGCTGTACAGTGGTCCCTTCGTTTCTGTGGCACGAACACAACCTGACAAATGGCGCGCTCAAGAACATGGAGCTCCTGTATTTATTTAACAGGCTGGAAAGATGAAAAAAATTCTCCCAGTGTGCCCAGTGGAAAATTATTGCTGGCAGGAGATAGTAGCTACAGGAACAAAAAGGTAGTAAGTCAGGTCTGATGAAAATGAGCTGAAAGCTCCCCTAGCACCAGCCCGGTCGGTGTTCTTTTTAGATTTTATATTCCACGAAGAGAACATAAAAGGGGACCTTAGCATACATGCTGGTTTTTAAAATAATTCTGTCCCGTCCCTCCCTCTTCTTTCTTTTGTTTCCTTCCTTCCCCTTCCCTTCCCTTCCTCCTTCCTTTCTTTCTCCTTTCCTTCCTTCTCTTCCTTCTTTCTTTTCCTCCTTCCTTCCTTGCTTTAACTCTATAACTCTAACTATTCCCTTTTCTTCCTTCCTCCCATTCTTCTTTCCCTCCCTTACTCCCTCCTTCCAACCATACTAAGTACTCCATGTTAACAACCTAATGTTGTACACAAACACATACACCCACTAATATACATATACAAATACCTATGTATATACATAGTTTTGTCATTGTTTATTAATATTAGTCACAGAAATGCAGTGTTATACATTTTTCTGCACCTAGATTTTTCTCAGTAATACATCAAGGAAATCCTAACCAACTGAACTGGTTTTGTGGTAATTTATTGTTTTCAAGGGCTGCATAATATTTTATGATAAAGATGGATTAAAACATCCCCCTATTTATGAGGATTCACCTTGTTTCAGAATTTTAGTTGTATGAATAATGCTATAATGGACATTGTATATGTATGTTCTTATGAAATTATATCATTATGTATTTCTATTATTTAGAATAGCTTCCCAGGAATGAAACTGGTTCACACAAGTGTAGTGAATTTTTATTTTGAAAAATGAAGATATAGCCATACTGAAATTTAAAAATGGCTTTAACAATTGACATTTCATTTGCAAAGGATGACAACACCTTTTCCTCTGCATTCTTACCTCTAAAGAGAGTGATAGTGTTATCATTCTATTATTTTTTTATTAATTATATGGTTATAAAGGGACACAAATTTGCATTTCCTTAAGCACTAATAATTTTGACATCTATATGTTTATGGCCATTGTATATACTTTAGGGTAAATTATCCACTTATGTCTACTTTATATTATTTGTTGCTTATTAGAAAGAACTCTTGGTGTTTAAAGATGTTAACTTTCATCTATCATCTGTGATGCAAATGGATTTTTAACTCTATAATTTCTCACTGACCTCGTTTCAATCTCCTACAGATTTTGGTTTCTTTTCTTGGTTAAGAAGTCTCTACAAACCCTAAACTGTATGTACAGGCTCCCAGACTTTCTTCTGAAAATTCATTCATTCACTCATTTATCTATTCATTTATTTATTTTTACACTGAAGTCTTCAGTTCCCTGGAATTTATTTGTCTATATTCTGAGAAACAAGTGCCCATTTCTATTTTCTCCTGGATGGAGAGTCAGCACCTTCCTTCTCACCCTGAATTGAAATAGCAACTTCATAATATATTAAAGTTGCATATATTTTGGAAGCTAGTTGGAAGGTCTGCTATTCAATCACTCTAACATGTTTATTTATTTCAAAAACTGTAAAGGACTTATGTATTTGATTATAGTGACTTTGCAGTGTGTTTTAATATCTACACTCACTATTCTTTTCATACATTTTATTCTTGGGCATTTAATTTTCTATATAAACCTTAAGATCACTTAATATTATTTGCAAATGGTTTGCTTCTAATTGGAATTGCAATATATTGTGTAATAATATACATCAATATTATATACATTATATACATATTGATGTATATAATGAATTTGGGGGGATCTAACATTTAAATTATTTTCAGTCTACAGATCTAAAAACTTAGTATACCTCTAGAACTTAGTATGCTGTTCCATTTGTTTGAGTTTTGTTCTCAGGACTTTAGTTTTCTTCACACAGGATTTCTTTGCATTGTATTACAGCCATGAATTAATTTTTTCCATTTCCATGTTAGATGGGCTTTTGCTGTTGATTATTACATGTGCATATTTTATATGTCCCCATTTTATCAAATTATCTCATCAACTCAAATACTTTTTTTCTTAAGTCTGTTGGGTTTTTCAGGAATACAATAATATTATCAACAAAAATAGAGTTTTAATCTTTCTTTTCCAATGTTTATATAAATCGTTATTTTTAAAATTTTATTTTAGAGATGGGGTCTTGCTATGTTGCCCAGTCTGGACTCAAACTTCTCAGCTCACAGGATCCTCCCGCCTCAGCTTTCTGAGTAGCTGGGACTATAGGCAGGCATGCCCCTCCACGCCTGGCATTGACAAATTATTTTACTGCCTTTTCCCACTGCATTTGCTAGAACCTCTAAGATAATAGTAATGGTAAGATCAAACATTCTTATCTGATTCCTGATAATAATTGAAGTGATTTTAGTGTTTTGTTGTTTAAAATAATGTTTGCTTATTTTTGTAGTTTTTGTCACAGTTTTTTGTTTTTTGTTTTTGTTTTTGAGATGGAGTCACGCTCTGTCGCCCTGGCTGGAATGCAATGGCTGGATCTTGGCTCCTGGGTTCAAGTGATCCTCCCACCCCACTCTCCTGAGTACCTGGGATTACATGTGCGCACCACCATGCCTGGCTAATGTTTGTATTTTTAGTAGAGACGGGATTTCACCATGTGGCCAGGCTGGTCTCGAACTCCTGACCTCAACTGGTCCGCCCACCCCGGCCTCCCACAGTGCTGGGATTACAAGCATGAGCCACTGTGCCCGGCCCATAGTTAAAAAGGCTCCTCACGTACATCTTTTCATAAAGTTGTTAAGAATAGCTGCTGGATTTTTATCAAAATGGCTTTTCAGCATTAATTGATATGTTTATTTTTCTGCTCTAATATGTTGATTTAATGAATATATTGCTGGATTTCCTGAAACCCATATAACCTCACATTTTTGCAATAAAATCTACTTGACCATAGCGTATTGGTCTGTTAATACATTTTGAGATTGCTCAAGCTAAAATCACATTTAGAGTGTTTTTGCATCTAGTAGATAGCATTGATCTTTTTGCAGTATCCTCATAGGGTTTTAGTAATAAGATTGGCTTTACAAATACATTGAGAACTTGTCTATCTTCCTCCTAGTCTTAAATAGTTTAAATCACATCAGAATTGCCCATTCTTTAAGGTTAAATAGTGTTCAGCTATCAAATTATTCAATCCTGTTAACTTTTTCAATAACACATTTTAATAATTTTTCTAATCTCTTCTTGAGTATTCAGTCTACTCAAGTTTTCTACTGCTTCACTCTATGTTAATAATTTGTATTTTCCTAGGAAATATCAATGTTGTCTAGGTTTCCAATGTATCTTGTTGAGATTAAAGTTTTTGTACGTGGTCAAGTACCTGATCAACTATTTTTGTAAATATTACATGGACACTTAAAAACTGCATGTTCTTTAGTAGTCACAAATGCATACATTGTATTAAATAAATAGAAACATATTGAATCCACTTTGTACTAGATATTCAGGATGGGCTCAGGATAAATAGGTCAACTTTCTCCCTGTCTCCCTTGGCCCATCACCAAACTCTTGTATAATGGCATTCACCACATCTGTCTCCATTGACTGGGTAACTCCTGTCCCTATTGGCTGGGTAACTCCTATTTATGCTTAGGTCTCAGTTTCATGCCACTTCCTTCAGGAAATCCTCCTTAATATCCTAGACTAGGTTGGGGAACAGTGTCATCATGCACAGAACTTTTTTTCGTGGCACTTTTCTCATTTGTAATAATACAGTTATTTGTCTAAGTAATAGAGTAATGTCTTTCTCTCCTATTACCTAGTAAACTCCAAGGATGGAATAATGTCAGGTTTATCTTAACCTCAAAACATAGTAGAACATGGTAGTGTACCTGGCACATAGTAGGCAAGCAAAAATGTTTCTTACATGAATGACTGAATGAATGAATGAACAAATGGTCTGTTAATCAGAGGAAATATAAATTTGGAAACTGTCACTGGTAATTTTCCACCACGTGGTTGGAAAGTCAGCCTGACGACTGCTGAAACAGACATGCAAGAAAAAGCTGAGTTGAAACATGGAAGAAAACAAAATTTCCTGGCTCACAAGACTATATCAATCTCCACTGAAAGCTTAAATCAGAAGCCCAATTATATCCCATTCCACGGTTTTGTCAAATCTGATGTAGCCTTATAACTCCACTTTTTGTTAAAGCTAAAAACAATAGATTTCTTTAGTCTTTGTCTAATGCTTCTTTTCTTTTTCAGGATCCCATCGGGGATATCACATAACATTTAATCATCATGTCTCTTGGGCTTTTCTTGGCTCTGACAGTTTCTCGTACTCTGTTTGTTTTTGATGACCTCATCATATTTATGTGCTTATTTTATTCTGTCTAATTTTATGTTTACTTTATGTTCACTTTGGTTTACTTTGTTGTCTCTTCTCCTTCCTTTTGTTTTTTTAACTAGTTTTCAAAAGCTTCTTGTTATTATCATTTTCCTTTTGATAATATTGTTATTCTACTATAATTTCCTATTCTATAAATGTCCCCTCTCTCTAGAAACTCATAAGAAAGCACATATTCCTGTTTTATAATTTAACTAAACAATATGTAACTTATTTCCGTCACCAAGTTCATCTATCCCAATAAGATGAGTCTTTTAGACTATTTTCACTTCTCTATTCTTCTCCACTCTACCTTTATCCAGATCAGAATGAAATCTTGTAAGTGCTTTGCTTCATTTCACTTTATTCTTCCTCCACCCCTAACTTCTAGGTTTTTCTAAAGTAGCTTAGTATTTCATTCCAGATTACTAGAATTGCCTGGCCAGGCACAGTGGTGGCTCAGTCCTGTAACCCCAGCACTTCGGGAGGTCAAGGCAGGAGTATCGCTTGAGCTCAGGAATTGAGACAACATAGCGAGACCCCCATCTCTAAAAATAATCAAAAAATGAGGCAGGAGGTTAGTTTGAGCCCAAGAGGTCAAGGCTGCAATGAGCCGTGATTGCACCATTGCGCTCCTGGTGATGGAGTGAGACCTGGTGATGCCTGGGTGATGGAGTGAGACCCTGTCTCAAAAAAAAAAAGAAAAAAAGAATTGCCTTTTCTAGTTTCAGAATTCTCAATTAGGGTCTACTACTGTCATTGGATTTAATTATATGTGCACTGCTGACAACTGTTTCTTTTCCACCTCATGTGCTCCTGTCTTTGTTGGTGGGGTTGGTGGTACTGGGAGGAGGGTAGTACTATGGTACTGTTTGCTTACAGTCTTCCTCTAGCAGTTTCCTCTATCCCAGCTGCATAAGCAACCTACTCTGAACTCACTCTGAAACTCAGCACACTCACGCCTTCCTCTTCCCCAAAAGGCCAACGGCATCCTGAGTGGGTCTAAGGATCTCAGGTTGCAGTCCTTTTCTCTCAATAGTCAGGTGCCCCTCCCTGATTTCATGTCAGGTGTTGCACATGAAACATTGAATGACACTCTGATTCTCTAAGTCACTGGTTATTTCTGTCTAGAAGTTTATCATATTTTCTTTTTATTCTTGAAATTTAAGAATTTGCCAGACCACCTTCAGTGACTGGGTTTGTTGTTGTTGTTTTTTGGTTTTTTTTTTTCTCATCCCTTCTGCTTGGAACTTGGTGAATAGTTTTAATGTGCACATTCAGGTTGTTCTTAATCTCAGACATTTTCTTCTTTTATGAGTTTAACAACTGCCTCTTCTCCAACTGTAGCTTTTCTCTCTGGATCTTCTTTTATTCACATGTCAGTTTGTCCAAGAGATATTCTCCAAAACCCTATTATTTTCTCACATGATGGTCTTCTGCTTGTACTTTTGGTCTGTGTTTTTTTGTTTGTTTTTTTTTTGTTTGTTTTTTGAGACAGAGTCTCGCTCTGTCACCCATGCTGGAGTGCAGTGGCACAATCTCGGCTCACTGCAACCTCCGCCTCCTGGGTTCAAGCGATTCTCCTGCCTCAGCCCCCCCAGTAGCTGGGACCACAGGCACATCCCACCACACCTGGCTAATTTTGTTTTTGTATTTTTAGTAGAGACAGGGTTTCACCATGTTAGCCAGGATGGCCTCAATCTCCTGACCTTGTGATCCTCCCACCTCAGCCTCCCAAAGTGCTGGGATTACAGACATGAGCCACCATGCCCAGCCTGCTCTGTGTTTTTAAATATTAGCTCCAGTTCAACTTCTAGGCTGTAATTGCAAGTCTCCACAGTGACTGCTACTCTCCTTCAATTCATTTACTAGCATTTTTAGCTCAAAACTCATGCAGAAGAAAGTCTTTTAAAAATATAACTGGCACTCTTATGTGTTTAAGTTTGAATCCATTCATTTAAAGGTTTGCCCAGTGTGTTCTACATGTTTTTCCCCTCTGAACTCTGGGGCCCAGGTCTCACTCTTGGAATCCCTCAGATGATGCCATGGAATGGTGCTTCTCAAATGTGGTCTGCAGATCCCTGGAGGTCCCTGGGACACTTCCAGGGGGTCTACAAGATCAAAACAACTTTCATAGTAATACTAGCATGTTATTTGCCTTTTCCACAGTGTTGATATTTGCCTTAATGACACAAAAGCAATGGTAGGTAAAACTGCTGGTTCCTTAGCACAAATCAAAGCAGTGTCACAAAAACGCATCAGCTGTCACTGTACACTTCAAAACCACATCTGGAGAAAGTGAAGAATGAAAGACTCGAGTCGTTTGTAAAGGTTATTGTAATAAAAGGCAACTCTGGGGTCACCTCCAGCATGGCGGATCCCGGGCTGTCATCTCCCTCTCCCTAATAGACCAGCTCCAATTCTGGAGAAAGACAAGAGGAGGAAAAGAAAAACACTCATAAAACATACCAGTACTTTTTACAAGAGTAAGGACGGAGAAAAAGAAAAAAATTTACTCCTCAGCTTTCCTTCATCTTTAATGTCATCCAACACCTCATGTGCTGCTTTGGCAACCGAAAAACAAGCTCAGATTGTTCCTAAACCAAGGCACGGCCTGGACAGATGCCGGGAGGCAACACCTGATCCCTCTGATTCAGGACACATGCTCAACCCAACCCTGAGCTGACTGTTTTCTCTGCTATATGCCTGTATTCTTCATCAGGGTGAAGGAAGCATGAACTCTTGCTAGAGAACCATAGTCTCCTTTCTTCTAGTAATATAATTTCCTTCTGGGAGCAGGGCTGGATAAATAATTTGCAGGACCCAATGCAAAAAGAAAATGAAGACCTCTTGTAAAAAAAAAGTGCTATAAAAGGTAATAAAATATAAGAATTTTTCCTTTAAAAATATCTTGTTCCAGGCCAGGCGTGGCAGCTCACACCTGTAATCCGAGCACTTTGGGAGGCTGAGGTGAGGGGATCACCTGAGGTCAGAAGTTCGAGACCAGCCTGGTCAACATGGCGAAACCCTGCCTCTACTAAAAATACAAAAATTAGCCAGGTGTGGTGGTGCATGCCTGTAATCCCAGCTACTCGGGAGGCTGAGGCAGAAGAATCACTTGAACCTGGGAGGCAGGGGTTGCAGTGAGCTGAGATCATGCCATTGCACTCCAGCCTGAGCTACAGAGTGAGACTCCCTCTCAAAAAAAAAAAAAAAAGATATATATATACTTCCAAAAAAAGTAATAGGAGTAATAGTGATACATGAATAGCAACATAAACATGCATATTTGCAAAATAATATTTTGGTGTTACAATCTTACGTAATGTAATAAGTGATTGTGTTCTATTAATGTGGTATCTTGATTTGATTGTGAGATTTTTCTAGCTTACTTGTCTAGAAATATATTAGATTGTCAACATCTAAACATTTAGCAACTTTATTTTTAATAGATGCATATAATTAAAAGCAATATCAATCACTTTTGCAGATGCAAGATTACGATCAATTTTTGGATAATTTTTAATTTTGAGAAGGATCTTCCTAGGTACGTAACTGTTACTGGAGCCATTAAGAGTATGTTATTGGTTATGAAAACATTACTGGGATTATTTCAGGATATTATATTGGGATAAGTTTCTGATAAATTATATCAAAATGTGAGTTGTGTTATATCTAGATTCTTGCAGAACAATTTTTCTAAAAGATTTATCTCTGTACGAATCAGTTTTATGTAAGTCTGAAGTTAACTTTAAATGTGAATTTATACTGTGTTATATCATCTTTTGTTGGTATTGTTGTTGTTTTCTGTTTTGTTTTTTGGGGCCAGGGTCTCACTCTGTTGCTCAGGCTGGAGTACAGCGGTATGATCTCAGCTCACCATTACCTCCACCTCCCAGGTTCAACCAATTCTCCTGCCTCACCCTTCCAAGTAGCTGGGATTATAGGCATGTGCCACCATGCCCGGCTAATTTTTGTATTTTTAGTAGACAGGAGGTTTCACCATGTTGGCCAGGCTGGTCTTGAACTCATGGCCTCAAGTGATCTACCCACCTTGGCTCCCAAAGTGCTGGGATTACAGGTGTGAGCCACCATACCTGGCCAATACAATATTATATAATATTATTTTAATGTTGCCTCTGAAATTTCCTATAATTTTCCTATAACTTATGGAGCTGCCATTGCCACCTCTGCTGCTGCTGCTGTTACAGATGCTGGGCTGGCCACACCCTTAGAAACCCACCGTACCTTGGACTTCCCTGAGGCACGCACATGAGACCCGGCCAACCGCTGTGTATGCACCCTGCCCACCTGCCCTGGGCTGCTGCTCACCACACCCCATCCATGTGTGCACTGCTGCCTGGCATATCCCCTCTGCCTATGCGCAGGCTACACTAGCCCACAGACATAATCACAAAACACAAGTCCAAAGAGGAAGTCATATTAAGAATTTCAAGACGGTCACAGAAGAACATTAAGCTATGCAATTACACAGGTGACACTGCCATGAAGCCAGCCCTGCCTGGGAGCCCGGGCATAGAGCAATGATAATTTCTGCTTTCCCAGCCGCTAGTCACTAGTGGTTTGAATTGAAGTGTTTAATGCACTTTATATTGCCAAGCTAGTAAGTAATTTGTCTTATCAATCTTCGGTTACAGTCTCTCCTCCTAGAAACAGTAAAGGCTCTGTACAGCTTTCTAAGCCAGCAATTGTCTCTCCTCTTTGTAAATGAGTTGGCTGTCTTTCCTAGGAAACCAATCTGAACATAGCTTTGAATAGTCACTAATGACTTAAATTAGTTGCTGGGTCTTTCTGAGTCCTTAATTTTCTCCAAGAGTTATTAGCTCAGGCATAGAGAAACACCAGACTTATCTAGCCACTGAAATCACCATGGCCATAAATGCAGTTCACAGCGTAATTCAGAGTGCAAGTTCTGAAGCAATCCTGCCTATTTAAATCCTATTTCTACTTCACCTTTCCTACTGCAAGCCTTTGGCATAAGCTATGGTTTGAATGTAGCCCCTCCAAAATGCAGGTGTTGCCAATATGATAGTATGAAGAAGTGGGGCCTTTAATAGGTGATTAGGCCATGAGAGCTTCTTCCTCATTAACGGGATTAAGGCCTTTATAAAAGAGGCTTCACATAGCATTCTGCTAATTCACTCTCTTTGCCCTCTACCTTCTACCATGTGAGTACGCAGCAAGAAGGCTGCCACCTTGATCTTAGACTTCCAGCCTCCATTACTGTGAGAAATAAATTTCTGTTCTTAAATTACTCAGTCTGTGGTCTTGTGTTACAGCAGCACAGACTAAAACAGCATGTTATTCACTTCTGTATACCTGTTTTCTTGTCTTTAAAATGAAGATAATAGAATATCTTCAAACATAAGGCTTGATAAGTGTTTATTACACTCCAGTTCTAAATAAATGGGGTTCAATCTCTTAGCTTACAGCAGTGATGTTCCTAAGAAGACAAAAATGCTAGCTTTGACTTGCTTAACTCTTTTCTATTAGATGTAGAGGATGTTTACTATTGCTTTCTGAAGGGGTCTGCAAAACAGCAGAAATGGGAACCCAATTCAGCAAGGCCATTACAAAAGTACAGCTGGGTGAAGGCTGCTGCAGAATCAGCTGAGGGTGTGTGTGTGCGCGTGTGTAGGTAAGTAGGTAGGTATGTGTGTGAAGAAAAGGCTCTGGGTCTGCGTATGATCTACCCTGTGCTTACGTGAAAGGCGGCCCTGGGTGTCCACGTATATATCACCAACAAATACGTGCAGCTTTCATTTGATTACTGGAATTGCTTCCTCTTGTTTACCTGTCAGTTGTCAGCAGGGCTCCAGTGAGACAACACAGATAAGTAATACAGAACAGAGCACCTCCTCTTACCCACACAAGACAAAGAGCAGGCATTTTTCGAGTGTTTTGTTTTAAGTGAGTTGAGGCTTTTCAAACCTACCTTATGTAATATTTGGTCATGGATTTGAAGTACAAGCCAACAGCAAGGATCTGTAAAAAGGAATTAGAATTTAAAAAGAAATTCACATTGAAGTTTCATCAGCTTTGCTAGTATGGACTAAAAGGTTAATTCAGGTTAATTCATCAACTCTATATGCCAATAGAAAGGCATGTTAAAAATTAATTTCTTCCTGACAGACTTTATAAAATATATGTGTGACCTGTTACAAGGAAATCAAATCATCAAAAATGATGAAGTTGTAACATTTTGTTAAATTCTCCCATGAGATTTGTATTATAGAATATCTGCAGGTGTCTCTGGCTCTAAAGGAGTGGCCTCTAGAAATGGTCATGAAACTTGTGTCCTACCCATTCCCCTGTCTCCACGGGCCTATGCCTGTTCTGCCCCCCACCCAGGACGACGCCTGGCTGTCCAGGGTTGCCCCACAGAGTGCTTATCCCACTTTTTGTTGCCTTCTGCACCAGCTGTATTAAGATCTGATGAAAAGCTGAACAAGGAAAAGAGAAACCACGTTGGGATTCAAACCACAGAGGGAATGTTATACACAGAATTGGTTATGCGGTGGGTAATGGAATTGCTCAGAAGCCAACTGGGGATGATAAGGAAACACTAAGAGTAGCAACAGTAGAAAGCTACTACTTCCCCTGGGCTACAGGATGACAGAGGACAGAGGATTTGTTACTGGGCTCCCAGGAGTCAGGGTCACCTGGGAGAGGCTGGCAGTCTCATCCAGTGAGACTGGAGCCATGAAAGAGATTCAGGGCTACATCTCAGACCAATTAAATTGGAATCCCTGCCATCAGTGGTTTTTAAAACTCCCCAAGTGATTCCAAAGCGCAGCCAAGACTGAGAGCCGCTGCTTCGAGTGCCTAGGCAGAATCTGCATTGCCAGATCAACTCTGTTCCAGACTGAGCAGACATGGGGAGAAGAGCCGCGGCCATGCCATCACTCAAGGTCCAAAGCAGGGACCAAATGTACCAATAGATCAGAAAACCAACCCGTTCTCAGGTATCTTTGAAGAAATAACCAAGAACCAGATTTGATTTATAGAACTTTTCTTCATAAGTGACTTCTTAGTAATTGCTCTATAAAAAACTATTTTAAAGAGCCATAATTTTGCTTAATGTATATTGAAAAAAGTGATTAAATATAACACTGTATGCCACTTACAGTAAACCAGTATTATCTAGCACAATCGATGAAAACGTCATTTTGAATATATATAAATTGACTGGAGTAGGATATCCTGCTTAATAACTCTATTAACTTGCACATATTAAGCGTGTGCTAATTATTTGTTGAATGAACTAATCATCAAAGGAAGATTAATGTACAATGTGATATTACTGTGATTTTTATTGTGTTTTAATTCCTTGAAAATTGATAATCTATGATAATACATATAATGAATCTTTTAATGAGAAACAAACATCTTCATATGGTCTTTTTTTAAAACTGACTGAGAAGGCCTTTTAGGATTTTGTACAGCCCTGGGGTAATCACCATGAACACCAATTATCATCATGAATATTGTTAAAGAGAAGTGTGATTGGCAAAATGCCAGATAACAGAGTTCAATTGAGCCCCAGGTAACTGGAAAAACAGTTAACTCCTTTTAAAGAACCACCTGTAATAAATTTCTATGCCCTTTTCACTGGGCATTTATTCATACAAGAAATGCTTATTAGGCAGTTAATATGTGTCCTGGGGAGTAACAAGGCAAATAAGGTCGTTGCCTCAGAGCACTTTATAATCAAATGGAAGGGATTAAACAATCACACAAGTCCCATAGGAGGTGATAGGTGCTAATTCTGTTTAGTGAGGTTTGGGGATGACCAGGCCAGGGGACATGAGAGGAGAGATCTGAGAACAAATACCAACCAGCTGGGAGTAGGATGCAAAGATGCTCCTGGAAGAGGGAAGTGACGTAATTAAAATGGTGCTTGCCGTAAGGCTCTTGATTCAGTTACTCTTTTAACATGTTAAAAATAAGAAGAAAAAAGCAGATAATTTTGTCATTTTTTTCAAACCAGAAAACCAGTTAGGGATTATTGGAAAAGTCTATGCAAAGAGTGCAAAGAGTACAATTGCAGCAAGTACCCAGATGAAGGGTGGATGCTGCAAATACCACAGTGAAAAGAATCCGTAGAATTTCACACCTGAATGTCTCCAAGGGTTGTTTGGGGTAAATTAGGGAAACAGAAAGGAAGAGCTAATTAGAAAGGAAAGATAATGAATATTGCCTTTCAGATCTATCTGGTTGAAGGCTGAATAGACATCCAACAAGAGACATCTACCATGAATGCACTAAACAATTCACAGTTTACAAAGTAGTTTTGCTACGATACTGTGTAACCTGTACGCAGAAATAAAACACTCGTGTCACTCATATTCCAAAATATTTTGAACAAAAGTGTGCATTTCTTGGTTAACACAGTATTCTTAAAGGCCTTCAAAAATAGCAGCGCAAGTCACCTGTATGTGCATCAAACATGTACAATTTCCACTTCACTTTCACAAAAAAAAACCACAATGGTGACGATGATGTCATCCAGGCTTTTAGGTTTATGTTGAGGAAAACTAGATGCAGTGGCCATCATGTGATGTGAGTGATGAGCCTGGCTTGGCACAGTGTAGATTTGTGCTTCACTGTCAAGGGCTGGAGAGACAACAGAGACAATGGAGAGTCTATTTTGCAATTCTATTGCAATTGGGTTGGTAAGAACTGTGGGTAGTAAAAACCCACAGTTTGCTTCATAAGCATGATAGCATTTGATTCTTCTTTTTTCTCTATCTCTTTAGCTGTCACAGAAGTGGGTTCGTGTGAGAGAGAGCCAGATGATAATAATTTACATCTGGACAATGCTTTTACATTGATAAACTATGTTCTCATATGACATGAACACCCTGAAGCTTTCAAATAGCCCTGGAAGGTGGGTGCATTACAAATGGATGCACCAAACACAGAAAAGAAATGGCAATTAAACCTAGGTCTCACGATGTCTCCAGGTGAGAAAGAGCAGGTCTAAGACAGGCTTAGAGAGTTTGTTCCAGAACTATTATTTTTTTCAGACTTCAACCTGCCCAACGCAGCAATCTCCCTTCAAGACTAGCTTCGTTCTGTCTTCATTCAACATATATTTTAAAATATATTTTTAATGATAAAAAAGTTCCAATAAATTTAAAACATTTGTCTCCTAATTCACATCTTGTCTGTTATCAGTAAACATGCACATAATATTATGTGCATTATCATACAGATCTGCTGTTTTTCATTTTTGTTATCTCATATTGAATATACATCACCAGAAGATGTTTGAGCATATAGGATGTTTTCAGCATAAGGCTCTTGATTTAGTTACTCTTCCAACATGTTAAAAATAAGAAAAAAAAGCAGATAATTTTGACTTTTTTTCATGATTTTTTATATTAAAGTTATTTCCAATTTTAAAAAGTATGGTCATTTAGACTTTGAAGTCTGTTTTAAAAATTTTAAATTGTAGTCATCTGCACCTAAAAGGTCTGTTTCACAGAAAACCGAACACTGCATGTTCTCACTTCTAAGTGCGGGCTGAATGATAAGAACACATGGACACACTGCGGGGAGCAACACATACTGGGGCCCGTCAGGGGTGGGGCAAGGGGAGGGAGAGCATTAGGAAGAATAGCTAATGGAGGCTGGGCTTAATACCTAGGTGATGGGCTGATCTGTGCAGCAAACCAACATGGCACACATTTACCTATGTAACGAACGTGCACATCCCGCATGTGTACCACAGAACTTAAAATATTAAAAAACAGGTCTGTTTCAAACAATGATTATGCATTTAAAGTGATAATTTGTTTGTTAGGACATCATGTCTTAAGGTTTTAATTGTGGCAACCTTAAATCAGTACCTGTTTTCCATCCATGGCACTTGTTGCATTCTGACGCTTTCTATGATACCATTTCAGTAACAACAGACTAATAGTTCTTTTCTCTCTGTCTCTTGTTATCCCTATTAGAACAAATTATATCCCTCAATCAATCCAGAGGGCCCTTAGTCCCTTGCTACTCAAACTGTGGTCCACAGAAGAGCAGCATCATGGGCACTCCTGGGAGGCTGTTAGAAATGCAAACCCTTGGGCCCATCCTAGACCTCTAGAATCAGAATTGGCATTTGACTAAGATCCCCAGGTGACTCATATGTGTGTTAAAGTCAGCGACGCACTGATTAGATCACTGGTTCTCAATTTCAGCTTCCCATTGCAATCACCTGGGAGCTAGCTCCACTGCCCCCCTCCCCAGAAAAACTGACTTCATTAGTCTGAGGAATTTTTTAAATCCCAGGCGATTCTGATGTGTAACCAAGGTAGAAAAGCACTGGTCCTGATTAACTCCCTCTTTTTACAGACAAGAAAACAATGAGGCCCCGTGGGTTAAGGTGACTTGCTCTGGGTTATAAAGCAAATTTGCAAGTAGAACTAGAAAATAGGGGATCTCTACCTGGTTTAGGTACCAGATACCTAATTGGTACCAATTTGGAATAAATATAAGAGCCTGCTCCTCCACAATATAAGAGCCTGCTCCACCCAAAACCTGGGCCCAGGGCCTCTGTTGTTGTTCCTGGAAGCTGGCATATTACTGCCTTGCCCTTCCACTCCACTTTCTCAACTCAGGCATGTTCTGACTTTCTGGACACACTTGAATTCGTTGCCTACAGTTCTCCTCTATCCTTTGCTTTCCTCCCTTCCTCCACTGGGCCCACTCCCACAAGCCCTGAAACCATCCCCAGCCTTTTCAGCCTCTTTGTACACGACCTTCCTCGTATCCTGGAGGAACACTCCCTGAGCTTCCCCTCCAACGGCTGGCTTCTCCTTCAACAGTCCTCTTGATGCAAGCTGGAAATGCTTCACTCCTAAGCCCTCGAATTCCGACATTCCTGTTTCTCGTTCAATTGCCTGTGCACTGGTCTTTCTCGCCTTCTTATATTCACTGGATCTGCCCTTGACTACACCCTTCCACAAAGCCCCGTGGTTCTCCATGAACAGGGTGTCAGAATCAGTCGGGAGTGATCCCTTACCAAGCCATGGGTGCTGCCGCCATCTTCCCCCAAAGGCACTTTCGAAAGCGTGGGCTGGGAGGGGAAAAGGCCTGGTCATCTGCATTTAGGCAGCACATCCCTGAGCATGCAGATTCAGAGGTACTACTCCACTCTGGGGCTCTCCCCAAGGCTGCAAGCCCATTACCTAATTTCTGGTTTCCCTCAGCTCCTTCCTCTCTGTCTGAGTGAACCAGTGCAGCCATGTTGCCAACACCGCTGGAATCTTGCAGCTCATCCTGTCAACTTCATGGTCGTAGTAACCCCACACTGTGTTTGTTTTGGTGGATTGTTAGGCCCATAACAGGCACAGGTAAAATAAGGACATTTAACATGGTACCAATTTGGATAAAAGTTGGTTCAATCTCATCTCGTCTTTTACTAATAAAATATCTCTATCTGACCCATCCATCTTCCTCTAATTATATCTCTGTTGTGTCCTCTCTGGCTTACCACTACTGCCCCCTGTTGATTGAAATGTTGTATTTTGAAGCCTTGGGGCTACTTACCAGAGACTCGTGGTTCTCATAATTTAAAGGGGGAAAAATATGGTTATAAAACCAATATGCCTTAAATGCAATACTGTGACCTTGGAACACTATTGAATTTGCCATCTAACATGTTGGATATAAATTATCCAAAGCTTTTATTCACATGGAAAACCAACTGAAATGTCTTAGGCAAAATTTATGGTCACGGCCATAATTAGACAACAACTGGTATAATATCAAAAGGAAATTGAATTTTACAAACTGATCAATTGAGATTTTAAACAGAAAAAAAGGTCAGTCTATTCCAGCAGTTTATTAAGGAATAATGTTTCCGTTGAAGATAATGTATACAAAATAAATTAGGTCACTTAACATTAATTCATTTTACCATAAAATAAACATATTGAAAAATTATACTAAAATCAGAAAGTCTACCATTTTTGAATCTCATAAAAATTAATGAGCCTTCAATTATTTACCAACCAAATAACAAATATACACATTTTAGTGTTTTGTCTGTGTCATTAGATTATTTCAAAAGAGCAGATGGTACAACATATTGATACAGAAATATCTTCTTCCAAATTATCTTCAGAATTCTATCAATCCAACATTTGTAAAATCTGAATCCAAGAAGATAATTTGGTATTATTAAGTAAATGCGGGGCTTCATTTTTCTAAATTTAGTTTTACCAAGGGTATTCTATGAAAATGTATATTCAAAGTCACAAATAAAATAACTAGAAGGCTTCAGGATGAATCATTTTGACTGTAATAGTCCCTAGTTTTACATTATTGAGCTCAAAATATCTGATTAACAAGAAATCACATGCACATTAAGAGTAAGTTGTATGAGTCTAGGAAAAAAATAACGTCTGGGGTAGATACCCAAGGTACTGAATATTTCCTATGTTCAGCACTGTGCTAAGATAGACACTCCCATTTCAAAGATGAGGATACTGAGGTTCACCAAGGATTGCGTTACCCAAAACTACCCAACTGTAAGGTCATTTTGAGCCTGGTCTTGTTCTTTTTTCTCTGCCTTTTTATCTCAATAATATGTAGGTTGAAATTGTTTTCTTCTCTAACCCAATGGGTAAAAAAAAAAAGAAAAGAAAAAAAAGCAGAGGTCGGGGGACTTGAGTAGTAGTCACCAGGTCTTTTCTGGTGTGCAGAAATCATGTAAAACAAGATTTCACCATATTGGAGGTGTCCTGTCACCATTATTAGTGGCATTTCCACCCTTTGCTCAAGGTTCCCTGTGGGTTTTCTGGACCTCTTTCTCCTTGATATCAGACAATGGGTGTTTAACCACAAAGATATGAAAAAAAAAGTTCCAGGAAATGTCCTAAAACTAGCAAAACTCCAACAATATTTAGTGGTTATAAAAATGGAAAAATGCAATGGGTCTGAGGGGAAAAGCTACACATTCTAGGAAACTAAGTATTTGGAGATGACATAAAGGGTTCCTCTAAAATACTGTTTTTGTTTACAGATAAAGAACTCAGCCTGAGACAGAAAGATTACTGACTAGTTGAAAGACATGTGGATAAGGAAGACAAAAAGTTACAACCTTTCACTTAGTGATTTGTCTGGAGGCAACAATTTAGGACAGCGGTAAGTTTTACTGCCTCTCTACCTAGTAAGACAGGTTATCATTCCTTCCTCTGAATATATAGGATGGAGCTGTGTGGCATCTAACACATCGTCATTGCTGGCTGACAGGTGATCTCTATTAAACCAGTCTCTGGGCACAGGTGATGGCAGTGAGCTAATTCTGCTTATCATTTATTCCGTCATTCATTCCTACATGTATTCAATTAATCAACATTTGTTGAACAATATCATGTAAGAGATACTGCGCTAAACACTGTAAAAAATATACCGGACAAGACATGGCCTCTGCCTTCCCCTCTAGAACCGAGGTCCTCCCATCCAGGATGGCCAACATGCTCCAAATTAACATGTTCCTTTCCAAGTGCAAATTTCCAGCAGCATTGCTCAATATTAAATATTAAACGAAGATGCTATAGACCAATCTAATTACTTAGTACCAAGATTACTTAGTACCAAAAAAAAAAGTAAAATATCTCAATAATGTTTATATCAATTACAAGTTGAAAATACAATATTTTGGATATACTGGAAAGAATAAAATATATTATTAAAATTTATCTCTTCTATGCCTTTTTATTTTTTAATATGACTACTAGAAAATTTAAAATGAAATACATGGCTTGCTTGTATTGTATCTGTTGAACAGCACTATCATAAATAATTTCATGGAAAACTTCCAAGGCTCTAATAGATTCTTCTTGTTATTATTTCAGAGACAGGTCTCATTCTGTTGCCCAAGTTGGAGTGCAATGGCATGAACATAGTTCACTGCAGCCTCAACCTCCTGAGTTCAAGTGATCCTCCCACCTCAACCTCCCGAGTAGCTGGGACTACAGGTGCACAGCACCACGCCCGGCTAATTTTTAGAAGTTTTTGTAGAGACGGGTCTCACTATGTTGCCCAGGCTGGTCTCAAATTTCTAGCCTCAGTTGATCCTCCTGCCTTGGCCTCCCAAAGTGTGGGGATTACAGGCATGAGCCAACAGGACCCAGCCAGATTCTAAGTATTGACTGTGGAAGTCAAAGATAAAATGATGTGTCACTAATGAAACTGGAAAACCGTCCTTCCAAAGCAGGGCAAAATGAACGGCGGATAAAAGTCCACCTGGGATCAAAGGAATACGCCGCGAATGCAGGGCGAATACAAGTGTGTAGGAAACAGCCCAGACACACTGGGGAACCACAAGTCGGCCACTTAGCGCCCCTGTAGAAATGGCCCACAAAGGAAGAAGAGGTGTAGGCATTCTGGAGGATGGTTTCTGTATTATATGTACACCAGAATTCATGAGAGGAAAGCATCAGAGAAGAAGACTAGAGTGGAAAGAACGCGGTGCTCTGAGACGCGGTGGAGGAATGAATGCACTTCGCCCCACCAGGGCCAGGAAGTCCCCGCCTCCAGCGCCGCTGCCTAGTGTCCCGGGGCTGATCCTAGAGGTGCCCTCCCTCCTTTCGTTCACCCCAAGCTACCTGCGAAGTTTTACCGACTCAGAGTCAGCATGAGGCGGGCATTAGAAGGTAGCTGGATGGTTCTCAGAGGTCGCTTCTCTTCGCGGCTCTGGCTTCTGTTTTGTCCTTTTCAGCTCTTGTGTATTTCGCTGTCTCATCTCTGAAATTCTCTCTGCTCCACACATGGCCTAGCCTGGGTCGCCCTCCCACCCCTACCATCTTCCAGCCGCGTGGGTCAGGCCTCTTGCAGTCACACCCATTTCTCCACTGCTCCCATCACATCTTATGTGGCTTAGTCAACTCAAGTTTTTTTAATCAAAAAAAAATTAGCTAGCAACCACTCATATGATTATGAAAGAAGGCAAAAAGTTGCAGGCAGATTTATTATTAATATAATACTTTATCAAGGAGCAGAATTACTTCTCTTTACAGTCAAGGAAATTAAAGTAAATGTTGTAGCAACAAAATTATTTTTAAACAACATTCATCAACATTAATAAGAAACTAGTCTAACAAACGGGAACGGTTAAATAAGTTGTGATATATTCCTGTGGTGGAATACTCAACAACTATTAAAAATCATGCTTTTGAAGACTAATAACGACAAAGGAAAGTTTCATAATAAAAATTAATAAAGATACTAACTATATACAATATGATCTATGTAAAATAAAATACATAGGAAATGTTAATAGTGGCTATTTCTGGGTTCCGAGATTATAGATAATTTTTATTTTTTCTTTGCATATAGTTTCTGTGTTTTAAAAGTTTTTACAATGAACATATATTACTCTTATAATCAGAAAAATATATACATAAAATAAATTTGATTCTCTAGCATCCAATTTTAGTAAGTCCACTTTAAAATGAATATTACCAAAAGCTTATCTTTCATGAAAAAATCATACCTCTAAAGATGATATATTATATAGTACAGTATATTATTATACACTATGACCCCGTGTCAGTGAGGTTGGCAATGCCTGTTATGACATTGGTTTATCTTGCCTGATACAATATTGACTTATCTATAAAACAGCTCCAGTGTAATAGAGAGACTTCCCTGTCTGAAAATCAGCAAGACTTATTTAAGGGGCATTAAAGGATGAGACCTAATTAGCCCTTTCTAGATATCACTAGCATGTTTCAGCGTGAAAGTTCAAAGTAAAACTAGTTCAAAGCTACTTCCACAGAAGTAGCAGCAAAAACATAAAATAGACCTCAGAGATCACAGAAACAAATCCAGTGTTATTCAGACCAGATTGCTTTTGAACCTATTAAGAATTTGTAAAACTATCAACTCAAAGAAATTACAGTACAGCTAAAGAATAGAAAGTGTCACTGTTCATAGAATGAGTGATATTTCATCCTTATTCTCTAGGGAAAGGTCATGTCATTCATTCCAAGATCTGCTCAAAAATGGTGTATAATCAGATTAATCATAATGTTCCACATAATAAGCACTTTTTCCTCCTTTCCTCCACCTAGAGCCACTGCGGTATACTGTATTTCACAATTGCTTTATGCTTCCTGATATCACAGGATTCATGTTTGTTTTTCCGCAGATACTTATCAAAAGTTTCCTATGTGCAAGGCCCTCAACAAGATGCCAGTGAGACAGATCCCTCAGGGACACAGGGTTTAGACAGGACCTCAAAAATCATATAAAATACACATTTCCATAATTTGCTCTCCAAGTATGTCATTAACCAGATACATAAATTAATACTAGTATTTGATAGAAGCATTGCTTTCGAAAGGAACATTCCAGCCTAGGACCCTCTGTCGTCTCTCCTGTATCTGCCATCTTCTTTTCCATAGGAAACTAGATTTGACAGAGGGGAAGCCACTAGGCATTATTATGGCAGCTGAGAAATGGTTACTTGGTACGTAACTTTCTATTCGAACTCTTGCAATTACTACTTCCAGAAAAACATTAAATTTAGAAGTGGGTGCAGATGAAAATATTCCTAATCTTGTCATTCAAATTTCTGCACAAATGTTGCATTGGTGTGATTCCTATTTTTCATGCTTTTGTTAGTGTGTTACAGAAATTATAGTGCCTGTCAGTTTTTTAATCACCCAAAAAGAGAACAAATTCAGGCACTATTCGCATTATTCAATATTTTACGATCACCTATGCCCATTTCAAAACCTCTGTCATAAGCCACAAAAATGTTTTCTAGAAGTCAAATGTATGAAATTTACAGTTTCACAACACTTAGAGGTGCAAATGGTTAACAGCTGATGTGTCTGCATAATTATTTCAAAATGAATGAATAGGAAAATGTTCAGAACTATTTGTAACTTCTTCTGCCTTTCTTCGAGTAGTAAAATATAAGGGAGAGAGAAATAATAAAAGCAAAAAATAGAAAAGCTATGAAAGCCAGTAAAGACTTTCGGGTGTGAAAAAAACTGCACTCAGTACACACGGTGAATTCTTCTGGACAAAATCTTTCCAGAGTTTCTGGGCCCGGGAAACCATTGCTGTCAATAATTTTCCTGTAATGTTTCATGGATGCCTTGGGCTCAAACTGATCTGCAGCATAACGATAGAGGCCAAACCTCGGAGCTGTGCGGTCGTTAAACGAATAAGCAAAGTATCCGCAAAGATTGATACCATCCAGTATGTGGGCTGGAAAAACAAAAGGATAGGAGAGTAGTTATTATGTATTTTGCACACAACACATCACTTTTGTTTTTTTTTTTTGAGACGGAGTCTTGCTCTGTCACACAGGCTGGAGTGCAATGGCACCATCTTGACTCACTGCAACCTCCGCCTCCCAGGTTCAACAGATTCTCCTGCCTCAGCCTCCTGAGTAGCTGGGACTACAGGTGAGCACCACCACACCTGGCAAATTTTTGTATTTTTTTTTTAGTAGAGATGGGATTTTGCCATGTTGGCCAGGATGGTCTCGATTTCTTGACCTTGTGATCTGCCTGCCTCGGCCTCCCAAAGTGCTGGGATTACAGGTGTGAGTCACCACGCCCGGCCACTTTTACATAGCCTTCCTGCTGGGAAGTTTTCTATACCATTTAATACAACTTCAGACTCAATTAGATTTCATCAGAAAAGGCTTTATTTTATGTAAAGCCAAATAGGCAAATTATCAAGACAAATATTGAGCTGCATTTAGCAGGGTTGAAACCCAGGGGTTAATTGGATCAGGTCTGCCTGTCCTGCTTGCTTTTGGTCACTTGCTTTTTGTGTGTGTATGTGGTTTTTTTTTTTCCTTTTTCCATGAAGCTGAAGGTTGTCCCATTGTATGCTGAAACTTAACCTTCACTGGCTACTTTATAGATGACATTCATAGGTTACCATGGCAATGGTCACTTCAGTTGTTTTTCCAAGAACTTGGGGCAGCTCCTGTCCAGTTCAAACTAGTTAAGACCACTGACCCTTCCACTGGGCTGCACAAGTGCCTGAGAGGTGGTCTTTTGACATCAGAGGGCCCAAAACTCTGCCCTCAGATCATGCTAACACCACGATTTTCTGTACATGTGTCTAACCTGTTACTTCATTTTCCCCCCCGCCAATCACTCTTCACCATGCCTTAGACCACCCATTCCCTAACCCATACATATTCCTAAGCCTTGTCTTCAGAGAGGCAGGATTGGGAGTTATTCTCCCACCCCCTCGCTTGGTCCCCTTACAAATAAATCTTTTCTCTTTTGCAAAACCTGTGTCACAGTGATTGATTTACTACACAGAGAGAACAAACAGTTGTTAACTGGGTGTTTTACATAATTCAATCTACTATGATATACTTGGGTTAAATCCTTTTTTTTTTTTTTTTTGAGATGGAGTCTTGCTTTGTCACCCAGGCTGGAGTGCAATGGTGCAATCTTGGCTCACTGCAGCCTCCACCTCCCCAGTTCAAGTGATTCTTCTGCCTCAGCCTCCCGAGTAGCTGAGATTACAGGTGTGCACCACTACACCTGGATAATTTTCGTATTTTCAGTAGAGACGGGGTTTCACCATGTTGGTCAGGCTGGTCTTGAACTTCTGACCTCAGATGATCCACCTGCCTCAGCCTCCCAAAGTGCTGGGATTACAGGCATGAGCCACCATGCTTGGCCTTTTTTTTTTTTTTTTTTTTTTTTTGAAATAGTGTCTTGCTCTGTCACCCAGGCCAGATTGCAGTGCTGTGATCACGATTCACTGCAGCTGGACCTCCCAAGCTCAAGCAATCCTCCCGCCTCTCCTCCCAAGTAGCTGAATCTGCAGGCGTATGCCACCGTGCCCAGCTAATTTTTGTGATTTTTAGTAGAGACAAGGTCTCACTATGTTGCCCAGGCTGGTCTCAAACTTCTAGGCTCAAGCAATCCTCCCGCCTTGGCCTTCCAAAATGCTGGGATTACAGGTGTGAGCCACCATGCCCAGCAAGGTTAAATCTTTATGTACTGCTTTATGTACACGAAACAGTTAAGACTGCTGTGGAGCCATCCAAGATGGAAGACAAGAATCTATGCTTGCATAGATCCAGAGTAGGGGCTAGGGATTTCTGGTCTTCTACTTTTAGCTACACTCCTTTATCCTTGGGGAAATGCTAGATATCTCTTGGACTGTTTCAGTGAGGCACAAAATGGATAGCCCTCCATTCCAAGGGTGACAGTGTGTGTTGATGTTGGAGATTTAATCAAGTGTCATGCCCTCTGGTGACATAACCTTCAGGAGATTGCTGCAGCTAGGGCTCCTTACCTTTGAGAGCTTCGTTTATGTAATTCTGCATATAATACACCCTCAGCTGGTCGTCCTCAGCATGCAGCCCGTCATCGATTCCGTTGGATATTATGTACATGGGGAGGTCTCCGTACTTGAACTTCAGCCAGTTCAGCACTTTGCGCAACCCCCAGGGCACTACCGCCACCTGACTGGGGGAGTTGAGCCACGTGATGTCGGTCATTTCTTGCACTTCTAGGTAATCATTGTATTTTATTGGATCTTCTTTTTCTGAGTCTACAAGGATGGTGGTATAATGGCTTAAAGCCAAAAAGTCAAAGGTACCCTGGATTAGCTTTTTTTCATCTTCAGTGAAATAAGGAAGAAGAAAATTATTTCTTTGGTTCAGCCAGTCCCTCATCACCCATGGATAATCTCCAGAGCCGAAAATGGGCTCAGCCAGCCAGCCAATGTCAAATTCCAAAACTCTCTCGGCCACCTCTTTGTCCTTTTGGGAGAAAGGGCAGGCAGGTTCTATCCAATCAGCCTGCAAGGCTATGGATATTTTCCCATTCTGAGCATGCCTAAACTTTTCATTGTACACATGCCAAGCCAGGGCATGGGCCTTCAGAAGGTTGTGGCCGGCACTGTATGTCATATTCCTTGTATACGGCTCATTCATCGTTATCCAAAGCTTGACGTGATGGCCGAGCTCTTGAAAGCACAGTCGGGCATACTCTGCAAAGGCCAGGGCAGTGTAGGGGTTCTCCCAGGCGCCCTGCCTGGCCAGGAGGCGCGGCAGTCCTTGGTTCGGGGCCATAGGCTGCCACAGGGCCACCACCGGGGTGATGTTGACACGGACAAGCTCACTGGCCATGCAGCAATAGTACTGCAGGATGGTGTGGTTTACCTGGGACTGGTTACCCAGAGGGAGAATCAGGGCCCAGTCCAGGGAGAAGCGAAAATGTGTAACGTGCATTTCCTGGAGTAAAGCGATCTGGGGCTGGATGGCAGCAAAGTCAACACAGTAGGATTTCCTCTTCTTGGTCACAACCCCATCCACTTTAATAAGCCTTTTACTGTGGTGGACATCCCAGAGGTAAACATTCAGGTCGGTAAACTGAGACAGAGTGGTATCTACCTGTGAAGGGCAGAGTAAACATTAGCGTCATCTGGGCAGTCCTGAGGAAGTAATTCAAAGCAATTATTTCAGCAAAACTAGCCAGGAATATGAGCAAAAATAGAAGCCTTTCTAGCTGAGAATGTGAACTATTTTTCATAAATTGTCAGCTCCTGAGGAAGACAATATTCCACTTTCTGATATGCACACTCGCTTTACCCATAGTTCTAACTCTTCAACTGTTTCTTTAATGTGACCCCCAAAAGTCTGGATTTGGTCACTTCAGATGACAAATGCTAATGAGTCTTGCACACTACTTGTCGGTGTTATGTAAGCAGAGTATTTTTGGGTGTTTTTCTTTTAATGTAAGAAATCACTAATGTCATGAGGCTTTCAAATTTAAAAAGAAAAAAAACTAGATGAAAAAAAGAAAAAACTTAAAATGTGAGTGAGTTGGCCAGGTGCCGTGGCTCATGCCTATAATCCCAGCACTTTGAGAGGCCGAGGCGGGAGGGTCACTTGAGGCCAGGAGTTGGAGACCAGCTGGGGCAACATGTCCAAACCCCGTCTTAGCCCGGCATGGTGGCACGGGCCTGTAGTCCTAGTTGCTCGGGAGGCTGAGGTATGAGGATCACCTAAGCCTGGGAGGTCAAGGCTGTAGTAAGTCATGATCACATCACTGTACATCGGCCTCAGTGACAGAGCAAGATCTTGTCTCAAAAAAGAAGATTTAAAAAACTGAGTGAGTTAAGTAAGAAAATGAAAAGATATTTATAATTAAATTATGCTTAAAATTACGCTCTAAATTGAGGTTTGCTATAGGTAGAGGAAGTGCTAAATAAACATAACTCTTGCCTTTTGTTGGGTTTAGGGTCAGTGACAGAATTTAACAAATTCAATCTGACTGATGGTAGAAAGTCCGAGAGAGAGGCCAAGCGCAGTGGCTCACGCCTGTAATCCCGGCACTTTGCGGGGCCAAGGCGGGCAGATCATGAGATCAGGAGTTTGAGACCAGCCTGACCAACATGGTGAAACCCCATCTCTACTAAAAATACAAAAAGTAGCCAGGTGTGGTGGTGCACACCTGTAATCCCAGCTACTGAGGAAGCTGAGGCGGGAGAATCACTTGAACCCGGGAGGCAGAGGTTGCAGTGAGCCAGGATCACGGCACTGCACTCCAGCCTGAGTGACAGAGCGAGACTTCATCTCAAAAAAAAAAAAAAAGAAAAAAAGAAAAGAAAGTCTAAGGAGGGAGAATGTGGAAGGAAAGAACAATATTGTCATCCACCCATAGTGGAATTTTTAACATAGTTAAAAATTTTTTCTAAATTATTCTTCTGTAACAATGATGATGATTATAGTTCTCAATCATATGCTATAAAATCCTCCCAAATAAAAATTTAAAAAAAGTATTTAGGAAAAGTGTGCAAATTATAAAATCAAAATCACAAAATCATTCCTTCATGTGTCTGCTGTGGAGGGAATGCAAAGTGAAAAATCCAGCTGGAAGATCTGCACCCTAAGCCTGTGTTCCCCTCTGAAATAATCCTGTTAGAACAGGTTCCTTGGTCTGATGCTCTGTATAAAAGCAGGGGTCAGAAACCATAGCAGAGGTTTTGTTGCATTTTACAGGCCTGTTGCAAATGCACTGCTATTTCTCTGGAGAGGTAAGTGTGTTTATAAAGAAAAGTCATTAAAAACAGCATGTCAAAGGGAAATTGCCTTTTCTGGAGAATTGTCCCTTGCAGAACACCCACACATGCACTTCCCCTAATGCTGTGGGAATGCTGTCAGAAGTATTTTTCCACTGTGATGCACCCCACAAATCATGTTTCCTTAGCTTTGAAGGACAGAATATTTGCACGCTCTTTTGAAGCGTTCAGAGTTTGAAGGAATTTTTTGGATTATTTTTATAGAGCTCTGAGTTGACTAAATTCATAACTTTTTTTTTTAACCGTGATTGTTCCAAAACAACAGCTTTTATTCAGTCCATCTGAAAACAAATATGAAAGACTAGGGTATCATTTCTGGAGGAAAAAAAAAGTTTCTTGCAAATACAGGACAGGCCGGGCATGGTGGCTCACGCCTGTAATCCCAGCACTTTGGGAGGCCGAGGTGGGTGGATCCCGAGGTCAGGAGATTGAGACCATCCTGGCTAACACAGTGAAACCCGGTCTCTACTAAAAATACAAAAAATTAGCCGGGTGCGGTGGCGGGCACCTGTAGTCCCAGCTACTCAGGAGGCTGAGGCAGGAGAATGGCGTGACCTTAGGAGGCGGAGCTTGCAGTGAGCCGAGATCACGCCACTGCACTCCAGCCTGGGCGACAGAGCAAGACTCTGTCAAAAAAAAAAAAGAAAAAAAAAGAAAATACAGGACTTTTGGGGCAAAATTCCACCTAACCTCCATTAATTTGTTAACTAAGATTTTACCAAAAAAAAATAAAATAGTGAAGTTGGACCTTTCAGAAGGAATGGCTATTAAAACATGTATTTAGTATGTTATGGGAGAAACTTTCTCCTAACAGGGACCAATGTTAAAGAGGCTCTATGTCCTCACTACATAGTGAGTTCAATATTTATATTAACTATGAGCATCCGTGGTTATGGGAAAACAAACCTCTCAGCCGAGAAAGTGGGTCCAAGTAAAGTGACAATCCATGTGAATGAGCCTAAAGTCAGGTTGTGTGCTTCTTAGGATATTATTTTTCAAGTTGTTCAGGTGAAATGCATGCCTCAAACACTGAAAGTCTGAAATACTAGCCAGGAGGGAAAAGATGAAGTTCAGTGGTTTAAAAATCACTTCTCAGGACTTTAATATAATGTCTTAAAGCTGTAGAGTACTGTTTGTAAGTGAAAACACACACACCTCAGAACTGACATACAAAGAACTTATTTTGACTATGTCAGTTAGGGAGTTAGCTTGAGAAGGGTACTGTCAATATAACACAAAGCCTGAGGTGAAAACCAGAAGAAGAAAATAGCAATTGCAGCCTTTCCCCACCAGAGAGCTTCCAGAGAAGCTCTCATCTGCTGTGGGTTTGAGAGTGACTTAATTTTGTGTTTGTTGGGTTCTGCACAGGAGGAGACTGCCAGGAGGAGGGGTGGGGTCCCCAAGCTGATGAGGAAAAAAGGACCGTGTGATCTGAGAGAGAGACCTCTGGGGCCAATTAGTGGCTGACCTTAGGTCAGATTCTAAAACAATAGCTTCTAGAGTGTAGTAGGAAAAGGAATTATCTCCCATCTCCCTTGCTATTCACTGCTATACTTATTGCTTCTGACCAGCGTTTTCTCTTCTCCCTCAAGGAAATAGGATGTACCCTTAAGACTTTCTCACTACTTACCAATTCCCAAAGCCAGCGCACAGCCCCCTGATGAGGAATAGAACAGGAGAAGTAGGGCTCCCTCCGACACCCCCACTCTTGTTCGGCATTCGTTCCCATGATCTGCACAGCAATGCTGGCTGGGAGATTGTGCCGCATACAAAGGACTGAACCTGCCAGACTCAGGCTGCTATCAGAGATCCGTGCTCAGCAGGGAGCAGGCAGAAGGTCAAGAGATAGAACAAGGACCAGGGACCATCCGATCTATCCCCAACCCCAGTAAAGAGGAGGAGGAAGGAAGGCTACGGAGGTCTTCTTCCCTTTCTCCTCCCCTTCTTCCTCACCAGCCTCACTTCTCCCACCTCAGATCCTCTCTGAACCCCACAGTGGAATCCACTCTGAGGAGGGAAATTAGGATAAGGAGATTTCAAATAGCAGGAGGCTGGGAGAGAAGGAGAGAGTCGGGGCAGGGCAGAAAATTGCACACCGAGCAGGAGGGAGCTCAGAAGCCTTTCTCCTGGGCTCACATATCCTGGCATAAAAGATGACATATCCAATCATTTTTTTTTTTTAAGAGACGAACTCTTGCTCTGTCACCCAGGCTGGAGTGCAGTGGCGCAATCTCGGCTCACTGCAAGCTCCGCCTCCTGGGTTCATGCCATTCTCCTGCCCCAGCCTCCAGAGTAGCTGGGACTACAGGTGCCCGCCACCATACCCGGCTAATTTTTTTTTTTTTTTTTTTTTTTGTATTTTTAGTAGAGACCGGGTTTCACCGTGTTAGCCAGGATGGTCTTGATCTCCTGACCTCATGATCCGCCCGCCTCGGCCTCCCAAAGTGCTGGGATTACAGGCGTGAGCCAGTCATCTTTTAAATGGAAGGCGAGGGTTTAAGTCTGAGACTGCCTGTAAAATGAACTGGGTGGTCTGAAAAAGAAGAATAATCCCAACCAGCAAAAAATGTACTAAGGATGGTGTTAATTTATTTCCTTATAAATAAAAGATTTCAATTGGATATTTACAAGAAAACAGCAACCCATTTCACATTCTTCCAAGTGTTTCCTTTCAAGCTGTGATTTGCAGAACCAATGAATTGGCTACCATAACCCAACATGTCAAAGCCAACTGCTTGTCTATGGACACTGAACTCTGTCTCTGTCTTCAGGGCTATTTTCACACTTGGGACTCTATCAGCAGCAATCCCCCAGCCCCGCCCTTGTTACTTACCACCATGCCCGCTTCACTCCATTGCATCATTTGTGCATACATCGTTTTCGCTCAGTAGACTCCTTTGCTCCTTTGAAAGCAAAGGTTGCCCTTACTCATCTCAGTATACCCTCTACCTGCACTCCCCTTAACCAAGCGACCCGAGCAACTAACACAAGGCTTCGGACACACTAGACATCCAATAAGTGCTTACTAGAGTATCCAGTCAAATGCTGGAAAACAAGCCCCTTCAAAATTTAGGAACTCTAAAAGAATGTTAAGGGCTCACTACTGAGAAGATGCTCAATAAATATTGGTTGATCATTCTGAAGAAATTTCATATCATTTCAATGACTATTGCTAAAAAAGACATTCTGACCAGTGAATCATTGGATCTAGGGTTTACTTTCTTAGGGTATTTCTGCACATTTGTGGAGCCCACAGTTGTGCCTCTGGAGGACTCTGCCTAATGTTCCTGCCTCAGTCTCAGCAGCACCACTGAAACTCGGAGGCTTTGGAGTTCTGTGTTAGATCCTGTTCATGAAAAAACTCAACTGCCTTAAAAAGGATCAAAAACCACAGTATGAAAAGAGAGTGTTTTATCTTTTTACTGTCTTAATCGGATCTTAAATATTGATATGCTTTAAATTTATTTATCTTTGGATCTAACTTAAACAAGATGAAGATTGGAAGAGTTTTGGAGAGAAGGGTGCAGCATTCCAAATTGTGCCCTTAGTGTACTCATAAGGAATTGTTTTTGGCTCAAAGAACGGACAATGTGCCATGACAATCAGCCTAGGAAGGAAGCACTACTTACTAGTGATAGGGCTTGGTGAGACTGCTGATTGGTTTTGTCAGCTGACTTACTTGAATGTAGTTGTCAACAACTCCCCAAGCAAAGTCACAGGGAAATGTCCCTTCTAGGGGCTGATTTTCAGGTAAAGGAGGGAAGCCATTTTTCTCTATCAGCTTTTGGTAGAACAAGGCTGAAGACTTTGGCAACAACATCTTGTCCTGGCTGAGAAAGTCAACATAGAAGAGTCCACGCCTGATGCTGTAACCTCTGTGCCACTCGAAACCATCCATGAGGGACCATGCGGTATACCCGATGACATCCACCCCATCCAGCTTGATGGCTGCAAAGGGAAGAGGGGACAAGAGCAACATGACCCTTCACTGGGCACTTGCATCATGGTTCAAGAGCAGCTGAGCGTTTCCTACTTAAAAAAATAAAGTGTAATGCTTCTCGTTTGGTAAGCCAATGATTTTTCTTCTTGACGAAAGACTCTAATCAAACCTATATAACTCTACAAATAAATGCCCTCAAAATCAGCCTATCTAATATGTTTTTTGGATTTCTGAGCACCTTGAAAAAATAGTTCCTTATTTATAATAGATATTCTACAGGGCTGGAAAGATGTCTTGTACCACTTTCCATCCTAGACACCCAGCTTTGTGTCTGATGCAATAAATAAATAAATGAAGGCTTTAAAAGCATGATCTATTTATACTATTTTCTCTAGAAAACATGGACATTCCTTTTTCTTTAAAGTGTTTTATTCAACCAAAATAACAAGAACTGGAAAACATGTGCAGAGAGCTAGATATCCTGGGATTTGTTTTATGTTCAATTTAATCTAAAAATCTAGATTAATAACTGAAAGTTAAGTAATTACAAATATTATAACCCAGTTTCTCATTTACAAATGGGTTTTTAAAAATTAATTCAAGTTCCTCAAGACTCCAAATGAGAAAGGTGTTACATGAATGCATTCTACTATTGCCAAAATGAATGTCTCCATTAGGATTTAAAAATATAAATTCACATCATTTATGTTAGATAATCTTAGAGATTCTTTTCCAGAAGATTTTGTCAGGAAATGAGAACTTTACCCACAATCATACCTTTTAAGGTTTCCATGATGAACTTTTTGAGGTAATACATATATTTGGCATCATCTCTCTTGGTGGTCCCTGAGACAAACCAGCCATTTTCCACAATAAATATTTGAGGATGGTTAAATTCAAGGTCAATCCAGGAAAGCAGTTGCCTCAGGTTGGGAGATTCCAATTGGCGGAATTTCATGTGAGGGTCCAAAAGTTGAAAACTCAAGGTGGGTCCAAAGGAAAGAGCAAAAAAGTCAGCAGTTCCTTTGATGAACTTTTTCTCAGATTCAGTAAAATCAGGCAGAATAGATGAAAGGTTATTCTTCATGCTCTCGGGATAGTCACCATCAATAAATACGGGTTTGGCAAACCAACCTAGTACAAAGTCCAGAGATTTTTGACATTCTTTGATGCTGTGGTCGGTCATTCTTCGAGGATTGATCCAGTGAGAGCTTAGGGCAATGGACACCTGACCTCCCTGAGTGGGACGGAAAGAAGTATTGTAGAGATGCCAGACTTTGGCATGAGCCTATGAAGAGAAAAACCATGGCAAATGTATCTCTAGTTGTGAGGAGAAATGCAATATAATACTTGAATCCCCAACTCAAATTCTATCTGTTTCTCATCAAGCCTAACTTAATGACTAACAATATAAAAATCAGCTAGAACCAATACATTATTTCAAAGGTAGGTCACCCCACAGTGAGGTGCTACGGGGACTAGAGTTATTTCCATTGGTTTTTAGCAGTCAGTGGAAAAATGTAAATTCCTTGGGTTGAGTGTGTAGTTATCCACATTTTGAAAAGCTAATGAAATAAAAGAATTTGTTATAATAGCTTACTATTTAATTGACTTTGGATTATGTACTTTTTAATTTACGGGTTTCATGAAAAGAACCAATGCTACATCTGTGATCACACCAGGAATTTCTAAATAGGATTATATTTTTTATCCTGAGACTGGGAGTTTTCAAAATGACTCAGGTCGTTGGAGTTAATTTCCTGTTTCATAGTCATCTCTCGTAGCTAAAATTCTAACAAGCAATCTTCTTTCTTCCCAAGAAGAATCAGTACAATAAATTAAAGAACCCACTCCAGTATCTAACCTTGGCCTACCCTCCAGAACTCTGGGACAGTTCTGGTTTCCCACAGACCCAGGGTGCTAGGTCCAAGCCAAGAGCAAAAAACAGCAAAATACAGCTGCAAGGAAATCAGTTGTCCATTGTTAGCAGGCAGCCAGGAGTTTCGTACAGCAGTGAAAAGGGCTTTGCATCCATAAAACCAACTTTATACTCCCATAAATTCTTACTGACTTCTAATATCTTATTTTCATTTGTTTCCTTTTTATTTACAAGGAAGAGTGAAAATTATAGGGGTTTTTTCTCCCCTACTTGAAGTGAGTTTCTCTTTCCCTTTGAATTCCTTGATTTACTCTCCCTATTTTCCTACAAATACAAGTGTTGTTTATCAGCCTTTATTCCCCTAACATATCCTCTTTGAAAACTCCATTCAAATTCTCTGTTTGACTCCATATATTCTCCAAAATGATCATGCCAATTTTCATTCCACTCCCTGGGCCTGCAGAAACTCCTTTGTTCATTAAGCCAAACAGCCTCTTCAACATATCCTAAATATTCCTCTCGTGGTTCATTTCAGTACAGGCATCCAAGAATGGCCTCATCAACATTCTTATGGGTTCAGCCAAACATTTCAATGAAATAAGATAGTTTGTGGCTAACTTTTCTTTTTAGTTTCTTGGTGAACATATCTACTATGTTTCATTTCACTAAATGTATTTTTTCACGACCTGAAGCAGCTATCTATATGCTAAGAAGGAAATAGAGAATCAAATGTTGATCAAAAGAATAGTGGCACTTGCTTATGTGGTCTAAGAAACCAGGGTCTTAATCGTGCCACACTTCTGTCAGTTTTATGATGTCTCCTACCCTTCTCCATCTTCCCCATCACACCTCCCCAGGCCTCCCTTCCTCATTGAAAGGAAACCTCATGATGTTAACAGTTAAACAGAGGCTGGGCATGATGACTCATGCCTGCAGTCCCAGCACTTTGGGAGGCCGAAATCCCAGCACATTGGGAGAATCCCTTGATACCAGGAGTTCACAACTAGCCTGCGCAAATAGTGAGACCCCATTTCTACCAAAAAATCCAAAACTTAACCAGTCATGGTGCTGTGTGCCTGTAGTCCCAGCTACTAGGAAGGCTGAGGCAGGAGGATCACTTGAGCCCAGGAGATGGAGGCTTCGGTGAGCCATGTTCACACCACTGACCTCCAGCCCAGGTGACAGAGAAAGATATGTCTCACAAAACAAAAACAAACAAACAAACAAATAAACACAACAGTTAAACAAAATCCATTGAGCAGTCCAGGCTAGTACTCAGCAATTAACCTCTTGAGACCAAAAACCAGGGGACTTTCCTAATTTGACCCCATTTGAGGCCTATGAACAGTCATGTCCTAAATCTACCAGGCACCTTTCTGTAGAATAAGCGCTGAACAGGGAGTGAAAGAGTGAAAGCAAACAAAGAATGCATTAATCTCGGTCAGTTTTGCAGGTAGCTGAAGTCATACAATGGAATTTTTTATAATTATAGACCACTCTTCTAACCTTGAGGACTTTAACAAGGTTCAGAGGAGGAGGTTTAGCAAGGACATGATAAATGACCTGGGCCATAAGGAAAGACATATATGGTCTCTGATGGCAGATAAAGTTCCTGCTCCATCACTCTTTTTTGTTTTGTTTTGTTTTAAGACTGGGTCTCACTCTGTCACCCTGACTGGAGTGAAGTGATGGGATCATGGCTCACTGCAGCCTCTACCTCCCAGGCTCAAGCAATCGTCCCACTTCAACCTCCCAAGTAACTGGGACTACAGGCACCTGGCTAATTTCTTTTTTATTTCTAGTAGAGATGAAATCTTGCTGTGTTGCCCTGGCTGGTCTTAAACTCCTGGGCTCAAGCGATCCTCAGCCTCCCACCTCAGCCTCCCAAAGTGCTGAGATTACAGGCATGAGCCACCGCACCTGGCCTTCGTCACTCTTGAGTTGGCCACATTCCTTAATTTGGGCAGGTAAATCTAACTTTCCTGTGCCTCACAGGACTGTTGTGAGGACTAAATGAGACAATTCATGTAAAACTCCTAATGCAGAGTTTGCAACAGTAGGATCTCCATGAATGCGTATCCCTTCTCTCTCTAGAGGATGAACAAACCAAAAGGAAGAATATTGCAGGTGGAGGAAACAACCCCTGCTAAGGAATTCAGCCCACAGTAGTGATGTGACGTACTGATAAAACTTGGGGTTTGGAGTAGAAGAGACTTAGGTTTAGATTCCCTACTCCTCTAACTATGACCGGTGTGAGCCTCACTTACTGCTCTGTACAAGTGGGAATGACATCTGTTGTCCCATAGGGACACTGTGAGGATTAAATGACATAATGCAAGTGAGAGTGTCTTTTAAGTAGTTGATTATTTTACAGAGGAATACATTTGCAGCATTAGAAAGCATTTCAGATATCATTTGGATTAACTGCTCACCTCATGCCAAAACCCTGTTGAAACTTATTTGATTACTCTTTACAGCATCCTAACTTGGTGGTCATCCCAGGCATGGCACTGTCTCTAAGAAATCGCTGCAACCCCATGGACCCCCATACTGTGCTGCATGCCCCTCCTCTGGACACCAAGAGTCTCACACATACTTCTCTAATATCATTTACTGCAGATAATGAGGGGCATCCCTCCCCAGAATGAGCTCCCTGTGGAGTTCCCTCACTCCCTCCCTGGCACACGGAGGCCCTCATTGTCTGTTAAACTGAGTTGAACCAGCTTCACCACCTCTTCACGAGCCAGTTCACTCCCTTTGCAGATGGTACATTTGACAGATTAAATATTATGAGGCAGAGTGTGGGAAGGTCACTATTTAGGATGTTGCAACAACTAAGGATGATTAACAGGGAGATGGTTTCATATAGTCTTGCAATGCTTTCTAATTATTCCTGGTATGTTAATCTTATAGGCTTGTTGTCTTAAGATTGGGATTTAATAAAGTTATTGACAAGGACTCAGTGAAGTTATTAACTGTATGGCCAAGAACATTCATCTAAATACTATTTTTAATAGCCAAACATTGAAAACAATTGAAATGTCTAATATTCAAATATGTTTACCATGTATGAATGTTTTAATACATGATAGTATAACTAAAGAAATACCATTATTCAGGATAATGCAAAAGAATATCAATTAACATGTAAAAACGTTTCTAAAATACTCTGAACAGAAAAAGGTTATAAAATAGCAAGTAGAGTTTAGTAGCACTTTGATCTGGAGGGATTTATAACTTGTTAAAACCTGTTGTACAGCAGGATTGTGGGTGGTATAATTCATTTCATTTTACCCATCTATATATTTTTTTCATTTCCTACCATAAACATGTATTGCTCTAGAGATTAAAAAAATAAAATTCAAAAAGGGAAAATGGCTCATAGCAGTTGGATGGCAGGCCTGCTTGATGGTTATTAAAAGTCTCTGCTTCATCTCACCCTGCCTACCTGTTCTCCAACTTGCCCTATGGTCTCTGCCTGAAATCCAAGTCCCAGTCACATTGAACCCCACTTGAAGTTCTAAGATTCTCTAGCCTTCCATGCTTTGGAGGTGCAGCTCTCTAAGGTATGTTTTACCTATTCCCAGTTCCTTCACTCTTACACCCACTTTAAAACTCAGCTTAGATGTCGCCACCTCCAGGAAGCATTCCTTGACATCTTCCCTCTCCCTAGCATGGACTAAATGTCTGTTCTATGTGTTTCTATGATGGTCCTCTATCCAAGACCTTAACCATATATTATTGCATTTATTTAAGTGTCTGGATTGTAGGTGTTTTGAAGGCATTGAGTCTTTTATCTCTCAGATTCTAGCAAAGTCTCTGCAACAGAGCCAGTATTCAATAAACAGATCTAGAGGAATGAAGGCTGGCACTAAGAACCAGATCAAAGGGTCTAGGACAGAAGCAACATTTTTCTGGGCTGAAGCAGGAAAACTCTCTCATAAGCTACTCTGGTTCTTATTTTGCTTTCAAGATCATGAAAGACAGAAAACTTTCAGGCACATACCATTAAAAAATAAATTAGAAGGAATTTTATATGGCAGGCCTCTGAGAATAATACCATATTATCTCATAATGTGCTAATGATCCACTTTGGGGTATAAGTCTCTCTCGTATGTGATGCCCTCCTTGCTTCCTTCTTACCTTCCATTTAGATTTTGAAACATGGAGTCTGAAAAAAATCTAGAAGAAAAATGGATCTGGAATTCCTTCCTACCAACTAGCTAGTAGCCCCAAATTTTGGAAGTCGAGGAAAATAATTTTGGAAGTCGAGGAAAATACTCTGAATTCCACAGAACATATAGACATTTTCTCTTTGGCTAAATTATAAGCTCCCTGTCATTTGCCTATTCGTATCCCCCACAGAACCCAACACAAAGTTTCACACAAATAAGCTGCTTTTAAATGGTGGGTGGAAGGAAACAGGTGATGAACCTCAGGTCCACTCCAGCTTTCTGCCTTGGGTTGTGTTCTAGGTATGGCTGAGGCAAATGAAGCCCACACAATACATAGCAGTATTGCTGAGCTGAAAAGGAAGAAAGCAATGATGAGGACTCTGAAGCAGATCAACGTACTGGAGAGAAGAAATCTACACAAAGGAAGGACCTAGAAGTCTGCATGAGATTTCCCAAGGATCCTTGGCTGTCCATGCACAGGACAAGATTTTGTGAGGCTCAGCAAAGAGAAGCAGCCGCAGGTCTGGGAGATGAATACCAAAGGTTGGGTAGGTCTGGAAAATATTGCATTTCAGAATAGCCAGAGTAGAAAAATGCAGCTGAGCACTTCAGGCATCCAGCTGAAACTCAGGAAGGTCATTACTTGAGAAGTAAGAACAAAGCAGGAATAGACCAGCTCTAACAAAGACTAAAGCCACATCAAGTAAATCTGGTAATTTAACTTCTTGGCAGAACTAAATACAACACCCTTTAAAAAGAGACAATATTGACCAGGCTCCCTATAATATCTCATTCATAGCACACAGAGCATAATAAAAATCTACTAGATATGTGAAAAAGCAGGAAAATGAAACCCTTAATTAAGGGGGAAAAAAGAAGTATTCAATATCAACAGAAGCCAAGATGTCCCAGATATTGGGATTAGCAGAGGACTTTAAAATAGCTATTATAAATATTTTCAAGGATTTCAAAGAAAAGATAGATATAATGAACAAATGGAGAATAACAACAGAGAAACAACAACTGAAGAAAACATGAAAATTCTAGAACTGAAAAGCGAAATAAACAAATTTTTGAATGGGATTAACAATATTAATTCTAAATGGAATAATAATAAGAATAAATAATGTAATCCCTAAAACTCACAAAGATATTAAAAAGTTTCTCTAAAAAGCCAATAAAATAAGAAAAATGAATTACCAAAAAATCTGATTTTTCCAAAAGATGCAGAAATAAAAAACAAAAAACACATGGAACAAAAAGAAAACAAATAGCAGGATTGTAAACATAAACCCAAACATATCAATAAATATTCAAATACACATGGACTAAATGTTCCAAGTACAAGACAGATGCTATGAAAGCAGATTTTAGGGGCTGGGTGCAGTGGCTCACGCCTGTAATCCCAGCACTTTGGGAGGCCAAGGCAGGTGGATCACGAGGTCAGGAGTTCAAGACCAGCCTGACCAACATGGTGAAACCCCGTCTCTACTAAAAATACAGGTGCCTGTAATCCCAGCTACTCGGGAGGCTGAGACAGGAGAATTGCTTGAACCCGGGAAGCAGAGATTGCAGTGAGCCAAGATTGTGCCACTGCACTCCAGCCTGGGCAACAGAGCAAGACTCCATCTCAAAAAAAAAAAAGAAAGTAGATTTTAGAAAAGTAAGTTTCAATTACATTCTGTGTGCAAGAAATATACTATAAATATAAAGTGATCATGTAAAAGAAAAAGAATGGAAAGAGACATATTATGCAAATGGACAGCATTAAAAATCTGGCATGGTTATATTAATAACAAAATGGAGGCTTTGAACATCACTATAATTCAACTAGAGCTAACAGACATATATATTAATAGAACATGCCACCCACTTAAAAAAATCAGAATATACATTTTTCTCAAGTGCACATGATACATTTTCCAGGATAGATCATATGTTAGACCAGAAAATAAGTCTTAATAAATTTTAAACTGTTGAGATCATAAAAAGTATTGTTTCTTACCACAATGAAATGAAACTAGAAATCAATAACAAAAGGAAAACTAGAATATTCACAAATACGTGGAAATTGTTAACACACTCAAACAAGCAATAAGTCAATGAAGAAATCACAAGGTAGATTAGCAAAAGCTTAAATGTGTATATAAAAAACTAACTGAATATGTAACATACCAATACTTATAAATTGCAGCAAAAGCAATGCTCAGAGGAAATTTTATAGCTTTAAATACCTACATCAAAAAAAACCAAGATATATCTCAATAACTTAGTCTTCCACCTTAAGAAAATAAAAAAGAAGAGCCAACTAAACTCACAGCTAACAGAATAAAGGAACTAATAAAAATTAGAATGGATATACACAAAATACAGAGCAGAAAAATTATAGAATCAACAAAATCAAAAGTTGGTTCTTTGAAAAAAATCAACAAAACCGACCAACCTTTAGCAAGACTGACTGGAGAAAAAAAGAGAAAATAAGCAAATTAATGCAATCATAAAAGAAAGTGGTAACTGACCTTTTCTGTATATCATTTCTATAATAAAAAGGATTACAAGAGAACATTATGAACATTTGGATGCCAGCAAATTAGATAACAGAGATGACCTGGCCAAATTCCCGGAAGCACACATATTACCAAAAGTGGCTAAGGAAAAAATACAAAATCTAATCTAGGTGTAAAAGAGATTGAATTAGTAATCAAAAACTTTCAAACTAAGAAAAGCCCAGGACTAGTGGCTTTAATAGTGAATTCTACCAAATATTTAAAGAAGAATTAACACGACTCTTTTCAAGCTCTTCAAAAAATAGAAGAAAGAACACTTTCTAACTTAGCCAATGTGGCCAGCATTATCTTGATACCAAAGCCAGATAAAGCCACCACAAGAAAATAATAGTTACAGATCAATATCCCTTATGAATATAGATGCAAAAGAATGCAACCAAATACTAACAAAACAAATCCAGCAGCATATTTTAAGAATTATACAGCACAATCAACTAGTATTTATTCCAGGAATGCAAAGATGGGTAAACATTAAAAAAAAAAATCGTTGTAATGCATTACATCAATAGAGTAAAGGGGGAGAAAACCCATATGATTATCTCAATTAACGCAGGAAAAGCATTTTACAAAAATCTGAAAGTCTTTCATAATAAAAACACTCAGAAAACTAGGACTAGAAAGGAACTTCCTTAATATGATTAAGAAAAGCATTTATGGGCCGGGCGTGGTGGCTCATGCCTGTAATCCCAGCACTTTGGGAGGCCGAGGCGGGCGGATCACCTGAGGTCAGGAGTTCGAGACCAGCCTGACCAACATCGAGAAACCCCGTCTCTACTAAAAATACAAAATTAGCCGGTGTGGTGGCAGGCGCCTGTAATCCCAGCTACTCTGGAGGCTGAGGCAGGAGAATCGCTTGAACCCAGGAGGCAGAGGTTGTGATGAGCCGAGATCACGCCACTGCACTCCAGCCCAGGCAACAAGAGAAACTCCGTCTCAAACAAAAAAACAAACAAACAAAAAATTATGAAAATCCACAGCCAACATTACAGTGAAAGGCTGAGAGCTTCACCCCTAACATCAGGATTGAAAGGAAGATGCCTGCTTTCACTATTGCTCTCTAACATTGTACTAGAAGTTCTTGCCAGAGCAATTAGGAAGGAAAAAACTATCCAAGTTAGAAAAGAAGTAAAACTATCCCTATTCACAGATAACATGATTCTACATATGGAAAATCCTAAAGAATTCACAAAAATCTATTGCAAAAAATAAACGATTTCAGCAAAATTGCAAGGTACAAGATCAACACACAATAGTCAGTTGTATTTCTGTAAATAGCAATGAACAGTCCAAAAAGAAAATTAAGAAAACAATTCCATTTATAATAAGTTCCAAAAGAATAAAATATACACAGGAGTACATTTAAACACTCTCACCATTTCTATTAAAATTGTACTGGAGGTCCTAGCCAGTGCAGGAAGGCAAATAAAAACATAAAAGGCATGTTGATTGAAAAGGGAAAAACAAACAAACAAAAAAACAAACTTTGTTGTTCATTAAAAACATGATTGTCTGTGTAGAAATCCTAAGATTTTTAAAAAAACAGAAAAACTATTAAAACGAATAAGTTAATTTAGCAAGTTGGCAGAATACAATGTCAATACAAAAATCAGCTGCATTTGGCCAGGAACACTGGCTCACACCCATAGTCCCAGCTACTTGGGAGGCTGAGGTGAGAGGCTCCCTTCAGCCCAGGAGTTCAAGTCTGCAGTGAGTGCTGATCACGCCACTGCACTCCAGCCTGGGTGACAAAGTAAGCCTCTGTCTCAAAAAAAAAAAAAAAAAAAAAAATCAATTGCATTTATATATGAACAGAAAACAAACAGAAAATAAATTTTAAATACAATGCCACTTACAGTGGTACCAAAATCGTAAAATACTTAGAAAATACTTTAACAAAAGATGTGCAAGTTTGCTACAATTATAACACATTGCTAACAGAAATTCAAGAATATGTAAATAAAGAATGAGATACGATTTTCATGGATTGGAAGAGTCAATATTGTTATCAGATTTCCCCAGATTGACCTACTGAATCAACACCATCTCATCCAGAATCCCAATAAACTTTTTGTAGAAATGAATAAGTTGATTCTAAAATATATACAATAAGAACATAAAACAGCTAAAATAACTAGAAAAAGGAAAAACACAGTTGAAACATTCACATTACCTGATTTCAAGACTTATTATAAAGCTATAATTATTTAATATAGTGTGATATTGGCATAAGGATAGACAAATACATCAAAGGAGCAGAACAGAAAATTCCAAAATAAACCCACAGCCAACTGATTTCTAATGAATGCATCAAAGCAATTATGTGGCAACAGGAAAGCCGTTTCAACAAATGATCCTTGACAACCGGAAAAGTGTATGAAAAAATTAAACCCCAATCTTGCATAAAAATTTGAGACAGATCATAGATCCAAAGCTAAAAGCTAAAACTATAAAACTTATAGAACAAAATGTAAGAGAATAGTCTCCTTATCTTGGAGTAGGAAAATACTTCTTAGAACACAGAAAGCACTATATAAATATACATATATTAAAATATCTCCCCTCAGTATGTGATTTGCCTTTACATTTCGCTAACATTTGATGAGCAGGTTTTAATTTTGACGTCGTCCAATTTATCAGTTTTTGTTTATGATTAGTATATAATTGACAAAATAATTATATCCGAAATAAATACGTAAGCCTACCTATCAGTAGTAAAAGAAAAATAACTCCCCTTCCCACCATGAGCAAAATATTTGAATAGATATTTCACAAGAGAATCTTCACCAATGCTCAGTAAACACATAGAAATGTCCTCAACATCAACACTATCAGGAAAATGCAAATTAAAACCCCAACGAGCACTCACACCCACTAAGATGCCTACAACTAAAAATACTGACAACAGGCTGGGTACAGTGACTCACGCCTATAATCCCAGCACTTTGGGAGGCTGAGGCGGGGGAATCACTTGAAGCCAGGAGTTCGAGACCAACTTGGGCAACATGGTGAAACCCCATCTCTACTAAAAATACAAAAATTAGCTGGGCGTGGTGGCACGCCTCTGTAGTCCCAGCTGCTTGGGATGCTGAGGCATGAAAATCCCTTGAACCTGGGAGGCAGAGGTTGCAGTGAGCCGAGATCACACCATTGTATGCCTGGGCAACACAGTGAGATGCTGCCTCAAAAAAAAAAAAAAAAAAAAAAAAGACTACCAACAAATTCTGGCAAGGACGTAAAACAACGGAAATTTCATACATTGATGGTGGGAGTATAAATAGTACCACCACTTTGGAAAACTATTTGACAGTTTCTTATAAAATTAAAGATAGATTTTCTCTATAATCTAGCAAGTTCATACCTAGGTATTTACCAAGAGAAATGACAACATAAGCCCCCCAAAAGACTTGTACAACATTAAGGTAAAACTTACAAATTGATATGTTCAAAGATGCTGGCCGGGCACAGTGGCTCAAGACTGTAATCCCAGCACTTTGGGAGGCCAAGGTGGGTGGATCACCTGAGGTCAGGACTTCGAGACCAGCCTGACCAACATGGTGAAACCCCGTCTCTACTGAAAATATGAAACTTAGCCGGGTGTGGTGGCACATGCCTGTAATCCCAGGTACTCGGGAGGCTGAGGCAGGAGAATCGCTTGGACCCACGTGGCAGAAGCTGCAGTGAGCTGAGATCGCTGCCACTGCACTCCAGCCTGGGGAACAAGAGCGAAACCCCGTCGCAATTAAAAAAAAATGCTTATAGTAGCTTAAATTGCAATAGCAGAAAACTGAAAACAACACAAATGTCCATTCACAGGAGAATGTATAAACAGTATGGTTTGTTTATACAATGGAATACTATTCATTAATGCAAAGAGTGAACTACTCTTCTAGGCAGTAATATGGATTAATGTCAAAAAGATTGTGTAGATTGAAAGAACTCAGACACAGAGTACATTCACAGAGTTGTTTGATTCCATTTACATAAAGTCCCAAAATCAGTCTGTGGTGATGGGAATCACAACAGCGGTTTCCTACGGAGGTGAGAATTGATTAGAAGTCACAGAGAAACTTTCTGGGGTAATGAGAATATTCTATATCTTTACTTGGATATTTGTTACAGATATCCATACACATACAGGTGTATGTAGTCATCAAAATTCATCAAATCGCTTATAAAACATGTGCATCAATTTTAAAGATCTATAGATTAATAAATATATAATAGATTAATATCTTAGTCATTGGCAAAGCTATTCAGGTATAGAAATATAATTACCTACAATTTATGTGGCAAGAGAATACTGATTTTCTCCGAAACATAAATTCATCTTTGAAACTACTACAGTAATCTGTTAGTTAAAAAATATATATATATTTAGCTTTTAATTGCAGGGATCATATTCATTCAACAAATATTACACTAGGCACTTTTCTAGGGGATTCAAAATATGATCCTGTTCTTATGGAGCTTACATTCCTGGGAAGAGGAGAGATAACAAATGAAAATAAAGTAGAGAAAGGATAGAAGGTAACAGGGATTGGGATGGGAAGGCAGTTTAGACAGGCAAGTCTTCTTCAAGGAAGCATTGTCTGAGGATCTGTAACAGAAAAAGTGAAGAATGCTAAAAAAGACTGGGACCTGAGATGGGGGTGTGTGGAAGGAGCAGAGAACCCGGAAGATTGGGCAGAGGCGGTAGAGGGTACGGGAAGGGCATTCCAGGCAGAGTTGAGCAAGTGATGAGAGCATAGACTCAGCCAGGCTTTCCTAATTCTGCCCCCTTATTAGCTGTGGGATCTTGGGCAAATTATCTGAAGTCTGTGCCTCTATTTCCTCATCTGTAAAGTAGGGATAGTAATAGCACCTCATGGTTATATCCTTGCGAGGATTAACTAAGTCAATACGTGGAAAGCACTTAGAATTGTAAATGCTATGGAAGTGTTTCTTATTCAAGTGTTGTAGTAATGTTTGATTGGTAAGTTCAAAGATACTTACAGTATTAGGTTGGTGCCAAAGTAATTGCAGTTTTTGCCATTTAAAAAGTAATGGCAAAAACTGCAATTACTTTGGCACCAACCTAATAGCTTTAATCACAATAGCAAAAAAACTGAAAACAACATAAATGTCCATTTACAGGAGAATGTATGAACAGTGTGGTCTGTTAATACAATGGAATATTACTCCTTGTTTCCTTGTGACTCTTAATCAATTCTCAACATAGGAGACCACTGTTGTGATTCCCAGTACATAGAGTGATTGTGGGACTTTATGTAAATGGAATCAAACAACTATGTAAATGTACTCATTGTGTCTGGGTAATGATTGATAAGTTTCCAAAAATCAGTGGCTACTACGTGGAGAATAGGATCTAGGAGGACAAAATGGGAGCAAGGATACCAGTTAGACAACTATTGCAATGGTCCAGGCAAAAGATCATGATGGTTTGGACCAAAAAAGATAGTAACAAGTGGCTAGATTTAGGCTATCATCGAAGGCAGAATCTGTAGAACTTGCTGATGAATTGGATGTTACATGTGGCATGTGAGGAGGGGAAGAGGAATCAAGGAACTCAAAGAAAACAAAAAATAGTTGGGGAAGGGAAGGGATCAAGTTCTATTTAGGTCACAAGTCTAGCTTTCAATGAAGATGCCTGGTACTCCGCTGAGTATATGAAGCTGAAGTTGGAGAAGACAGGGATGGTATCACCAATCACCCAAATATGTTTCAGGGGTAATACTGAATGGACCATTTTTTGTTATCTATCATTCATTAGATTTTTTAAAAATTGAAATGGAATAATTCTTAAAGGATTAATTTAATCCTACAAATAATCTTAATTAAATGGACTGAGACCAATGGTGGAAGAAATGAAATGCAGCCCATAAGCAGAAAATAATTCAAATAGCTCATTTATGTCTTCTCCCTATCTAAGAAAAGGGCCCTCCAGATGTTACTTTAGTTCTGAATTAAAGGTGATCGTTTTCAAAAAGGTCAAAGGATTGAAAAAATTTTAGAAGGCACTAGAGATTTATTTTCTTTTTCTTTCTGGCACCCTATTACCTCAACTTCAAGAAGAGTATTGGGATTACATTGTCTGAGGACTTCCTTAAAAGTCACTGCTACTGTGTGGTGTTTACATAAGCATGCCAACTAGCCTGATGTTTGTGCTCGCAGACCAAATTATTTCTCTTATTTCTATCAGCACTATGGTTTATAAGCTGCAGTTCCTTAAGACAGAATTTCAAACAGCCTCCCACAAAACAACCACCTAATAGAACACATAAATAATTTCCCAAAAATAACTATCTACAACTTTATCCACAAAAAATAGCCAGTAGTCTCTGTGTGCAGTTCCTTAAAAGTTGCTCAGGATTTAACCAATGCAAGGGGGCTCATATCTGCTTTCCCTGACACCCAGTTAGACGAATATATGTGAACAGGCAGCAGCTTGGCACCCCTACCTGCTTTGGACTTCTTAGCAAATCAAATAAGTTGCGTTTCTAGCTCTGAGCACCAAGCCTTACAGCCTTCTACAAAGTAACAGGAAGACCAGTAGAATCTCATATAAATGTAAACAGCATCACTTCCCAGCCTAGCTGTTTTGCTACAGCCAGGTCAGTTTCTCATTACTCCTCATCCAGGGCTGTACCTACGTTGGATGCCAACCTACTAGCCCTGAAGTTGCATTCTACTTTTCCTTCATATCCATATCCCTTTCTGCCTTCTGTTCTGGACTTGCCTCTTCTAAGAAGTAGTTCCTAATGAACCCCACTTACTCTTAGTACTATCTTCCCCAATTATTAACTGAAAATTCTCACTTCTTCCAAATTTGGCTCAATTCCCATCTCCCCTGTGAAGTCTCGTTTGGCTCCCCACGTGCATTTAGGCATTCCTTTCCCAATGCACCCCACCCACAAGCAGGAGTAAATAACATGCTTCTTCATAGTTCTTCCTAAGTTGGTGGCTCTTCACCAAGATTGTATTATACTCCCCCACAACAATGAAGTTGAATGGAAACAACTTGAACATCCAATAATGTGGAATTATTCATTCATTTATCCTTTCACTCAAATATTTATTAAGTAACTACTATGGGCCATTTATAATTCTTAAATTAGTTGAAACAACCCAAAGGGCTAACAATAGGGATTAGTTAAAATAACCCAAGAATAAGACATTAAATGAAATAAATTATTAGCAACAAATGATCAGTGTTGATAAATAAATTATAATTTATTAATTTTATGAGCAATAAATGATCACCATGGACAAATATAGCTTATTAAATTACAGACTATAGTTAGCTATAGATAGATCATGTACAGTATTACCTAATTTTGGAATCATATGTACAGATGTAAAATAAATATACATAAGACAGGATTTTAAAGGATTTGTACAGAGATAGCAGTTATAGTCTCTATTGAGTAGGACTATGGGCATTTATTATGTTCTTCTGCTTCTCTGATTTTCTGACTTTTATGTAACGAAATATGTATTGCTTTTTGAATAAGAAAACACAAATTTTTTAAAACTGGAATTTTCAATTTTGGAAAATTCTCTAGTGCAAGTTATTTACTATATTGTTTTTCTAAGTTGATGATGTCTGCTCTGCTTGTTTAGCTGTTTTCATTTTTTCCCCCACAGGATGGATGGCATAGATTGTTCCAACTAATTCAATCACTCACTTTTCAATGATTACTTACTGATTTCCTAATTTCCTATTGTTATACCTTTCAGTCATTCCGATTTCTGAAAAAAAAATGTTAGAAATGTTTTAAAAATTCCTGGCATACCAAAATTATTAATACTGGGAAGTCTAGTAACTGGGATTTATTTTTCACCAAATGGTCTAGTTGATTAAATTATTCTCCACCAAAATGTTTTTGACCATGTTGCATTTCATCAAATCATCTGGAACTCTCCCAAAAAAAACTGTAAGATCCAAATAATTAAGCCAAATAATTGGACTGTCTTTTCTAGCCTGTGCCACCTCTGGGGCAGATGGGTTAGGGGAAAAGAGCCTTTAAAATATCCCCCCATAGTGGAATCTGGCTGGTGCTTAGGGAGGGCAATGGAGTGTCTAAGCATGGAAACTATGATTAAAGGAACAGATATAAGAATTTACCCAACGTGTTGTGAAAATGATGATATCAACCTAATTAGGCTACAGGATTAATAGTTTGTGGCTTTTAGAAAATATGATTACAATAGACAGTATGGGGCCAGAATATGAAAAGTTCTGAATGTAAAGTTATTTGGATTTGACAGAATAGGTCACAATAGATTAGCATAAATTTCTGAGACAGTGATGATCAGTCATATGCTCAAAATCATCCATTGCAGAATGCATTAAAATGTGAACAGCTGGATGTGGAAAATTGGCAGGATACTGCCAAAATGCAGATACAATTAAGGTTCTGGACAAAGGTGATGACTACTGAAAAGCAAAACAACAGGGCAATCTGAGAGATGTTTGGAAGTGCAGAATAAAAAGAGCATGGTGCATTAGTTACACATTGCTCACATGCTCATGAAGAAATATTATTCATGAGCTGGGTTGGGCTCCACTGAACATGTCTTCTGCTCTGGTCTCATCTGGTTAATCTAGGATGGTGTCGGCTGGGACAAATGGGACAGGTTGGTTCTGCCCCACATGTCTCATCCTCCAGTGGACTAGCTTGGGCATTTTCTCATGGCAATTGCAGAGAAGCAAGAGACTAAGCAGACACTAATAAGCATTTTCTCAGTGTTTGCCAGCATTATGATTGTTGGCTAAAGTAAGTCACATGGATAAAGCCAGAGTCAAAGGAGAAGAAGGCCAGAGTCAAAGGATAAGCTGAATGGACACCTAGAGTAGAGGACACTGCAAAGTTACATGACAAAGGGCATGGATACAATGAAGAAAGGACAACATTGGGGCCTTTAATTCAATCAGTCTACATCACATTGTAACTCACTAGACCTAGGCATTAAAAAATAAAGTATTAAAGTTGACAGCTCATGCATAGTACACAGCTAGACCAAAAAATAAGTCAGTCTGGAAAGGTGAAGATATTTCTTGCTTTCTGGCTGGATCTACAGGTTCAAGAATCTTTGTTGTTTTTTTTTAAAGTGACCGGTTTTGTAGATGGCATAATTCTCATGCCAAGACATTTATTTAGTCATTTATTCAACAAATATTATCCAACACCTATTATATGTTGGATATATAAGTGCTAAGAATACAGAAATGAGCAAAATCTCAAGCTTAGATGTATGCCATTACTTACTACATACTAACACTGGTAGAAAAACTGACCCCCAATGTTCCCCAAGACACAATCTAAAAGAAGATATATGATTCCTATATTAAGACCTTTTCACAAGCCCCCAAACATTAGTATATTCAGTATCATAGCATTTTGCTTTCAAACCTTTGTTAAATCTTCAAGGTAAAGTCTACTGCTGTATATGATTGCTAAAACCTTTTATTTTACTCTAAGAACTAAGTTTGAGATTAGATCTCCTTTAGAAATCACATGAAATTATGACATATGCTACTTTTGAGAAATAGACAATAAGATCAATAATAGGTTTATTTTATTTTGTTTTACTGTGGTAAAACATACACAACCTAAAATTTACTCTTTTAATTTTTAAGTGTACAGTTTGATAATTGTTTTAGTAAGCATTTATTATGAACTATCATACTGGGTTCTAGAGATACTAAACATAAATAAGGTAAAACACCTGCTGTCATGAAATTTTTACCATTATCCACTGATTTTACAGGAAATCTATAAAAATAAAAGAATACTGTTTTCTCTTCTTGTACTTCAAGTTGAATGACCCAAGCCAGGCCAATGAGATACCTTCCCTGAGATTGTTTTGCTGGAATAGAGTCATGTGACTCTCCTATATTAGGAGAGGAAGTGAATCTGGAGTTGCTGACATGGGAAGAGACTCTCTGGGATGATAAAAGCCAAACTGACCCAAGCATAAGTGCATGTGTGTATGTCTGTGTGTATTTCTGTGTGTGTGTGTGGTGTGGTGTGTGTGTGGTGTGTGTGCATGTGTGTGGTATGTATGTGGTATGTGTATGAGTGTGTGGTGTGTGTGCATGTGTTTAGTGAGGGAGAAGGAGAACCCTCCTTGACAGTAATGGTTACTTTCAAGACAAATACAGTTGTTAAAATCTAAAGTCCCTGGAGTTCTTCCTCAATCCTTTGTCCTTGTCATAAAGTCCCTTTTCTTCCTTAAGCTTGTTTTAGTTAGGGCTGGTCAAATGCAAATATAGAGTTCCTTAACACAAATATAACCAAACTTGAGATTCTATAAGAATCCACTTAGTTAAAGGTACACTGTAACAACCAGGCAAGATAAAGGTCAGGGTAGTTTTTGAAAATCATGTTGTAATTTTGGAGTTTTGTTACTTAAGATTGTTTTCTCTGGACTTTTCCAAAGTAGGTGACAATAAAGGGCTTATTTATTTGTATTTAAATAAAAACTTCCTTCAAATGAAATAAAAAAGATTTCATAACTTACACTGGGTAAATACATCAATAAATCAGAGATTGAGCTTCTTGCTTCATTAATTTATCTGTACAGAACTAATCAACATTAGTTAAATCATTCTATTCAATACTAAATCATGCTGCTGTGAAAATCATTCCAAGTCATTGATGCTAGGTTGTTAACAAAATATCCAGCTTGTGACCAGAATCCATCTAACCCATTAATCACAGAATTATTACTGGAGACACAGAGGGTTCCAATTCCTGGTTTTTATATCTCTGTTTTTCTAATAGCAACAAAATGAGAACCATGAGGCAACAGGTAGGGAAGCATAGGCTAGATGAGAAAAAAGAGACAAGAAGATAAGGAACTCAGATAAGTGATGTTTTCCACAAGGTCAGCAAAAGTATTCCATGGTTCATCAGTCAAATAGGATTTTTTCAGTAAACATCTATTAGTATAATTGCCAATAATTCCGCAATACCCTCATGAAAGAGCTACTCTCCAATATCAACAAAACTGAGACAAGCAGTTTTTCCTCTATAATGGTCACTTTTATTTTCTAAACATTCTACTTCTGCCTCATCTAATTCTCCTGCTTTAAGTTATCAACAGCAGATGCCAACAGACTCTCCTTGAGACTTTCTTTAACAGGCTCATTTATAGCTCTTTGCTTTTGAAATAACTCAATTCATCTTGCAATAGAGAACACTTTTCACCCAAAGAAAAAGTGGCATGTGAGTGTGTGAGGATTTCTACATCATTGAACAGGATACAATTACAGGAAAATGAAATATGCTTTATGGAGTGGTGGATAGCAGAAAGTCATCGGCCTGCTCTTTCCCCCTTCTTTTCCATTTGCCTTTTTATGGTAGCAGGTTCGACATGGTGTTAAGTCAAAGTTTTTCATAATATAAACTCCACTTGTGAAATCAACCTGAGTAGCCTCAGCAATTTTGAAAATCAAAATAGAAGAGATTAGGAAATATCACAGTGCACTGCCTGTAATAATGGTAAGTTTTTTCTGTGAAAATTTTGTTTCAATGGTGTATATTCAACATGGAAAATGCCTTTCTTACTATGGGTCAGGATCAAAAAAGTTTGGAAGTCACTGGTCTAAGTGGAGGGGGATTTTCATTCCAGAAGTATTTATTGAGCACCTATTGTGTGCCTGGCATGGTTCTAGCACTTTGGGGCACAACAGGGAACAAATCAAAGAAAAACCTCTGCCCTCACGGAGATTCCATTTTAGCAGGAGGAGCGACAACCAACAACAAACATAATAAATGTAAATTATAAAGAATGTTCTAAGGCAATAAGTGCTATGAAGAAAATAGAGTGAGGTAAGGGAGGCCTGGGGTGCCACGGAGAGGAGATACATTTTATTTTATTTTTTATTTTTTGGTGGCACTCACAAGAGTCTTTATTTTCCTTTCATTAAATGTGTTGTGATTTTCATCTTTTCATTTACATCTCTACAGAACAAAATCCGTTTGTGTCCCTATTAGGCAAGAATCCTTCCCATCGCCATCAGTTTTCTACAAGTTACAAACTACCCTTACAGAATTTAAAATGCCCTAATCCATGGTAAGCAGCAAATTGAACAAAGGTGCACTGCCTTCTGCACCTCCAGAGAATGAGCATAGGAGAATGGGATTAACTAGGCAGGCCTGCCTGAGGCCTCAGCCCAGATGGACACCAATAATCCTGCCTCATTTCCAAGTCTAGGAAAATTTTCTGTACAGTCTCCCTTTGTGATCATAAATAATCTCCAAAGATTATGTTTTATCACACAGAAAAACCTGGTTTCCTTGAGCTTTAGCCAGATTCATTTACAAATGTTTGACAAGGGGTGTTAATTAACACTCTATAAGCCTCTTGGCTCTACAGTGTACAGCATATTAAATTCAAAGAAACAGCTTCTGTCTGGGGATTTCATAAGGAATCTCAGATTGCCTTTTCAAAAGAAGGCAATCTGAGGGTGTGTGTTCATCTTTTTTTTAAAAAAAAAAATGCTTTTATGCTAGAGGGTTTGTGTTTGTCTGTTTTTATCTTTTTTAAAAACATGCTCTTATTGGTTCTTCAATTCAGAAGCTAAAAAAACAAGCCCAATAAATTCATTATCACACAGTTTCATCCACATCACCTGTAAATTTGGTGACTTCCTGTCTCCTCGAGGCCCCCAGAAGTAGTCAGTCTTCTCCGCTGCTCATAAAGTGGGTTGCAGGAAGTAGAGAAGACTAGTTCCGGGGGCCTCCAGGAGACAGGAAGTCACCAAATGGGGGTGGTTAGGGGTGTGCCTCCTTTGAGAAGGAGCTTGTGACCATAGACTTAAGGAAAGTGAAGGGTTGGTTCTGTGGCTATGGGGGTAGGGCAGGTTGGGAAGAACCTTCCAGGCAGGGAGAAGACTAAGAAAAAATAATGCCCCAAGGCACAAATGCAAGACCTTCAGTGTGGCTGGATGGCGTGGGGCAGCGGGGCAGGAGTCAGAGTTGAGACAAAATGTGTTGAAACACCTTTGAGAGTGCTTCCAGAACAGGGAACTGCAGCGTTAACTGCTGCTTGATCCCCTATGACGAAAGGGAAATTGTTAAAACGGCAAGGCTTAAACGTGAAAGGAAAAGATAAAAAGCTTTTTAATCAAATTGTAAATGACATGGTTTTTCACTCTCCCATCTCCCGTATTTCTCACAGAGTAGCAGTAAACGCAGGAAACAGCCACGCATAAGTTATACTGTAACTCCTCATAAAGGATCCTCTGGTTTCTTTCATTTTTCGGAAATGAGAATTGTGAAGGAAGAAAAAAGAGAGATCTGAATTGAAATGCACTTTTTCAGGACTGCTATTTGAGTTATCATGTCATGATTATTTCATTAAGCAAATATTTACTCAATAGACAAATTATTATGCTGGGCATCGTGAGGAGTCAAACATAGGTACATAGAATAATTACAGTATAAGTCTGAAAGTGAAAACGCCAGAAGATGGATTTTTTTTTTAATGCAATGGCGATTCAGAGGAAGGAAAGATTCTTTCTTGCTGAGGGAAATCAAGGAAGTCTTCCTGTAGGAGGTAGTTTCTAAACCTTATGTTGAAAGATGTAGATCCTGGAGAGACGGAAAAAGGCATTCCAGGCAGATCACTGTGAGCTGGAAAGCCAGTGATGCTGCGGCAAAATGTATTTTTTACAGAAAATAGATGGGTATCTCCCATGCCCCATGATCTTTTACGATATAACCTGGCTATTCCTCCCATTGGCGGATCTGTGGACCCTCCCCCTTGAATCTGTGGGCATGTGACTGCTCTGATAGAAACGAAGCTACATGATATCAAGAATAAGTAAAAAGAAGAAGAAAAAAAAAAAAGAAGTCCATACCACTTCCTCCTAGTTCTCTTGGGATGCTTGCCGGGAGGGAAGCAAGCTTCCATGTACAGAGGCTACTAATCTGAGACCACTTGTGTAAGCGAGGCCAACAGAGATGCTCTGGTCCACAGCCAGGCTCAACCGCCGATCACATGTGTGAGCCGTCTTGCATGCCCCACCCCGTTCAAGCTTCAGATGACTGCGGACCAGAGGAAAACTGCGTGGGTGGGCCCTTCCCTAATCCTGACCCATAAGTTTGTAAACCAAATAAAATGGTTATTTAAAGCAATTAAGTCTGGGGGAATTACACAGAAATAGTAATGGGAACAGATGTATCTGGGTTAGTGTTTTTGTAATGATGTAATGATGACACTCTCAGATGTTAATTAAGGTCAAAGACGTTAGTGGCAAGTCATGACTAACATTCTTGTCCATTTCAGATGCTGATGTGGACGAGGATGGTCTAGGCATTTGCTAGCCCTGGATGTAACCTGTGCAATGCGGGAGGCAGCCTGGAGTCATGGAATGTACGCTGGGAATAGGGGTTCAGAAAACCTGAGTTTTGACCCCAGCTCTGACCCTTGGTACCCACAGGAAAGTCAGCTAAACTCTCTGGGTCTCTCAATGAATTTACCTGCCCCAAAATACAAAAAAAAAAAAGGACTCTAGAAATTATCAAGCATTATCCAGTGGTATGGGTTTTTTAAATTACTTTAAATTAGTAAATGCATTTATATAGTTTAAAATCAAATAGTACCAAAGGCTTATCATGAAAACAGTAAGCATCTCCCCCAATCCCGTCTCTAACCCTCACTCCTGCTCCCCACTGGCAACCTTTTAGCTCTTTCTTCTAGTAATAACTATCATATTTCTAAATACTACGCTATTGTGAAATTTAATAATTCATTAGGATAATGAGGAGTTAGCTCTTTTACATGCCCCATTTTCTTCCCTTATTTTCCCAAATGTCTGTTCTTATTTAAATCATTGTTAGTATTTACATGAAGATTCCTATATAAATGTTCATTTTAGAGCCAAATAGGGCACTATAACATTTCCCTTTTCTAAACAGCTTTTAATTTTCCCCTGAATAAATAATGACCTCATTATTAAGCTTGCAGAATATTCTATATGTGATTTTTTCAATGTGTTAGTGATTCTCTATCATGTTTTCTACGATAGTATCTATTCTGTTGAGTCTACTTTTTCACCCAGAGCTCCTCCTTCCCTGCTAGAACCTTCCAGCCTCAAAGTCCAGTTTGGACTAGATGCTGTCAAAAGCTGCTCTCATCCTAGGAGTTTCCTTTATTTCTTATGGATTGAAACCATCCTTTTTCTATATCCTATTTCTTCCTATGTATTTACTACAATTTTGCTGGTGCATATCTTCCATTAGCTTCTTAGGAAACATGACATTGAAGGTGAGCTTTCAATACCCTTACATGTCTATACATTCATTGAGCTAGGAACTCAGTCGGCTCTTTAAAGTTAAAAGCTCATGTTCTTCAGTTCTGGGGCATTTTATTATATTATTTCTTTACAAATTTCCTGACCTGTATTTCCTTATTCTCTCTTTCCAGAACTTCTATTAGTCCGATGTTGGATCTTTATGAATATCCTTTAAATCTTTTTCCCTTTCAAAAATATGTCCTATTTCTTTATCATCTTGTACTACTTTTACGGCATTGCTTTGACCTTACTTTTCAAACATTTTACTAAATATTTTGTTTCAACGATTGTGTTATTGATGTTCAAGAATTTTTTATATGTTCTGATGGTTCCCGTTTCAGTTTGTGTATGTGTTTAATTTCCTGCATAATTTATTTTCCCTGGTTTGCTTTTCTGTTTATTTTATTCTGTTTCATGTTGATAGCTTTCCTCAAATGTCTTTCACCAGCATTGTTACCCCTTGCCCTTCTGTTGTACCTGCTCCCTTTTAAGCCTGGGTTCCTGATTATTGCAGGAGACAAGACTCCTGATGTTGGGAGTCTGCATGCCATTCCAAATTCATCATCTCCAAGTGTGGTCTAGCAAAATAATTTTCACTTATGATCATGGAATAGCCATCAGTTACTTTGAGAGATTATAGAAAATAAGGCGCTTGAAGAATGAACATTTTCTCAACTTTCAAAGGGAAGATAATGTGAATTTCAGAAATAATAGACTCAAGCAAAATTAGGTAATGGTTAACAAAAACGCATCAGTACTATGGAAGGGAAGATAACTAGGAGACAACATGGATTCCTAGAATAAATTTACAAAACTTGGCTCAGAAAATTTTTATTGTATTATATGGTGCTATGATTTGAATGCTTGCCCCTCCAAAACTCATGTTGAAATTTAATTGCCATTGTAATCGTATTAAGCGAGACCTTTAAGAGGTCTCACTTTAGGCCAATTAGGCAATGAGGTCTCTGTCCTCATCAATGAATTAATGCTGTTATCACAGAAGTGGGTTCTATATCTCAGGCATGGGTTCCTTGTAAAAGGATGAGTTCAGCCTCCTTTTGTCTCTCTCTTGCCCTCTCACCTTCCACCATGGGAGAAAGCAGCAAGAAGTCTCTCACCAGATGCCAGAGACTTGCCCTTGGACTTCCCAGCCAACAGAACTGTGAGGAAATAAATTCCTTTAAAAAAAAAAATAGGGCCAGGCGCGGTGGCTCACGCCTGTAATCCCAGCACTTTGGGAGGCCGAGGTGGGTGGATCTCAAGGTCAGGAGATCGAGACCATCCCGACTAACACAGTGAAACCCCGTCTCTACTAAAAATACAAAAAATTAGCCAGGCATGGTGGCAGGTGCCTGTAGTCCCAGCTACTCAGGAGGCTGAGGCAGGAGAATGGCATGAACCTGGGAGGCGGAGCTTGGAGTGAGCCGAGATTGTGCCACTGCACTCCAGCCTGGGCAACACAGCAAGACTCCGTCTCAAAAAATAAATAAATAAATAAATAAATAAATAAATAACCTAGTCTCAGCTACTCTTATAGCTGTACAAAATGAACTAAGACATATAGCATATCTGAGAACACAATAGTCATCTCTGTATGTAATAATCTTGACAGTTGCTAAACATTTTTGTGACATTCTTAGGGTCAAAAAGAAAAGTAGAGTGCAAATAAGATAGTACTGTTGCCACTTGAAAAAATATATTTTAAGAGTATTCATTGGTTCAACAAAAACTTACTGGTTGCTTATTAAGTATCAAATGCTGGTCAATGTTTGAAACATTGATTCATGGGACAGATCGACTTGAGAGAAGGTAACTAACAATATCCTACAAGGTTTATCCATAACCCTATTTCTTTTTAACTTGTTATCATCAAAGGGATGAACACTCACAAAGGCATTAATCTAAAACTTTGAAAATTCTCCAAAACTTGAATCCAAAAGAGCTCTACAGAGTGTAATGCTATAAATATGTGCTATAACTAGCAAAATTAATATTTAAAGTGATAGAAAAAATATTTATGTCTTTTTTAAATTAAAAATACAAGTAATATATGTTCATGGTTTAAAATGTCAAAACAACTTACAAGAAAAATCACAGTTCCCTGTCCTACATTGCCCTACAATTCCCCCAGTTCTCCTCTCTAGAGGCAACCACTTTTGACTCTTAAGACTTTTTCTTTTGGAATTTACATCTCCACACATCCACACTTCAGAAAGTATCCACTGACTTCCTATTATACTAGATAAGGGTTTAGCTCTCTTACACAGCCAATTTAGTTATACAATAGTTTTGGGTTTAACCGACATTTGGTATTGACATTATTCTGCCAACGTGAATATCATTCACAGCTGGACCTTGTAATGTAGTAAGTGAGACTGTTTTCCTTCTTATTTTTGTTTTCTTTGAAGTTCATAATTGCACTGCTTTTTCATTTGCTCTGTTTTCTTTGGGACTGTGGCTAATTCTTCCCTCAATTTCCAATAGCCTCTCAGCAGAAACTTCCCCAGGGAAGTCACATGAGCCTCCAATATTTTGGGGGGACACACTTCTGGAATCTCCCCCATTCTGCACTGGCTGATCTTAGTCTGCTGCACATCTGACATCATGGGTCTACAGTTCATCATCCTTTTCCTGGGTTAGACCTGCCCTTTCATAGATCCCATGTCTTCCTCCTTGTCTTCCTCATGTTATGTGGCGGTTACCCTCCAATAACTTCCTGAGAAAGGGTTTATGGGAGATTTATTTTTTGGGACTTTGACTCTCATGAATGATTGACAGTTTAGATAAGTATCAAATTCTAGGCTGGAAATAATTTTCATTCCCTTCTCTGAAGGGCACTCCTCACTAGTCTTTGTGATGGCCAAGAAATGCACTGCCCAGTGTTCCTGCTATAAGGAGCACAGTTGACTGAGGCCATCAGTTGCTACCCCTTTGAATCTGCCATTGCAGTTGATCCTAAGATCATGATTCTCAGCGGCTACTCCCAGATGACTAAACATGGCAGGGGAACTAATGCAGGCCCATTTCAGCAAGATGTGGACTCCGCCAATGGGCAACATTGGCTCAAGGCGTCCCCATTAGCCTATGCCTGGGTTGTTCTGAGACCCACAGTGCCAACTGAAACTCCTCCCAGCCCGTCCTTCTTCCTGCCCACTCTCCCTCATAGTTGTTGGACACACATCATGATCCAAAGGTTCAATGCCTCCCCTAGCTCCTTCCCCTTTATCCTTCACAATTCTTTCCCCAATAAATTTCTTGTACATCTAATCCTATCTTGACATTTACTTCTTTCAGGACTCAAACTAACACAAGAGGGGTTGGGGAACCAGCTCATTCACTTTCTGGAAAGCAAAGAGAATGCCATTCTGAGCGTTGTGTAGGGGCAGATAGTCCCCTTGCACAAATGGTGCTTCAATTGCTAAATATTTCAACAGCAGTAACCTGGGAAATATCCTGGTGGAGAATGCCATTGTAGGTGCAATGATTTAGGCATTCCCTGCCTACAAGGAGATGGAATTGAATGCTTTCTGGTATATTGTATTGAGACTCTACAGAGAGCTAATGAGAAACTGAGGGCCAATAACAAACAGTTAAAGGCTCAATATAAGAGCCACAGCCTTCTCTCCTACGGTGGAAGAGTAGAGAAACTTAGCAGCAGGCCTAGGACCTGATAGACTTGCAGAGATTTAGGGATGTTTAAATGCTCAGCCAAGGCAGATCAGTTATGCCAAGGTCAAGGCCCCGGTTGGGGAAACCTGGGAATATTTGGAGCTTACAGAGGTGGCCCATTCTTCCCTAGTAAGAGATAGCACTTCTTTATGCTGAAGAGGCCTCTTCCCTAAAGAGCAACAGGTGCACCCCTCAGGAGCTGACCGGGCACTAACTAGGATTAAATCCTAGCATAACCCACCTGGAGACAGCTGGGCCTGATAGAGAAGAAAAGATATTATATCCCAACATTGCTTCAAGATTGAGCATGCACTGCAAATCCTGAGGAGTAGCGCTGGGGTCCTTGACCAAGGAACTGGAACTTAACACAGGACAAGAAATAATTCATTATCTAGGGAACGCTTTCTCCAGAAGTATGTTTTCAGGATCCAGCAAGGACCCCAGGAGACGCGGTAAAGTTGCTGCTAGGGTGGCTCTGAGAAGCCTGTAAAAAGGGATGCCCAATGCTGAGCAGGCGGAAATGCCTGACATTGTTGCCCTAACAGCTGATAAAAGAATCAAGAAGCAGAGAGAAGCTGGCATGCAAGAACCAGTATATTATGTGAGGTCAAACAACCCACCAGAGGACAGTGTTTCCCAGAAGTCCCAAGTAGGGAGAAAGAGCATTCACTGCACCCTCAGGAATATGCTCATGGGGGTGCCAATCTCACTGAGACATTCAGTGGGGGCACCGCTCTCCAGGCCGGGGCTGCTGGTAGCAGAGGTGTCACAGAGCTGGGCTTGTTGCCATCCACGGGGATGGTCAGATGTTGAAATTACAGAGGCCAGATAGTGTGTGGTGCTTAACTGCCAGAAGCCAGGGAGTTGTAAAGATGGTTCATAGAGCATGGCTACATAAAAAGTGATGACCCCTTGTACAGTTCCCCGACTTAGCCAATTTTCCAAGCTATAATTCACTGACTGAAGAGGTGCCTAGGTCCCTAGGAGCCAGGACCCTGCAATAACACAGAGGTATGACCCCCCACCCCATTCTTCCCATTCAATATGAAAATGCATGTCCTCCAGCTATAGGAAATTTTCTGGAATTACTTCATTATTTCCTTTCCTTTTACGTCAGTTACCTATTGCTGTGAAATAGACTGCCCCCAATTTGGAGAATTGAACTAATAAGAATTTAGTTTTTTCCTCTTGCTTCTGTGAGTTAATGGGGTTTGGCTGGGCAAATCCAGTCTTGAGTATGCAGCCAGGGAAGGGACACTGCAAGGGAAAAGGCACTGGCAGGGAGAATGAAGGACAGAGGCTAGAGAGAGCCCAGTCCCACCCATGAACTATACAGTAATCTTTACATACTTATTCATACAGAAGAGACATACCATGGGCTGCCTTTTAATAATTATACATCAACATTTTACTAACCAATTAGTATTCCACTGTATAAGCGTACCAACATTCCTCTAACGGATTACCTTAACACATTTAGTTGATGTCCAGTTTTAAAGAATAAACCACCATCTGCGGTAAACTTCCTCTTATCTTTGCACATTGGAGATGAAATTTAATAAGATTGAAAGTTTGAAAATAAACTACCAAAGAGATGACAGGGATGTTTGGCTTCACAGCAATTCACAAGGTGGGGGGGAAAAACCTGAGAGGTTTTAGCTGACTGCAAACTAATTTGAGTCCGCGGTAAGGTGACAGCCAAAATTGTTAATGCAATCTTGGGCGGCATGAACAAATTTCAGTGTCTAACAAGAAATGTAATCACTGAAGTCTACTCTGAACACCTGGGGCACTGCTTGGTTCTGCACAGCAAATGTTAAGAGAGGCCTTGGAAATTCCCAGGCTTTCTTCTTCAGCTCCTCATCCTTTCCCATCTGACGCTTCAGCCATTCAAAAGACCTCATGCTGTGGTGGGAATGGCCACATTGTCTCACCTGCAGTGACTTTGCAAGGGATGTTTCCCAGAAGGGCACAATGCCCTTCTCACTTTGTGTGCCCAGCAAGCCAAGCCCAGCAGCAGGGCCCACTACCTATTTTTGTAAATAAAGTTTTATTGAAACACAGCTGTGCCCATTCATTAACACATTGCCCATGGCTGCATTCATGCTGCAACCACAGAACTGTGTAATAGTTGCAACAGACACTGTAGGATCTGCAAAGTCCAAAACTTAGCCGTCTACAGAAAAAGATTGCCAGCCTCTGATCTTACAAGTATTGCTTTCCCTGACTGCTCCCGTACTACCTCCCCAAAACGCTAACCTATCTCTCCTTTCTTGAAATAGGTACCTAAGCAGGTACTTATTTCTCTTAAGGCATTTATACATTTTACTGTAATTATTTGACAATTACCTCTCCCCTACTAATCTGTGACATGAGGGCAGGAATCTTACCTTATCCCTCTTTTTGTGGCAACCTAGATGAGACCTACCACCCTAAACCCCAGCCACTCTCCTAGATCAAGGGGCAGCCCTGCAGAATCAGAGAGAAGCCTTTGTCCTCTGACAGTGCAGAGACTTGGAAATGGCAGCTCTGGCCAGGAAGGAGTAAAAAGGCCCCCTAGGTTAGGAGCCCCCTCACAGCCCATGCCAGGTAGATAGGAGGAAACTGAATCTCTCCTGCAGCCCAAGCAGTGTACTTTTGGTGAGCAATGTCCACGCTGAGTTGTGTTTGACTGCAGACAATTTCTGGGAGAATGTAGCTGAGCCGGGAGTGAGACGCCCCTACCACTGTCCCCGCACCTGTGCAGGGCTGGCATAAAGGCCTGATGGGAACAAGGGGACACAGGTCACCATGGAAGAACTTGGGACACCGAAGAGAGGAAAAGGCAGAGGAAAGAGGACCACATGATGAGAAATCAAAGAGAAGAGAGGACAGGCGGGGAAGAGCAGCATCCCCAAGAGGCTCTGACAGGGCAACGGGCTTGCCTCCCATGCCCCCATCCTCCCCTGCAGCTTTGCAGCCGTCCTCTGGACCCTCACGAAAAGAGCCCTACAAATATGCCTCCTTTGGGAGCCAGGGCTCTGGACTCTCTACAGGGTCCGGCACAGGGAGAACTCCAACCACTCGTCCTCAGTCCTCTGCACCCATCAGCAGGACAATGGTGATGGATGATGAGACAGAGGCAGGTCCCACAGACAACCCTAAACCCTCCCCGCTGGGGAGATAGGTCGACTTTCCCCTCTCCTCTCCTCCACCTTATCCTCAAACGTCAGAAGACAGAGCCACCTGTTCGAAGGTTACATTCATATTCTCAGAATTCAACATTGCACCTGCCTGCCACAGGGTAAGCTCTCAAGAAATGTTCCTGACTAAATGTCCAGTCACCTCCATGTCTTCTTGGAGCAGACATTAGCATGAAGGAGAAAATTCTAGGAAGAACGAAACGTACTGGTCTTTTCAAATATGTGAAAGATGTCTTGTCAAAAAGTGACTTGCTTTATTCTTTGAGATTTAGGAAGGCAAAGAGACAGTCACGGAGGAGTCCTGTGCAGCAGCAGGTTCAATACGAAGGAGAAAATCAAGGGGGCAACTTGAGTGGAACTGAGTTCCTCCTGCTTCAAAGGGTCAAGCAAAAGCTAGCTGACCCCAGGAGAGCCACTGTAAGGAGTTCGTCCTGGGGAGAAGTGTAACCTGGGATTTTCCAAATTCCTTCTGATTCTAACATTCTAATTATCAAATAAAATGCACTTATAGATATGGAAATAACATTTGCTTAACCATTATATTTAAAATTAATGTACATCACTGCTTTCAGTTTGAGTATTTTATCAAGCTATAATGATACCGGTTCATGGATGACGTGACATCTGTACTTCAAACAAAAAATGTTAATAAAAAAATCTATTGAAACTGGGGCCACAAAAGTTCAATCAATATTTATCTTTGGTTTAGTCAATATATAAAGTTATATCAGTCATAAACTTTAGTATGTATCTTTTAACCACCTAGCTGGATCCAGAAAGGTATTTGATAATATGTTTTATGTAAAATACGTTATTTTAAAAATGATTTGATAGTTTTTGGTCGAAAGTTATTGAAATAATTTCAAAGAAGAGGCAAATTAAGTAGCTAAGTGAGGCTACCATGTCTAATGCATTTGTTTGATTCCTTCTAAACAGCTCAAGAGGACCATTTCTCAAGTATTTTGCTATTATTACTATTATTATTAATGATAAATTTATAGCTCACTTTTGTAGAGCTTTTTGTATTTTTTCAAAACACGTTGACATATATAAGGTGCTTTTAATTCTCACAATATGCCTGGGAGTTAGGCAATGTGGTAGAGCCTGCTGGTTATCCTAAATGATCTGTTCCCATCTGATTTCAACATAATAGAATCATTCACTGAGCACACGGCTCCTCAGGGGACAATTATTTGCAGACTCCTTTTGACCATGTGACTGAGTTCTGCCCAAGGGACAGTGATAGATGCAGCTTCCAGGTCAGGCACTTGAGAGGCCACCTTTTCCCTCTTCCTCTCTTTTCCTGTCCACTGGATGAAATTGGGATATTATGTGCTCTGGAAATCAACAAAGGTCACATACGTATCTGCCTAGGAAAATCTTTACTGTTCTTCCTCACTCTTTAAAACTCCTTCCCAGATATTGTATGAGAGCAGACTGCAAGCACAATATTCCATTTACAAGAAAGAATATGGACACTTTGAAACCAGAAACATGTATTTTACCTCTCCACTTATGCCTTTATTAAAAATTGTATTTCTTTCCTCTGTGCCAAGCACTGAGATAAGCACTACAAATTTTGAAATAAATATGATAGGTAGTCTGTGCTCTTAAGAGAGCCACAACTGAGTAAATGATCCATTCTACCTGTGGCTATTGCAGAATGAAAATATTTGAGTCAAGTCTATGAAAGGTAAGTAAGGGTTTACCCCAAGATAAAGAGGGGGAAAAGGCATCCTTCAGGTTATCTTCGTACTCAGAATACATCAAAATAGAGCATATAAAAGTCACATTCTGCTTATCTGTTTAAATATAGATTTCAAGTATAACTTTGCATTTCTGGAGTTAATGTGGATCTGAGACAATTCAATCAGCTGTGTGTTTTTACTCACCTATTATTACTTGTCCTCCCAGTAAGCATGTATTCTATTCTCCTCCTCCACCTAAAATTTCCTTTATGCCTTAAAAAGATAACATTCATTGAAAGAAAGACAACTTTTGCACAAATTAATTATAATAAAATTCTAGTTTAGAGCAATGATATTTTTGAGAATATAAGATAATTCAGAAGGCTTCTATGTGCAAAAGCTGTGATTGCTACATATTCAGCTGGCACAGTTAATTGTTCATTCATTTTGCACCTGAGAAGGTGCATTGACATTATTTGAATGCATAGTTTACATTTTCCTTCTCTTCTTCAACTCAAAATAATTGGCATTGTTAAAACACTGCTATGATTTTGAAATGATTTGATTAATTCTTTTCCTATTTTAAAATTTTTTCTTGGACTTGACCGTAACCTTCAAAAAACAATGTTTCAAAAAGGAGTGATTCAAGCTGTTTGGGAGATATTTTAACTATTTCTGACTAAATGCACTATTGAATTCAGTAGTATTCTAAAATTTATATTAACTTTCAATCCAGTTGATTATTCTAGTTATGTACAAAATACATTTTTTTGAGATGGAGTTTCGCTCTTATTGCTCAGGATGGAGTGCAATGGTGCAATCTCAGCTCACTACAACCTCTGCCTCCCATGTTCAAACGATTCTCCTGCCTCAGCCTCCCAAGTAGCTGGGATTACAGGCACCTGCCACCACACCTGGTGAATTTTTCATATTTTTAGTAGAGACAGGGTTTCACCATGTTGGCCAGGCTGGTCTCAAACTCCTGATCTCAGGTGATCCACCCGCCTCAGCCTCCCAAAGTGCTGGGATTACAGGTGTGAGCCACTGCGCCCGGCCCCAAATACATTTTAATGAAAGGAAAACTTGTAAAGTATTTCTCAAAAGTGCATAGTATATGTAATTTGAGCATATATACAGTAGACAAATCGCTCATACTAACTACTTGGGGAATAAGAACTCAATCAGCTAACAAAGCCCCTTCCAATATATACTCCTAAAGCTGGCCAGGAGACTTTACCACCTGCCCTTATTCTGAAAACTTCTACATAATGCTGCATGGTGACTACAGATAGCTTTTAACTGGACATTTTCACAATGGAATCACACATTTGATGATGAACCTTAAATTTTCACTGCAGATGTCAGAGTCTGCCACGTTATGTTTACCTATTTTTCCTTATCAGATTAGGATTTGGTAGTCTCTGTTCCATTGGAAAGTGGCTAGAAAGACTGACAAGGAGAGAAAATTCTAGTAGCATGAGTTTATAAAGGTGAAATCAGGCTATTCAGTAAACCAGAAGCCACCTGCTGAGCACCAAGGGAGGGCAAGATGCCATTTTCAGAGATACAGATGAAGTGAACAGGATTACCCCAGCTAGCGAAGGGGTAAAATGGAGACAAATGGTTAAATAAAGGGAAGAGCGTGGGAGGAGGCATCTGAGCAAAGCGAAGTCCTGTGCAGGATGCCATAGAAGGAAGAGATGGCATTCAGGCATGGGGCCCAAGGGAGCGTGTTAGCTGGCTCCAGAAGAACAGGTGGGATTTGAAAAAGCAAGGACTCTGTCTTGTCCACACATAATGTCACCCTGTAGAGCATCCATCATGGCACACTGCAGGGGGCACGGCAGAAATAAGAACCCCAGCAGTGAGGCTCTTCCCATTACCCAGGCAAGGTTGGATGGTGTCTTGCACCTCCATCGTAGTCATAGATAAGGGGAGAAGTGGTTTGATTCTGGACACATCCTGGAGGTAGGTAGAGCTGCAGGATTTGTTGATGGATTAGAAACAAGACATGAAAAAGGGGAGTAGTTAAGATTCAGGGTCCAACAACTGGAAGAGTAAAGTCATCATAATAGAGAAGGGGAAGCAGGGGTTTGGTTTGGGATGTGTTCAATGTGACATGCCCATTAGACATCCACGTGGAGAAGGCAGTTGTCTATGCCAGTCTGATGCTCGGGGAAACCTGGGTGGAGACTCAAAATCTCCAGTCATCGGGATGCAGCAGTATTCAAAGCAATGGCCTGGAGTGAATCTAGACAGAGCCCTGAGCCCTCCACTATTTATAGGCAAGGTGAGGAGGAACAAGCAAGGGAGACTAAGAGGGAATCGCCAGGGAGCTGAGAGGAGAAGCAAGGGAGAGCCAGGGCCTGAAATCCAAGTTGAGGAAGGATTCAAGGGACAAGAAGTGATGGCTTCAACAAACATTGCAGACAGATGGGCTGAGACCTGCACACTGATGCTAATGCTCAACAATGCCCAGATTAATATCTCCTAGCCCTACTTCCTTACGTGAAAGAAGTCTTTTTCACAGGTTCCTTGCACAAATGTTTGCAAGAATCTCAGGCGGTGAGGGGAGTCGAAGGTGGGGAATGGGAACACATGTATTTCCAACTTGATTCTAATCCTCTTAGAACCCATATACAGAACAAAGACTCAGAGGCACTGCTGGGGCTGAACTCCCCAACTACAGTCCCTAGTGCTGATTTCAGGGGACATTAAGAACTTTGTTTCAAGAGCTGTGAAGGCTGAGCAGTTGGTATTCAAGTCCGAGAGAAAAGGCGCATCCTCCTGGATTACACTCAAATGAGCAAAGCAGCCTGAGCTCCAAGCTCTTTGTAGGAGACCTCTCTCTCTCTCTGTCCCTCCTCCCCTCTCCCCTCTTCTCCTTCTCTCCTGTCTCCTCTCTCTCTCTCTCTCTCTCTCACACACACACACACACACATACACACACACACACACACCAGTTTTGCCAAGGCTCACTCCAGTATGAGGAACCCACAAAGAACACCAAGACCTCCATTCTGAGCAGGGCCTCCATTATTTGTCCTGCTGTTTGTTTGTTCTGCCTCCTGTCCTCCAGGCCATCAATGATTCTTGACTCTCTAGGAGGGGTCAAGCTTCCCATCATCCCAGGGGATCTCCTTAGCCCATTTGTAAGTTAGTGGAAACACAGAGGGAGTGAGGGAAGGGTGCTAGCCAGTCTTTATCCTTCACCAACATCAGATCCCGGAACACAACTGGCCCCTATATCTGTACAGCAGCAATATCTAAGCCCCAGCTAAAATGCCCTTTTATCAAAATCTGCAGAATGTTTTATCTTTTTCAGGTAAGCTCAAATTTTTGTATCCTCCCTTCCCCCAACCCCTATATACACATAGAGAAAGGTCATTGAAAACAGAATGAAAGTATCTCATACAACAAAATTAATTCAAGATACTTTCTTTGACAATGGGAACTCGCTTCTAAATAAGATACAAGAATGACTAAACACCAAACCAAAAGAAATGTGAAAGCAAAATTAATACTTTACACCAACTAACAGTTTGTTTGCAACATCAGCAAAATGGAGCATTCACCTGTTACTAATTTCCCTAAATACAAAGTCCACTGCATTTCTAGGAAGGATGGTTAGTGTTTGGCAAATTTTTTGTGTAAGCATTGAAAAATATAACTGAGAAGTTAATCAGAGGGCCATGAGTGGGCAAAAAGATCTAAAACATGTTGATTATTTAAAACACCAGAGAACCAGAGAGCACGCAAGTCTTTATCTTATAATAAAATGATCCTATAAGTCACTATAATAACAATTGACTACTTTGTATATGAGAGTTTATCCTAGGGACTCTAAAAATAGAACGTGTAGGATTTAAATCTAAAGTAAAGATTTTATGGGCATGATCTATTAGATCCTCCAGCTGATCCATTTATTTGCTTCCAGTATGAACTGATAACTTGCTTATGTTTTCTTCAAAAAGTGAGACCATTCTTCCCATAGTTTTTCTATCACCAGCCATACACTGGTGGTCTTTAGGGTTTTTCAGATCCATAAAAGGATTGAAAAAGTGTAAGAATCACTGCTCTAAAACATCCTTATGAAAAGACATACATAAGTATGAAATCACAAAAATCACAATGTGTTTCCAAACAAATCCAACATTCTTTTATGGCCAGTAGCAGCAAACAGGTTTTGTGGAACTGACATAAAATCTAATTTAGCCATTATTACAACATTACCAGCAGCTCAGAGCACTAAGTCACCTCAATAACCCAGTACTGCTCTGCCCATATTATCTATGGCTTTAATTAAAAGTGTTTAGAAATGGTTTTAATACTGACTTTGTTCAGAATATGTGGCTGAATTCTAAATTTAAAAATAAGTCTTCCAGTAGGCCCACAAGTCATCAGAATTGGGTACCAAAAGTTGTACATTTAAACACTTTTATTAAAATGTTTATACGTGTACATAAAATATTTTATTGTGATACAAAACTCTGTACAAAGTGTACTAACAACTGACATGATTATAAATGAATCCCCAAAACAATGGTGCCTAAATTTGAACACTAAGGAGAAAAAACGAGGAAGAAATACTTGAGACAACTTTACCATGGCATATCAATATTTCCTGCTGTCAAAATTAATCAAATATTTTGCACAAGGGTGTTACAATTAATTTTATCAGGCTAACAATGTCATAAGTGAGGAACCCTTTCAACTGTAGAGAGCACTGTGGAAATATAGATGTGGTAGAACAATCTATATCACCCTGCAGTTGTTTCTGTGTTTCTATGACTAGCTTTGTTTGAGATTGTATAAAGCGGTCTTCACACCCTCGGTGAATAAGATTGGTGGATGCAGTTCCCTGCCCTACCGCAGAAGGGACCTCCAAACACAGTTTAAATCTGACTCTCCGGGAGTTGTGTTTTGACACTTTCACAACAGTGTGGACTTGTGCCACAAGCAAGACAGATCTTATTGGATTAACACTGAACTCGTGACATCTCCAGAGAGTAATGCTATCTGTGCGGCTTAAGAACAAACATGTTTCTTTCATCCACCCTGCTCATTCTCTCCCTGTAGTTACTCCTAGCAAATCCTCCCTGCCCTCACCTCTAGGAATTCCTCTACACCCAGAGAAAGGAGTTTCTTTCCTCACTGCGGAAACCTATCCCCGCTTCCCTTCCACAGATGGACTCCAAGGGGCACTCACTCGTGTGCCCACTAAGGGATTTCTCTCCTAATTCCACGCCTTCCAAGGGAAGTCAGAACTGCTCAGTTTCCCCCAGTGACCACATACACGTGTCCAAGTGAAGCCTCGTCTGGGTGAGACTCAGTTCCCACACTTCCCCCTGGCCCCTGTGGAGGCCCTCTGTCTCCCCTGCGTGGCCCTCCGCCTGGCCCCTCGCACTCACCAGGAGGAGGTTGTGCGCCACCAGGTACCCGAGCCGCGGGCTGCCCCGGATGCCGGGGGCCAGGCGCCCGGTGGCGTAGCCGTGCCAGGCCACCACGTAGGGGTTGTCGATGGTGATCCAGTACTTGACCTGACCGCCGAAGTGGCGGAAGCAGAGCTCCGCGTAATCCCTGAAGTGGTCGGCCAGGGCGCGGTTGGCCCAGCCGCCGTAGGCGTCCTGCAGGCGCTGGGGCAGGTCCCAGTGGTACAGGGTGACCACGGGCTGCACGCCCAGCTCCCGCAGCCGCTCCAGCAGGCGCCGGTAGTAGCGCAGCCCCTCGCGGTTGGGGACGCCCGCGCTGCCATTGGGGAGCACTCGCGCCCACGAGATGGAGAAGCGGTAGTGAGTGACCCCGAGCTCGCGCAGCGCCTCCGTGTCGCGGAAGACGTTGTTGTAGCTGTCGCTGGCTACGTCCCCGGTGGCGGGCTGCAGCGGCGACGGGGCGCCCGACGGCAGACTGGCGTTCCGGGAGTCTCCCGGGGGTGCCAGGGGGTGGTGGGTGAACGTGTCCCAGATGGACGCACCCTTGCCGTGCTGCTGCCAGCCGCCCTCGGTCTGGTAGGCGGCGCTGCCCACGGCCCAGAGGAAGCCGTCGGGGAAGGTGCCCTGGAAGAGGCCCGCGGCCTCGGGGGCGGGAGGCCGCGAGAAACGGGCCCAGGTCTGCGCGCCGTCGCCCGGCTCCGCGCGCAGGCGGCGGCCGCCCAGGGCCAGCAGCACCAGCAGCAGCGACAGCGACGGCGGCGGCGGCCGCGGGCGGCGCGGCGGGGCGCTGGCGGGCATGCTGCGCGGGAGCCAGGCTCCGGGGCCCCGCGCCGCGCCCCTTTATGCCCGCGCCCCGCCGCGCCCGCCCGCCCACCGCCGGCGCGCCCACCCCCGCTCCCCGGCGGGCTCCGCTGGCAATAATTACCTGCGAGCCGGGACTGCCTCCGCCCTGGCACTGGGGGCGGGGGCAGGGGCGCCGAGGGCGAGGGGTGCCCGGGAGGGGCGCGGCAGCGGGCAAGGTGCGGCAGGCGTCGCCCGCGGACGTCGGAGAAAGGCACCTGTTTCTCCCAGCTCCCGGGAGCCGTGCAGGACGTTTCGTGGACGCTCAGGTTCATTCTCTTTGCCTGCCGCGCGTCCTCTGAGAGCAGCCCTGGAGCGGCTTCGTCGGGGAGAAAAGGCGCCGACCAACTTTCCCCGACTTGGGCGCGGGATCCTGCCGGGCCCTGGCGGAGCGCGCCGCTGGGGAAGCACCTGCTCTCACTTTTCTCCCACTCGGAGGCCCAAAGAAGCTCCGGCTGGACATTGCTGGAGCCAATTAGGGACTGGCCGAAATCCTAGAGGGACTGCCAGGTGGGACAGCCGAGGGGCAACTTCGCCGTGCGCTGAAAGGGATTCCCCCTTAGGTGAGATGCTCGCGGGGAGACGCGCCCCTCTTTCGAGGAAGACAAAGTAGATTTATGGGTTGCGTTGGGACTGGGGTTTTGCTCTCCCTTTTACTGTTACCTTTTAATCATTTCAAACCAGCACTCTATCTTTGATTAGATCTCTCAGAATTCCCTGGTGAACTTCAAATCACAGTCGTTGATTGTTCTCCTGAAAAACCAAACACCAAGTTTCCAATTTTGAGTAAATCTCATTCACCTTTATTATCCTTTGGCATCTGTGTTACCTTTCGGCTCTGACTTAGCAGGTAATCTGTGCAAAGTTGTGCGCACAGGTCTGCTGGAGCGGGAGGTCCCTGGGTCGCACATTTGCCATCTGAGCTGTGGAGGGAAAGGGGAGGGGGAATTTAGCCGGAACACCCATTCCCATCCTCTACAATACAATGGAGCCATGACGTTTTTCCTGTTGCCAAAGAGCCCTTTTGACAGAAGTTGCAGAGCCACGGTGTCCATTTGGATGTGGGTAGATAGGATTGTGGCTAACCGAAATACAGTTGGTGGAGACTGAGAAGGTCTAGGCTCCACCTTTGTGATTTGGGGCAGGAAACCTCTGTAAGCCTAAGTTTCCTCCTCTATAAAATAGGGATGTCCTGTCTGCCCTGCCGCCTCAGAGGCTTGTGAAGTCCAGTGAAAAACTGCGCAAAGGTGACTCAAAGACAGAAAGCCCAGACAAGTGAAGGATCTTGCTAATATCCCTACCTCCCTACCCAGCAAGTCGTGCCTTAGTTTCCTCACCCGTACACGTGTGTTGAATAACCAAGATCCTCACAGAGGTGCATCCATTCTCCCCCAGTGATCTATCTTCCCTGCATTATTTAATACAAATTTAAAGGCAATAACATTTTAAATGTTGCAGATGAAGGTGCTTTTATTAATTCCCCTGAAATATAAGCACAAATTTATTCCAGTATTTTATGAAATATTCCCAATTCCAGCCAGCATATATTACCATGATTAGTAAGATTAAGTCTTCAGATTGAAACAGACTTACTGCCATTCTGTTAAATGTAGCATTTACATTTTTTCAATAAATACGAAATAGCAAACCATGACACTTCAGCAATTTTAAAAAATTACAGCACACAACTTCACTGTCACATTGTCTTCCAGCTAAATTTAAAAAGCTACGTCTACATGGAGTATCACATTTCCCTTCTAGAACTGAAGATTGGAGTGTCTGTTGGGTTGTAGCTTGTTAAGTTTCAATTAGAAATGCTTCATGGGTCTCATGGAAAATCGCTTAAGCTAAGTATTCATTTATTGATGTATGGTCTGTTTGTTCAGGGCAGATTTTATCTATTGCTATTTTTACTTGACCAGCAGCATTTTTTAAATTTTAAAGCAGTGATTAAAAAGCAAGACCAAGTTAACTAAACGTTTCACATTTGAAATTTGTCTGCCACATAGGCACATGCATCTCAAAGCTTTAAGCATTCCAAGACATGTTCCCAGATGATTGTTCATTTAACCCAGTGATAAAGATTCCATGATGATTAAACTTTATTTCCAGAACTTTCTGTTTATTAAGGTTCTGTTCATGGTTACTAAGTTCTGGGTTCCACAAGTGTGAGACGGAGTCTCACTCTGTCACCCAGGCTGGAGTGCAGTGGCATGGTCTCCGCTCACTGCAACCTCCGCCTCCCAGGTTCAAGCAATTCTCCTGTCTCAGCCCCCCTAGTAGCTGGGATTATAAGGGCACACCACCACACCTGACTAATTTTTGTATTTTTAGTAGAGACAGGGTTTCACCATGCTGACCAGGCTGGTCTCGAACTCCTGACCTCCTGTGATCCACCCACCTCGGCCTCCTAAAATGCTGGGATTACAGGTGTGAGACACCGTGCCCGGCCTAGTGCTGCTTCTTATTTATTTTGGCTTTATTTTGGTTGTTATTTTTTACAACCACCTTCAAACATCTGAAACTTGGGTTTCAAATGCAAATAAGAGATTAATTACTTGCTGTGCTTTGAACAGGAAGGTGAAGTTATTGATGCATCGAAGAAAAGGACATTGTAAATTTATTTACTGACTTTGATTTTGGTGACAATTTCAACACTGAAAGTTGTCAACAATCTGATCAACTTTTCCTCCATTCTCCACATTCCTTCATCCAGTGCCTTCCCACCTGTTCTCTTTCCTATTGTGTTCCCAGGACGATGGGAGCCTTTTAACACCAATGGAGCAGAAGGAGATGCACTGATTCACATGCACCCAAATACAACACCAACCCCACAAGCTCTCGGCTCACCAGTCACAGACATCACCTTCTACGGGCAGATTTTTATTTCACTGAGCTACAACTACGGGCAAGGCAATGATGAGCTGTGTGGAGACTTCAAAACATAGAGGACAACCTCTGCCCTCAAAGACAACATCCAACTGAAGAAAGGATCAAGAAAGATGAAAATAAATGAGTTGTTTGATTATGCTGTGTTAATAAATGACCCATAGAATAATTGTTAGAGAAATTCAGAAGAAGAAGAAATTGCCCTATTTTGAGTTGTTTGGAAAAGTTTAACAGAGAAAAATATGACAATATCTGGGGTTTAAAGAGTAAAACTCACACAAAGACCTGGAGGGAAGGAATCAAGAGATGCAAACACTGAAGAAAAAAAAAATGTTCATAGTGTATTCGTGGTGAAAAGAAAGGGTTTTTGTGTGCAAGGAAGTAATGGACCAAAATGCGGTAGTCCCAGTGCCTAGAATCATGCTGAGCACAAAACAAGTATTTGTTTAATGAGCAAATGAAAGTAGAGTTTCATTTGTCCAGTTAACAAAATACACAAGTATTCCCTGCCCTCCTCTTTTTAAAATTAATTAATTAATTAATTTTTAACAGACAAAAAATTATATATATTTTCATGTACAGCATGTTATTTTAAAATATATACACATTTATAGAGTGGCTAAATTGAGCTAATAAACGTATGTATTACCTCACATACTTATTTTTTTTGGGTGTGGTAAGAAGACTTAAAATCTGGCCAGGCGTGGTGGCTCACACCTGTAATCCCAGCACTTTGAGAGGCCGAGGCAGGTGGACCACCTAAGGTCAGGAGTTCGAGACCAGCCTGGCCAACATGGTGAAACTCCTGTCTCTACTAAAAATACAAAAATTCACCAACATGGTGGCAGGCACCTGTAATCCCAGCTACTCAGGAGGCTGAGGCAGGAGAATCACTTGAACCCGGGAGGCGGAGGTTGCAGTGAGCTGAGATCACACCACTGCACTCCAGCTTTGGCAACAGAGCAAGACTCTGTTTCAAAAAAGAAAAAAGAAAAGAAAAGAAGAAAAGAAAGAAGAAAGAAAGAAGAATACTTAAAATCTACTCTCTTAGAGATTTTCAAAAATACAATATATTGTTATTAACTATAGTCACCATGTGGCACTATAGATCTCTTGGCTTATTCCTCCATCTAATTGAAATTTTGCATCCTTCGAGCAATATCTCCCCACCCCTCCACTCCCACATCTCATCTTTTGGCAACCATCGTCCTCCTCTCTGCTTCTGTGAGTTCAACTTTTTCAGACTCTACATATAACTGAGATCATACAGTATTTGTCTTTCTGTGCCTGGCTTATTTCATTTAACATAATGCCCTCCAGGTTCATCCATGTCATCACAAATGACAGAATTTCCTTTTTTTTGTAAGGCTGACTAGTATTCCATAGTGGATATATGCCACATTTTCTTTATCCATTTGTTTGTTCATGGATACTTAGATTGAATCATTATCTTGGCTATTGTGAATGGTAATACAGTAAACAACACAATGCACATATTCCTTCGGCATACTTATTTCATTTCCTTTGGATATATACCCGTAATAGGAATTAGGAATGCTGAGTCATATGGTGATTCTTTTTTCTTTTTTTTTTTTTTAAAAAAAAAACCTGGTCTCACTCGGTCCCCCAGGCTGGAGTGCAATGGCACAATCTCAACTCACTGCAGTCTCAAGTCCCTGGGGCTCAAGCAATCCTCCCACCTCAGTCTCCCCAGGTAGCTGGGACTACAAGGCATATACCACCATGCCTGGCTAATTTTTCTATTTTTTGTAGAGATGAGGTTTTGCCATGTTGCCAAGGCTGATCTCAAACTCCTGGGCTCAAGCAATCTGTCCGCCTTGGCCTCCGAAAGTGCTGGGATTACAGGCATGAGCCACCATGCCCGGCCATGGTGGTTCTATTTTTAAATTTTTGGGTGAACCTCTATATTGTTTTTCATAATGGCTATATTAATTTACATTCCCACCAATGGCATACAAGGATTTTCTTTTTTCTCTATCTTGTCAACACTTGCTATCTTTCATCTTTTTTTATAATAACTATTGTAACTAGGGTGAGGTGATATCTCATTGTGGTTTTAATATGCATTTTCCTGATGATTAGTGTGATGTTGAGCATTTTTTTCATAGATTTGACCATTTGTATGTCTCCTTTTGAGAAATGTCTACTCAGATCCTTTGCCCATTCTTTAATTGGGTTATTTGCTTTCTTGCTATAGAGTTGTTTGAGTTGCTTATATATTTTGGATATTAAAACCCTTATCAGATGTATGGTTTGCAATTCTGTAGGCTGTCTCTTCAATCTATTGATTGTTTCCTCGGCTGTGCTTTTCGTCCTCTTCTACCCATCTCCCTGCTCGTTACTCTGCTCCAGCCACACTGGCCTCTTAGTTGTCCTTGGAACAAACCAAACTTATTCCCAGCTTTGGCGTCTTTGACTTGCCCTGCCCCATCTCTGGAATGCTCTTCATGGAACCACTTGCCTCTCCTCAGTCAGCTCCCAGACAAAAAGTATATCCTTAACCTTCTCTGCTCTCTCTGTCCAAAGTAGTTACCCCAGTTCTTCTCAACTACAGTACCCTGTTTTAGTTGTCTCATAGAGCCTATGGCTGTCTCAAATTATCTTGTTCATTTACTTGTTTATTTCCTTTATTTCCCATAAGAATGTGAACTCCATAGTAATGGACATATGGCCTTTTCTTTGCAATATCTCCAGTACCTAGGAGATGGTACCCGTCCACTGTAGGTGCTCTCTACGTATTTGTGGAAGGAAGGAGTGGATGAATGAACCCATTGGTAAGGGATGGATTGCCCTTCCTCAGGGCCAAAACAGAATGTTGAGGATTCTAAAGCCACAACCCGGCTTAGGAAAAGAGCCTGTGATTGATTAGTAATGTCTGCCCTGAGCACAGAAAGGGAAAGTGGTCACAACAAAACCATATTTGACATCCTACATGGGACTACAGTAGGCCATGGCCCAAGCCTACTCTACTGAAAAACCTCAGGAAGAACTGATGTTACGACAATAAACAGAACACAAAACTATGTAACTGTGAATAGCTTACGTGCCAACATTCCCCAGTTCTCCCAGTACACATCTAACAAGCCCAAAAGGGTTAAGAAAGATTAACACTGGAGTTCTGAGCTTCTCTGATCTAGCAAATTCTTCATTCCACAGAGATTTCCAGAACTACCAAATACCAGGCGCACCTTTGTGAAGGACTAGGGAGGCATCAGGGAGCCACTTCCACCCACTAGTATCCTCATTCTTCTTATTTGCAAGTAAGAGAAATGTGGAAGTGATTTACATTCCAAGATTTGAAGTCCAAACCTGTAAGCGCCCAACTCAACTCAGGAACCACTGAGGGTTTTTAACTAGTGAAGTTACAATGACAAATTGCAGTATGCCTCAACTTATTTTAAGACAGAGGCAATATTAATTAACCAATCTATTGATTGGCAGTGACAGGCAGGATTAATTAAAAGAGGAGATGCTAGAACCTGAAAGACCACTTTGAAAGAAACTACAGTAACCTGGCTAATAAGTTAAGAAAGGCTTATGCCTAGCATGGTGAAAATTGTAAAGAAAAGGAAGGGAAAGATGTAAGGCAATTCAAAAAACGACTGATTGAACATAAGAGAGAAGAGAAGATGAAAGACTAAAAGATGATTTTAATGTTTTGAGCTTAATTGAAAATAAAAATAAGACTATAGATATATTTAAGTACATTCAGAAGTATAACTAATTTGAGCAAAAGATAAATTCAGTGTTAAATATATTGAATTTGAAGTGTCACTCAAAGATATAAGTAAAGATATTAATCATATAATGGAACTATAGAATTGAAGCCAGGAGGCAGTTACAGCCTGGGGATTTGGAACAGAAACGTTGATACGAGGCTAGCACATAAGATGAGGATATTAAAAAAGAAACAACTAAAAGCCAAGGGCTGAGTCTTGGCGAATGTCTCCATTGAGTTGGATGGGTGGGGTAGAGGAAGAAAGGAGTCCAAACAAAGTGAGCCCACAGAGGAGTTCCAGAAGTCCCAGGATGAAGTGTTTTTCAAACTTAGGAGATGAGTATTTTTAAAAGGGGAGATGATGAAACTTGTTGAGAAAAGACAATTGACCTAGAAGTTAGTTCATTTGGTGACTTTGGAGACAGATTTTTAGTTGTAATGGGGACTAAAGCCAGATTACAATGTAAGTCATTAATGAGAGTCTGTGGGTGGCAAGAAAACAAAGGCCACAGATGTACACTTCTCTGAGAAGTTTGCCAGTGGAAGGAGAGAGAAAGAATGTCACTTGTGGAGTTAGCAGAGTTCAGAGAAAATTTTTTCAAGATGGGGAACTCTGCACATATTTTTGTGCTGAGAAGGAAAGGTTAAGGAAAATGAGAATGGGGAGTTTCGAGGGGAAGATGAAGCAAATAGCCTAACTAGCACCAGCTGTGATCTAAAGTAGCTGATTGTAAACTTTAAGTGTCCCAAGATATTAAACCCGGAACCAGTAAGAAGACCAGAAAAACAAGAGGATGCAGCTGGAATACTGTCATGGTGCAGAAGGGAACATAAGCCAGTGCATCAGGGATGGTGGACAAAAAGCTACTAAAAAGGCAACAAAAAGCAGGTCCAAAAAGACATTAAGACAATTGCAAATAGGTTCTCAGGAAGATATAGTTCTGCAGAGCTCCCTGGAGCTAAAGTAGACTGTGGAGCCACTAGATTCAATTTTTGTTGCTTCTGCATCCTGGGAAATCTGACTGTTCCTGGGTGGCTGCATCTCTTCCAAGTGGAGCAGGAAGCCAAGAGCTTGGATCCTGCACTCGCCATCACCTTCCATGTCCTCCTAAGTAATACCCCACCTCCATAGCCTGATGTTGATTTGGACACTAACTAAACATGCCCTGACACAAGGCTTCTGTCTAGAACCTGGGAATAGGCTCATCAGGGACACAGGGCATTGAATTGCTGGAGTGAAGATGTTTCTATTCCCTTCGTCTCTCAAAAATTTCCCCAAATACAATGAGGAGAATGACAGACACATCTATTTTCAATGAAACTGAGAGGGGTTAGCATATGGAAAGGAAATGAATATGAATTGCTGGTAAGTGAGTTAGCTGAGGGACATATGAATGAGAAGCAAGATGATTTACCTGACATCCCTCCAGAAAGAATCAAGATCTGAGATACTAAGACAAGAAAGGAGGAGACGGAGGCCTTAAAAATACGAGTTGGGCAAAGTAAATACCCAAGTCTCCAATATGATGAAAGAGAAATGCCAAATTCAGACTCACTAAAAGACTGTGATCCAATCATAGGGCTATAGAATGATTCCCATTTCCCCACACCTTATCACTCCCCACCTAACCACCACATCAGTAGGGCTTCTGTATAATAACAGGGAAATACAGCTAAAGCTTCAGATCCTATTTAAGAAGAAGTCTCTAGGGAAGCCCAAAAACAATACGAGAGACAAAAACAAGGACAGTAAAGGCAATTTGAGCCTCTGATACCACAGCTATAATAAACAAACACAACCTAATTCCTAGCCAGATAAACATAAGCCTCACACTTTTGGGCTTGTCTACCTAGTTCATTTTATCTGATACATCATGTCTAACCTTCAGCCAAAAATTACAAAACATGCTAAAAGGCAAAAAAAAGAAAGAAAGAAAGAAAGAACTCAGTGTGAAGAGACAATGCAAGCATCAGAACCAGACTCAAAAATGTGTTTTTTAAAAAAATAGTTAAGCACTTCTCCAGGGGGGGAATAAGTTGTGTGATAAAGGAAATGTTATTACAGTACACTACTTGGCTCAGCTGTGAATGAAATTTACATACTTATGCTTAATATAAATGTAATAGACACTTCTGATTATAACTCTATTGGGCAATTGCATGAATGATTCAAGAGAACATGCTGCATGCATTCTATTTTAAAATGTGAAGGTGAAATGTCAAATGAATGAAAAAAATAGCTGAAAGAGTTGAAAGGGTTAAAACCAAAGGATTGATTATTTTTGAATTAAACTTTCAACATTGTTTGACTTTTTAACTTGGGTGTAAGTTAAAGGAAGTACATGTCAATAAGTCTTAGTTCAAAGTGCAAAAGGATTATATCTTCCTAAGAGGAGAAAGAAAGAGGTGGGAAGAGCTACCGACAGATTCAGCAGCAGAGACAAAGGTATAGGCAAATATATTTTGAGGTGAGAGGCTGACTGAGGTTGAGGCAAATGACAGGAAACTCAAAACTAATGATTTATATTTTCTTGTATAATAAAAGATTAAGTCAACTGCTGAAAGTAAGCAAGCTGAGTGAGTATGAAGAAAGCAAAAGAGCCTATAGTGAATTTCCTGAATAGTCAACAAAAGGGTATTGAAGCATCACTGAACAGCAGGATTGAAGCTGCACAGCATGCCTTGTTGAAGTAACTGTCTATATAAACCATATTTATTTCAAATACTTTAAACAATATTTCAAGTTGTCTATGTGCTGGTGTTTAAAACCCACAGTTTTGGGACCTATTTCTAACTTAGATAACAAAACAGCTATACTTTTCTTTCACATAATACAAAGGCAAATTTGCTGTTTCTTTGAATACGGTCAGTCACTTTTGTTGATTAAGGACTAAGGTCAACGGTTCAGAATTTGGATGGCCCAATTAGCATTTGTTGAGCTCATTCTCACAGATTGCCATTCTTGCTGACCGCAGGCTTGAAATTGGTGTCCTGAGTCATCAGGGCCACTGGTTGGAATAATATGTGAATTAATTAATCAGATTGTATCACTAGCATAGAAAATAGCACAAAACACATCCCTCTGCAAATGTGACTAATAAAACTTGGGTGTCAGGGTCTGAACCCCTGACCAAGTGTCAGCAGAGCTGCCTACAAATCCTCACCCCTATGTTATTGATATTGTGCCTGTGCCATTTTTGTCATCTCTCCCTAAAGAGAGACGCTGAAGATCTTATTTTTTCAGCAAGAACCTCCTATGTGGCCCAGCGTTTCGATCCTTATAATTTCCTTCCTAACCTGTGGATCTTGTTGATTCTGGCTTGGTGAGGAGTTTCTTCTTCCTCTTGTCTGCTATCCTCATCTCCTAAACCTTGGCCCTTCGTTCATTTCTCTCCTGACATCCTTCTTCTGAGAACTCAACTACTCCTGGTTTCAACTGTGAGAGCGATTCACACATTTAAATCTTTCCAGGCACGACCTCATCCCACACCTTCGGTGCCTGCCTGGTGTCTCCTCTGAGAAATTTCAAGGCTGCATCTCAAAGTCAATACATTTACATTGGCAAAGCACACCATCAAAGAATTAACACGAGAACAATCAAAGTATAAATATGAAAAATATTCAGCACCATTAGTGATAAAAGAAATGAAAATTGTGCAAAAGCAGTTCAGAAAATAGAGGAAAGAATGAAGGAGGAGAGTACACCGATATAATCAAAGCAATCTATTCCTGAAATAAGAATAGTGAAAAAGCAGTAAAATATATTACGATGTACAAAAACAACTCGAGATGCATATGGTAATTTAGCATAAGCTAAAATGTGGGGAAAGGCTGATTTTTTTAAGACTGGGGAAAATGTTCATTCCTTCAGAAAAAAAGAAAGTTTAATTCCAAATTCACATCATACTAACAACATATTTCTAATAAGTAACAAAAATGTTTAAGTGCATTAAATACTAGAAAAATGTAGAAAATTTTTATAATCTTACAGTAAAGAAAGCCTCTCCCAGCATGAAGCAAAACCAGATAACATAAAGGAAAAGGCTGACAAAGTTAACTGTAATTAAAGATACTATTAATAGAATTAAACACGAGTGACAGACAGGGAAGAAAATATTTGTGAAGGGCTAATATGTAAAACCTATAAAGAGTTCCTGTAATTAAAAGATGAAAGACAATCCACTCTCTGTGAAACTCATCAAAAGATATGAACAGGCAAGTCACAAAGAAAAAAACAAAAATGTCCAACAAACACAAGCAAAAAAGAACTACCCTAGTGATAAAGAACAAAAGAAAAAATTTTAAAGAGAGAGATAGCATTTTTTTATCCAAAAATGGAACTTTTTCTTAACATTTAGTGTTAGAGTACAGAAAAATGTGCCTTTATATAATAGTGGTGAAAATGTTAATCTGACAACTTTGGCGGAGAGTAATTTATCATTATCTGGATAAAATACACATACCCATGCATTATGTTTCAGAAATTCTACTTCAAGGACTGTCCTACAACAGTCGCAGCAAATGTCTAAGAATATTTGTGCACAAATGCCCACTGTATCACAGTTTTTAATAACAAACAACAGGGAAATCTCCAATGTATATCAATAGGGGAAAATTCAATCAATAATGTTACAAGTTTAGATTTTCCCCAGAAAAATCTCCTAGTTGAAGATATAGCAAAAGCTTATCTCTGAGGCACGGAAATAGAGGGGAGAATTTGCTTCCTCTTCCTTTAATTTTTACTTTATAAATACTAACTCCTCATCCCTTACCCCTAAGGAGAAAAAGAAAAAGAAATAGAAAGAAAAATGTGGGCCAAATAATCACATTGGGATTAACTCAGTTTTGTAGTCCCAGAGGAGGCAGATGTCAACAGAGATTGATGCTATCTGCATGAAAACAATCACTGGTCTCACTAACTTTTCTTTTCCAACTCTATCCCCCAGAGGAAGTATTTAGTGTAATATGTAGGGAAATTCCAAACTGGAGCCCATAGTCTTACAAAGGCAATGTCAAAAAAGAAAGAATAGACTTAAGGAGTAGATGGAAGTCACAGAGCCAGGGAAGGAAGGGGAAAGAGAAGCCAGGTTTCAGTAAACATTTCCAGTGCACATCCAGTTCCTCTTGGTAACGATGGCATCCAGCACTTGGCGGCAACAAGAGGGAGTGGCTTCCTGTTCCTGGAAGCTCAGCCCCCATTGTGTTTTGAAAAGCATCCCAACCGTTCTATGAGAAACCTAGTATCTGTTAATAAACAAATCCCTTTTCTGCTAAGGCAGCCAGAATGGGTTCTTTCATTTGTGTCTAACAGTGACCAATATACTAACCATATGGCTCTATCCAGCCTGGTACCCCAACTTAATAAAAAACAGCATCTTAGACCTAGAAAAAAGCTTAGGAATTGTATGATCTGAACTCCCACCCATGTAGGAGTCTTCTCTAAACCCCTTATCCCTCTGCCTAAACATTTCCCATAATGGGGAAACCACTGCCTAGTAAAGAGTCTGTACCATTGTTGTACAGTTACAACAGATCAAATATGATTCCTTTTATAGAATCTGCTTCATGGTACCACCCACTAGAGGGTCTTAGTTCTGTCCCCAGGAGCCATAGCGAGCATCTAGCTCAGAGGGGCATTTCATGTGGTTTGAGAGAAGCATTTGTCAGTCCTTCACTCTGCAAAGTGCTCAGTGTATATTGGAAGAATACATTAATGAATGTGTGTCATCTCCCCTTAGGTGCTGTAGCAACTACAATATGATCGAGCTTGTAATTGCACCTTCTTATAAAACCCATTCTTCCAATTCCCCCTCCTCCAACTTAGGAATCCTGAAGCGACACCCAGCCCTGCCCTCTAGGGCTGCAGGGATCTAGAGGCCTGCACAGCACCCTTGGGGAAGGTTGCCCCTGGAGATGGTGTTAGTGGATTTTAATGATCAGTGCCAAAAGGGGAATATAGTGGCAAGGGCTGCAAGGTGTTTTGAAATTTGAGATGCCTGAAAAGCAGAAATAGGGAGTGCAGTGAGAGCTGTCATTAGCTCATGCTGTACAGCAAGCTGATGGAAGCCCCATGGAGGGAGAGGTTACAAGGAACAGTGTAGGAGAGCTGACCTGGAGCTGTGTCATCAGATTGGGGTGGAGGATGCTGTACAACCCAGATCCTCTGGGGACATTAACCACTAGAATGCCAGGTGTGAAGACAGTCTGGCCTGAACTAGAATTAAATTTACAGCAAGCAGGACAAAGCCTGAAATTTATTTACTATTCCAATAGGTAGAAACAAAGGGTTTGTTCATTCATTCATTCAACAAATATTTACTGATCACCTATTATAGTGGGCAGATAAATGCCCTATTATCTCCCAAAAGATATCCACCCTCTGGAATCAGTGGATATGGCAAAAGGTAGAAAGGGACTTTGCAGAGGTGATTGAATTAAGGATCTGGAGAAAGGGTGATTGTTCTGCATTATCTGAGTGAGTCCAGTGTAATCACTGGGGTCCTTAGAAAGAAAGGGGCAGGAGAGTCAGAGCTAGAGACAAAGATGTGATCACGGTAGCAGAGGTCACAGTGATGTGCAGCCATGAGCCAAGGAATGCGGGCAGACTCAAAAGGTGGAAAAGGCAAGACGACCAACTTTTCCTGAGAGCTTCAAGAATAAACGCAGCCATGCCCAGGGATTTTAGCCCAGTGAAGCTGAGTTTCAGGTTTCTGATCTCTTGAACTGTAAGATAATAGATTCGTGTTGTTTTGGACACTAAGTTCCTGGTAAATGTTATAGTGCTTAGAGGAAACTAATTACATCTGCTGTGTGCCAGGCATAGTACTGAGCATTTGGCATAGAGCAGTGAACAAAATAAACAAAGTTCCTCCCCTCATGTCATTTACATTCTAGTGAAAAGGAGACAAAAATAAACAATGGGCATATTAAGTCAATTATTTAATATTTAGTATGTTGGAGGTGATATGTGCTATAGGGGAAATGGAGCCAGGACAGAGAGGACTATTGAGGGCTAAGGGGGAGCAGGTGCAATTTTAACAAGGGCGGCCAGCATGGGCTTCATTGAGAAGGGAGCATTTCAGCAGAGACCTGAAGGACGTGAGAGAGTGAACCATGAAGATATACACCAGACAGAGGGGCAGCAGATGCACGGGGCCTCCATTCAGAGTTGCCCGACACCTTGAGGATGGGCAAGGAGGCTGTGGAGGCCAGAAGAGTGCAATGGGAAGCCACTGGACGGCTGCGCAGAGGAGCACCCTGAGCTCAGGTCCTTTCTTTTTTTGAGACAGAGTCTCGCTCTGTCGCCCAGGCTAGAGTGCAGTGGCGCAGTCTCGGCTCACTACAAGAGCTCAGGTCATTTCTAAAGGATTCCCTTGCGTGCTGTTTGTAAAGATGGGAGGTGGAGGTGGGGAACAGGGCATAGCCATGGAAGTGATGAGAAGAGGCCCAGTTCTGGATCTACCTGGAAAGTAGAACCAAAGGAGTTTCTGATAGATTAGATGTGGAGGTGAGAAAGAGGAGTAAAGGATGACTCCCAAGTTCAATTAGGAGCGTAGGGTTAAGCCAGAATGTATAACATAGAGCTGCTTGTTAACGTCCCACTTAAGAAGTTCAAGGTATTTCCGCAACCATTAAACATGTAAATAAGATACCTTTTTTGCCATTCAAAAAACATAAAAGAGAACATTTTTGTCCTTATAGATCGCTGCCTTCTCACTGTGTCCTCACATGAGAGAGAGAGACAGACAGACAGAGAGAGAGAGAGAGAAATGGCTCTTTCCTGTGTCCTCTGATTAGGGCACCAATCCCATTATGAGGTTCTACCCTCAGACCTCATTACCTCCCAAATGCCCCACCTCCAAATAACATCATATTGGGGATTAGGGTTTCAACACCTGAACTTGGAAGGTGGCGGCAGAGTGGGGAAGGGACACACAAACATTTAGTCCCCAGCAGGCCTTAAATCAGCAAAGTGTCAGTTAAAGTTTAGAGAAAAAGATACTCTTATGCTGCTTATATTAATAACAGCAACAATCCAGGGACCTAAATAATGTCGATGTTTATTTCTCACTCACACAGTGGTTCATGGAAGGGCAACCCAAGGTTTGTGGTGGTTCTGCCACACCCAGCATGTTTCCAAGGCCCCTCCACCTGTGGTCATTTCTCAGGCAGCAACCAGGGGAAAGAGAATGGCCAGAGTAATCTCCTTAAGAGAAGGATGTAGAAGCAGCACACATCCCTTCCCACGCACCCAGTAATCCAACACAAAGTCATGTGGTCACACAAGGCTATGAGAGAGGCTGGGAAATTAATGTGCAACTGGAGAAGTGAGGGCCAGCTCAGGGCCCAGCTCCCCTTTCATTGGGGTGGCAGCTACGTTTGCAGGTGCTATCACCTGAGGAAAGGGGGAGGATGGGTGTAGGGGAGTCAGCAGCCTCCCCAGGGACATTCCTGGGAGGACACCTGGTGCAGCCTATCTCAAGAGCAACTGGGCAATATGGGTTGAAAATCTTAAAATGTTAAATCGCAGTTTCATTTCTAATTAACCTAAAGAAATAATCATGTGGAAATGCCATGTGTCTTGACTGTTCCAATATCAGCATCTGGGTTGTGATGTACAATAATCGTGCAAGATATTACCATTAGGAGAAACGGGACAGAGGGAACAAGAGATCTTTCTTTCATCTCTTACAACTGCGTGTGTATCTATAATTATCTCAAAATCAAAAGTTCAATTTAAAAAAGAGAAAAAATCATGAATGTGAACATTTAGCTACAAAACTAGCAATTGCAAAAGAATTGAATGGAGAAAAAAAACCAAAACAACCTAAGTCTCCAACAAGGGAGGGTCAGTATAACAAATTATGAACACGATAAAGTACTCTGTGGTTGTTCAAAATGGCATTGTAGTAGGCTATGAATGACAAAGATTTACAACATAGTGTTTTTAAAAAGAGCAGATCATGCAATTTTAGGTAAAAAATTTATCCAATTTATGCTTTAGCACACACACACACAGCCATATATAGTTAGAAATATATATACCAAGATTTTACCTCTAATGATTTTTTGTCTCATTTCCCTATATTTTCTAATGCAAGAACACAATGACTGTGTGTTGCTTTTATGAATAAGAATATTTTTTCAAAAATGAAAAATATTAAAATTAATAAATTGAATATTTTAATATTGATATTTAAAATATTAAAATTATTCAAAATTAAAATATTTAATAAATTATTTAAAAGTATTAAAAATATTAAAAATTATTAAAATATTTTAAAATTATTAAATTTGCCTACAAATTTAGCTTTCCTGTTCATCTCCCTCTTTCTTACAGTGGTGCTAATATTCTCCCATCTCCAAGCCTAACACCATGGCGTCATCTTTCATTCCTCTGCTCCCCTCCCTGCCATGTGCAATGATCAGATCATGTTGGTTCTTTTCGTGAAACACTTCTTATATTTGTCCCTTCCTTCCTTGCACACCTCTACTCTCAGGTTCAAGCTCTCTAACTATTGCCAGAGCCTCCCACATGGCTTTCCTGCCTTCATTCTTGCCCCACTCCAGTCTTCTGGTGAACCCTCTGAAACCTTGTTTGTGATCCTGCTTGAAAAGACCTTAAGGAACTTCTTTACGTAAAGGTGAGAGTGCAAGCTCTTTATCTTAGCATTGAGGCCCCTGTTCCATCTGGCCCAATCTGCTGTCCCAAGGGTGAGGAGAGAAGCAACTTCTCAGACATCTTCATTCCCAGCTCCACTGAGAAGTTTTCCCCAGCAGCAGAATGCCACTTCCTGGGTCATGAATGGAGAATTAGGATCAGGATAACACTTTTACTCATATATGACTCATTTAGTCACTTCTTCAAGGGCAGAAGTTGAGTTTCAAAGAATAAACATATCTAAAAGCATAATAGCAAAATGTGAAAGTAGGCACTCAAGGAGAGAAATGAAAAGGAAAATACACAAGGAACACTAAAGGAAAGCAGAGGTCGGGGTCAGGCGTACTGGCTCACACCTGTAATCCCTAGACTTTGGGAGGCCAAGGTGGGCAGATCACTTGAGGCCACGAGTTCAAGACCAGCCTGGTTAACATGGCAAAACCCCATCTCTATTAAAAATACAAAAATTAGCCAGGCATGGTGGCACATGCCTGTAATCCCAGCTACTCGGCAGGCTGAGGCAGGAGAATTGCTTGAACCAGGGAGGCAGAGGCTGCAGTGAGCAGAGACTGTGCCACTGCACTTCAGCCTGGGTGACAGAGTGAGACTCTGTCTTGAAAATAAAAAATTAGAAAATAGGAAAACAGAGGTTGGGCGGGAGTCCTCCTTGTTTCTTATTGCCTCTTCCAGGCAGTGATTTCTCCATCTTCCCAGCAACCCCCAGGATTTTAAAGAATGGTAGCATCTGCTGCTCCTGCCTCTTACAACCACATAAACTCCTCCTCAGTCACTGAAGACTTTAGCACCTGGCATGGCCCTTACCTCTCCCACTACTTCTGTCACTCGTGTGATGATCTCAATATTCATGCAAACTCTGTCTCCAACACTCTGGCCCCTCAATTCATCTCTAATGATCCTGGCCTCCTGCCTGCTTTTTCCAGACTCCCGTGTCATACCCTGGACTTTGTCATCATCAGTAACTGCATTGCTTCTAGAATCTCAGCTTCAAGCATTCTACTATCTAATTGCCAGCTGCCACTTTTCCATTGTATTCCCTCTAGCACTTCCTGGAAACACTTCTGCAACCCCACTAGGATTGATAACCCCTACTACCTTGCGACTGTCCGTCATCCCAACCCTGCTCATGGCCCCATTCCCTCCTTAAAAAGCTTAGATTCCTTTATCTACCATTATAATCGCTGTCTTGCATTTATTCTCAGTGAACTTACCCCTCTCTCTTCCAAATACTAGCCTGGCAAAACCCCAGTCCTAGTTAAATTCAACTCTACCTACTCCTCTTCTACCCCTGAACAGCTGGATAGGGCTAGAGACAACACCGCCATGCTGATGGTCTCACTTAAATTCATTACCACAAGTCACAGATGGGCCATCAGCACAACCCAAGCCACCCTGCACAATTCTTGTGTCCTCTCTCCCACTTCCTAATTTACACCTTCTCTTTTCTCAAACTCCAATCCTTCCTCTCCCACCCCTGCTCTCAGATGCTGACCTGGCTGCATACTTCATTGAGAAGACAAAAGTGTTGGAAAATAAATTCCACAAACTCCCACCATAAATCTATCCATCTTCATGCAGCAGTGTTTCTGTAGTCTGCCTTTCATCTTAGGAAACTGCCCTGCCCCTATCTAGGGTCAACCCTCTTCTTGTTGCTGGATTCTCCATCCCATTCCCTCTTGATAATCAAGAGCTCCCCTCTTGAAATGATCTCTCTGTTCCATTATCATTCTTTCCCTCTCTGCTGGAAGATCATTTCCATCAGTATACACACATACAAACTTGGGAGTGCTATGTGGGAGTGACACCACATCCCCTGTATCACCTCCAGCTGCCACTCTCTTAGCAGTGAATCTCCTTGACAAAATGATCTATGTTCTCTGTCTCCAATTCCTCTTTCTGTTCTTTTTCTCTATTAAATTTAAAATACCTTTATATGCAATATTTGATTTGTGGAAATGAATACAATTGACTCTTGAACAATGTAGGGAATAGGGGCACCAACCCCCTGTGCAGTCAAAAGTCCATATTTAATTTTTAACTCCTTAAAAATTGAATTACTAATAGCCTGCTGTTGACCAGAAGCCTTACTGATATCATAAACAGTGGTGGATTAACATGTATTTGGCATGTCATATGTATTAAATACTGTATTTCTACAGTAAAGTAAGCTAGAGAAAAGAAAATGTTATTAAGAAAACCATAAGGAAGAGAAAATAGATTGGCTATTCATGAGGTAGAAGTGGATCATCATAAAGTTCTTCATCCTCGTCATCTTCACGTTGAGTAGGCTGAGGATGAGGAGGAAAAGGAGGTTGGGTCTTGCTGTCTCGGGGTGGCAGAGGCAGAAGAAAATTTGCATGTAAATAGACCAACATGTTGTTCAAGGGTCAACAGTATGTGAATTATATATGTAAGATGTAACAAATACTAATCCAATGAATGCATGTGACCCTATCACTCAAACTAAGAACCGAAAGATTACCAATGGCTTCACTTTCCTCCATGAGTTCCTCCTTTATCTAATCAGGCTATCTCCCAAAGAGACAACCTCATTCTCTCTTGAAACCATCCCAATCATGCTTTTAGTCAACACCCTAAAGTTACCACTGTGGAGATCATGAATAGTCTGTATGTACTAAATCCAATGGTTAATTCTGAGTCTTCAATTTAATTAATCTCTCAGTAGCATTTAACATAGCTTACTGCTCTCTCCTTCTTTATGAAAAACATATTTGAAGCCAAAAACCCTGAAATCATCAGTGATTTTCTCCCCTTTGCATCTCCAATCCTCCAATCCATCAGCAAACCCTGTTGGCTCTACTTTCACAATGCATTCCCAAATCTGATGGTGCTCACCACACTCACAGCATCACCCTCCTCCCAGCCACCCTTAGCTATGTTCTAGACTATGCAACTACCTCATTGATCTCTCTACTTCCATTCTGGCTCCTTGATTCCTCAAGCAACAGCCAGAATGATCCTTTCAAAATGTCAAATTAATTATTTTCCTATTCAGTATCCCCCAGTGGCTTTCCATCATAGAGAAATTCTGAATCCTTTATGTGACTTGCCATATAAGATCTAGACCTTGCCATCCTCTTAGACTTCATCTCCTGTCATTCCTCTTTCATGCCATATGAACCCCCAGAATCTTCCTTAAGCAGATCAGACATGACCTTGACCCAGCTCATTGGTAATCGCTAACCCTCTGCCCAAAAATGCTCATCTGTAAATATCTACACAGATTGTTTCTTCACTACATTCAAGTCTTAAGGGTCACCACAAAAAGAGTCCTTCCCTGGCCACAAAACCTCAAATAGCGTCCCTCACCTTATGACTATCTACCCACTTACAGTGACTTGGTTTTCTTTATCTTGTGTTATACCTGCCGGTATACAGCAGGTCTTCAAATAACATCATTTCTTTCTATGTCGTTTCGTAATAATGTTGATGAGAAAAACAAAAACATGGATTCCCAGCCAGGGCCACTGTCTGTGTGGAGTTTGCATGTTCTCCCATGTCTGCGTGCATTTTCTTTGGGTACTCTAGGTTCCTCCCACATCTCAAAGACGTTACATGAGATTAATAGCTGTGTCTAAATGGTCCATGTAAGTGAGTGTGCCCTGCAACAAATGGGATGGCATCCTGTCCAGGGCTGGGTCCTGTCTTCCACCCTGAGTTGCCAGGAAAGGCTTTGGCCACTGGCAACTCTGAAATGGAATAAGCAGGGTGGAAAGTAAGTGAATAAATTGAAACTTATTGTCAAATAAAAATTTGCAAAGTCTCCAACAATCATTCAAATGCACAAGAATAAATGGTGAAGTACAAAGGTGCTCCGTAAGCCCACCAGATCTGTGATTACTTTTGAACTGTGTGGTGGCACAAGGTGCTCCTCATAATTTCCGGTTTCCAAACATTTATTCCTTGATTTAATCTACCACCATGCCAACTGCCATCACTCACTGATTCACTTAAAGTGGGGTAAATATCCTATTTGTATTTGTTAATCTTTCTTAAATATATGTAAGGCTCACATTCATTTCAATGTGTAATATAGAAGTGTTTTGACATTTATCTAGAAATTCGTGATCAGAAATGTGCTGTAAAAACTTAATTCTTGCTTATATCAATTAGCCTGTGGTAAAATTGGTTTCGATTTATGTCGTCATTTCCCTTAAAGTAGCGGTTTCCAAGAACCTATCAACAATGTTAAGTGAGGACTCAGTGTACATTCATTTGTTTCACTGTGTGTTATCTGTCTCATCCTGACAGAATCTAGGTTTTATGACAGAGACTGAAATGTTCGGTGCTGAGTCCTGTTTTTTTGCCGGTAGTGCTTGCAACAGAATAGGCACCTAAATATTTATAAAACGAATGATTTAAGAAACCAGAACAAATCTCTGTGCCAACACAACCAAATATCCTGATGACTACTCAATGTAAATGTCTCACCATATTTCTGCAAGTAGACCATCACGACTTGTGAGACAACAATTTTTAAGGAAGTATATACTTGATGTGGATAGTTGTCAATGAGTGGTATAAAATTACATGTTCAAAGAAAGTCCTAATGGAATTAAGAGGATAGCACATAATAAGCTAAGAATACAGTATTGTGAGCTGCTGGTAAAACAATGGCCTTTTGGTAGAGGAGGGAAGATGGAAAGTTGATTGATGCATACAAGTACATGGTTCCACAGAAGAAATAAGACCTAGTGTTAGATCAGTAGGGTGACTATAGTCTACAATAAACTATTGCACATTTCAAAATAGCTAGAAGAAAATAATTCAAATGGTTCTAGCATAAAGAACAGACAAATACTTGGCCAGGTGTGGTGGCTCATGCCTGTAATCCCAGCACTTTGGGAGGCCAAGGCGGGTGGATCACCTGAGGTTAGATGTTCAAGACCAGCCTGGTCAACATGGTGAAACCCCATCTCTACCAAAAAATACAAAAAAACCAGTCAGGCATGGTGGTGTATGCCTGTAATGCCAGCTACTCAGGAGGCTGAGTCAGGAGAATTGCTTGAACCTGGGGAGCCGAGATTGCGCCATTGCACACCAGCCTAGGCGACAAAAGCAAAACTCCGTCAAAAAAAAAAGAAAGGAAAAGAAAGAAAGAAAGAAAGTTAGAAAGAAGGAAGAAAGGAAAGAAAGAAAGGAAGAAAGGAAAGAAAGAAAGAAAGAAGAAAGAAAGAAAGAAAGAAAAAGAAAGAAGAAAGAAAGAAAGAAAGAAAGAAAGAAAGAGAAAAGAAAGAAAGAACAAATATTTAAGGTGATGCATAGTCCAAGTACACTAATTTGATCTTTACGAATTATATGAATGTATTAAATTATCACACATACCCTGCAATTATGTGCATCTATTATGCATCCACTAAAAAGTCAGTTAAGTGCGGGGTAGGGGGAAAAGCAATGGCCTTTCATTCTGTGTCTTGGTTTTGTCTCTCCAAGGATTCACAGCTTTCTTATGAAGTTAGGGCAGTGATTGGAGAAGAGTTGCAAGGCAATGAATGGACTGTCGAGCATCAGTCCAACCTAGCTCTGGCCGAACGTGCCAGCGGCGCTCATGCTGGGGCCAAGGGTTGGTGCTAGACCTAGACCGATAGGCTGCTGGGCCCCCTCTGAGAGGATCCTGGAAGATAAGGCACGCTAAACCATTCCTTCCTTAAAAGTTCTGTTGATTTTCAAGAGTGTAAAATCTTAAAAAAAAAAAAAAAAAAATTATTCCAATGGCTTCTTAAAATCATTTTTCAGAAACTTGATAAAAATGAGGAATATCTCAAGAAACTTAATATTGTATTTCCTCCAGAATTGAATACTGGCAGGAAGTAAGAGCAGGGCATTGCACTGAGCAGACTTTCTCCACTGCTTGGGCCACAGCAGCTACTAGATCCTATTGTTCTTGGTCTTTTTGTCAGCTGCAGCCTTTCCTGGGTCATGTTGTACAGCATGAGGAAGGGGGACCACTTCCATTAGCTGACTTCTCACTTTAGCTACAAAAGCCCCCTCAGAGAAAACTTGGCCAATGATGGGCTTCTCCTTACTCTCCATTTGCCACCGGGATGGCCAAGTTGGTGGTAACATCTCATATTGTCCAGTAAGGGAACGCCTTAGAGTGCTCCAGTGTGTTCTGTGAGGACTAGAAAAGATGCTCACAAATCAGAAGCACATACAGCTTACCATCTGATTGAGGAGACAAGATATGTCCTCAACAAGACAGAAAACACAAGCAGGCCATGCATGGTGCCTCACACCTGGAATCCCAACATTTTGGGAGGCCAGGGTGGGAAGATCTCATGAAGCCAGGAGTTTGAGACCAGCCTGGGTAACAAAGGGAGACCCCATTTCTAACAAAAAGAAAAAGAAAAATAAAATTTAAAAATTAGCCTGGTGTGGTGGCATGCACCTGTAGTCTCAGCTACCCAGGAGGCTGAGGCAGGAGAATTGTTTGAGCCCAGGAATTTGACGTTACAGTGAGCTATAACTGGGCCACCGCACTCCAGCCTGGGCAACAAAGCAAGACCCTGTCTCTAAAATAATAATAATAATAATAATTGGCCAGGCGTGATGGCATTTGCCTGTGGTCCCAGGTACTCCATGCCACTACCCTCCATCCCAGGCGACAGAGCGAGACCCTGTCTCTAAAGAAAGAGAAGAAGAAAACACAAGCAAGCCTGTACTAATATAATATGCACTGCAAAAGAGAGAGAGGGAATGAAAAGCGAGTGGGAAATAGAAGAACGGGATGGCCTTGTTCCAGAAGCTTCACTTGTGAGAAGCCAGTCTCGAAAGTACATAAGTTTATGACCCAGGGAAAGTGTCTAGATGCAGAATTTCCTCCAGAAGAAAGTGATGGGGAAAGGAAACTTGTGGAAACGAAAGTAAGAGAGGGTCGTATTGAGGATTACAGGCCAGAATGTCTACCTGCCCTCGCTGAGGGTCATAGTGACCACACAGGCTGATCATTCATTCTGCCTGGTTATAAGGAAATCAAATCAGAATTGAGGGAACAAAGTGAATTGATTAAAGAATTGAGTGCATACTTTTAAAAAACTAAGTAATTTATTTTAAGATACACTTAATAATTACTAAACACACTCGAAAATTTACCAAAAAAAGTATAAAAACTTAGTTAATTGCCTGGGTTTTGACGATTAAAGTTTTCTATAAACATCTCCACTTAGATTTGCCATCACCGTTTCACAGTTTGATTCCACACGGCCCTCAGAGTCTTTTAATTAATTTTGCCTACTTTATATTAAAACTGATTATTTGTAAAATTTTCATATTTGATTCAACTTTTTTGCAGATGTTTGTTACTATATAATTACCACCTCTGTGTTTGACAACTCTGTTTTGAAAGAAACTACCCAACATGCTCATTTTCCAACATGATATTTCCATATACCTATATTTTCCCCACTATGTCAAATCCAGATGACTCACACTTATTTGCCAGATTTTTTAGCCTAGATTTTCTAGTCTCTGATATGGATCCCACTTGGAATCTAATTATTAAATTAATAAGTTTTTGAAAGTGGCTTTAAATACTTAAATGAACATAGCAGAAATATAATGTATATGAAAAAAGAAACTAATTAGTCTTAATAAATATTTGCTAAATTGGACGAGTGTAAGGTGTGCCCAGCATGAAAAACTGTATGATGATTTAAAATTATAAAGTTTGCTACTGACTGTTAACACAACTATGTGAGCAGTTCTAAATGCAGCCAAAGCTGTCACCTGGGCTGGAGTGCAGTGATGTGGAGTAGCTGGGACCGCAGGCACATGTCACAACACCTGGCTAATTATTATTATTATTTTTTTTTTTTAGAGACTGGGTCTTGCTTAGTTGCCCAAGCTGGAGTGCAGCAGCCCAATTCTAGTTCACTATAACCTCAAATTCCTGGGCTCAAGACATTCTCCTGCCTCAGCCTCCCAGGTAGCTGGAACTACAGGTGCATGCCACCACACCAGGCTAATTTTTTCATTTTATTTTTGTTTTTATTTTTGAGGAAATGGGGTCTCCCTGTGTTACAACTTTTCGTTCTCTTTCTGTAAAACCCATCATTCATTCAGCAAATATTTATGAAATACCCGTTATGTGTCTGGCCAACTGAGAAAGGTGCTACATGGAGACAAATAAAGTGAAGCCCAAAGTGTAAGCTCTACCAGTGACGCAAAGGACGACCCCATCTTCTTCTTAAAAACCCAATTTAGCCCCCCAAGGGCAGCTAGACAGCCTTCTGCACTGCTGATAGTTTCACCTGTATGAGCCTCTCTGAAGTAACAGAATGCTGCCTGGCCACATGGATGGATGTGCTTGATTCCTCTCTCCCATCCCCATTTTAACATGTCCCCAGCTGAGCTCCTGAGAGTTCCTTCACAACACATTTTATCCCCAACCCAGACAGTAGCAGCTCCTTCCTTCCAGTAGCTCAGGCCAAAAGTCTCCCAGTCGTCCTTGCCTTTTTACTTCTCAGACCACATATGCAATCACTCATGAAATCTTTTTGACTCTACATTCAAAAAATATCCAGAATCCAAGCACTTATCACCACCTCCCCTGCCAATACCCTGGTCCAAGCCACCATGCCCTCTCTCCTGGTCACTGCAGTGCTGTCCCTCCTCACTGGTCTTCCTGCTCTGCCCTTGCCCTCAGGCAATCAGGCAATCTGTTCCTAACTTTCTCGGGGGAGTTGGAGCAGCATTCCCAACCTAAAATTGCAACCTCTCACTCCAACACTTTCTGTTGCTCTTTCCTGCCTTATTTTTATCCGTTGCACTTATCAATACCTACATGCCACAAATCAACTTATCTTGTTTAGTGATGGGCTTCCCCACGTGAATGTATATTCCATGAAGACAGGAATTTTTCTGTTTCCTTTCCTACCCCTTGTAGGGTGCCTGACACATGGTAGCTACTGAATAAACAGACCGGTGTGTGTTATGAGGATCTTGTGGGCTTGGTGGACTGCTTTGCTTCCTGGCTCCATCACCTAACTATCTGTGTAACCCTAGAAAGTTTCTCAACCTCTCTGAGCCTCACCTGCAAAATGGAGATAGTAATAGCAACCTTACAGGGCTGAAGGGGAAATTTAACAGGATATTCTATTGCTGGGAGATTTAAAGATGATGAACGATAAAATACAGTAATGGATCGGAATTTGTTCTCCAAAAGATAGGTTGAAGTCCTAACCCTTAGTACCTCAGAATGTGATCATATTTGGAAATAGGATCATTGCAGTTGTAATTTGTTAAGATGAGGTCGTACTGGAGTAGTTAGGCCCTTCATCCAATATGACTGCTGTCCTTACAAGGAGAGAAGAAGAGACAGACACACGGGGAAAAAGACCATGTGATGATGGAAGCAGAGATTGGAGCCATGCAGCTGCAAGTCAAGGACCGCCAATGATTGCCAAGAGCCATCAGATGCTAGGCAAAGGCAACAAAGGATTCCACCCGGAACCTCAGAGGCAGCAGGCCCTGCTGACACCTTGATTTCAGAATTCCAGCATCTAGAACTGTGAGAGCATAAACTTTTGTTGTTTAAGCCACCCAGTTTGTGATACTTTGTTATGGTGGCCCTGGGAACTAACACAGGTGCCAGTCATGATTTTACTCCAAAACCAGTTTATCCTCTGGCTTCCCTAGGTTCATTATTGTGACCTCTATCCCCACAGTTATCCAAGCTGAAAACACCTTCAAAGTATCATAGGACTTTCCTGATGACATTAGTTGAATTGATAAATAGTGACTTCCACAAACTTCACTGAGTGCTTAAAATGAGTTTTTCCCTGATCTGTGGCGATGCCCGGGCCAAGCCCTTACCCTCAAGGGGCTGGGGGTGCTGGGGGTCATGGGTGGAGGAAGAGACAGCAAACAGTAACCAAATGTCATGTGTGCCAACCTAGGGGTACAAATGAGAATTTTGGGCAACATGATTCCAAAGGTTCTTTCCAGCAGTGATTATTTCATGACTCACTCTGCCTGGAGTACTCATTAGCATGCACTTTCCTGGGAAATATTTTATGCTACTATTTAGTACAACTTAACTCTCATATTATTTAATTTTTTTATAAGTTCTAATCTTGAATCCCAAACTAGATTTGTAGTTTCTTAAGGCAAAATCTGTTGTTAAATGTTTTGCTCTTCCTACACCACTGTCTAAGGAATGGGAACTCAGTCACTGTGTGTTCATTCATTATGAATGTCAATTACTTTCAAATAAAGAGGTACGCAGGTATCCTCTCCTCTTCCTGTTTTATCTTCCCTATATACTAAATTTTGGTGATGCAAAGTCATTTATGTCCAGAGAGGCTACTGACAGGATGGACTCCCTTTTTCTGATAATTTCTTTATAAACTTAAGCCTTTTTAAATAAGGTACTAAATAGTATGGGAGAATACTACTATTAACTGAAAAAGAGAAGGTTACAAAGTAGTATACACAAAATATATCCAAATTTTAATAGAGAACATGTGAGAGATGAAGAAATATGTAACTGGAACATTGCAGATGTTACCAGTCTACAGTTATGCTGTCACACTGGTATTTCTATGCCAAAGTTTCTGTTCTGGCTTCCGACCTGCAGATGCAGAATCTGCAACTCCCCTTTAAGAGTCCTTCCAAAAGGGACCTTCACGTGTGCTCACATCTCTTGGGTGTAGTCACTGCACGGCTTCCAGCATGTTCTCCTGCTCCTGCTTCCCAGACCTTGCCCACTGCTGGTGAAGGCATGTGAAGGACTGGTAATGCCCAGCAGGGGAGATGCCAATGTCTGCCCTCAGTGGGCTCCACCCCTGAAACCACAGAACTTTTCTCCTTGTGGTATGATTATAAGTTATTTTAATTTTTTCTTTGTTCTTTTGATATTTTCCAAATTTTCTAGATTATTCGTTTTATCATCTGAAAAAAAAGGAAGTGAAAACATCTGCAACAAGTTTGCAAGATAGCCAAGCAGCTGCTATTGTGAACAGCTGCAGAAGAAGTCAGAGAGCAGAATGAAAAAATCACAGGGTGAAGGTGGTGGTCATTGCATTGCAAAGCTGATACACATAAAATGCTGCCGGATATCTCAGGTAAGTTCTAGGAAGTACCAGAATCTGCCAGGGCCGCATCATTGTTTTAAATTAAGAGTGGAGAACACAAAGTGAAACTGACTCTTGATTGGCATGTTGCCTGACGAGATTCAAGATTCACGAAGTCATTTATTTCAGGGTAAAAAAAAAATGTAAGCCATTTATGTGTACCAATAGCTTTGGAATTAACCAAAACCTCATAGGCAAAGCCATAGGAATCATCACAGGCAGCCTAATGAAAACATCTGCTGAATAAAGGAAGTTGACCAGAAACTTAATAAGACATCAGACCGTGTTACAAAGAGAACACAGAGTATCAGTGTGGAAAAACTGATAGTGTTACGTGCATTAATGAGCAAATTATTCTCACTGCCTTTGGTGGGAGCACTCTGTCAACAGCAGTGGCTGAAGCATCAAAGGCAAGAGGAGGCAAGTCGAATTTTAGAATAATCATAGTTCATGAAAAAAGTGGCAAAACTAATTTTAATGTAACTTTTAAATTAAAGATAATGTGTTCAAATAAGGTGAGTATGAGTCACATTTGTTTTATGTCTCCCTAGAAAATAGGCACCAAGAAATCAAGGCTGTGATGTATATATTAAATAATAATAATTCAGCAAGGTGAGTTTGCTGAATTCAAAAGTGAGTTTGCTTTAAAAGGTATAGAATGACAGTTTCCAAAGATGCATGTACATAAAATTATGTGCAGTAGAGAGAGGAATTTCGTGTAGTACAAGAAAGAACATAATTATACCTGATAAGACAATAGAGATATTTACTTTAAACCTGATAAGAAATAAAACATTTTTTACAGTATATACTCTGTCACATTCACTGTTTGGGCAATTTTTATGGAAAGCCACTAACTGAAATAAAAATATAAAGAAATTTAAAACTCATTTTAATGAAAGTATTTTTCTACAAACACCCAAAAAGGAATAAAAACTATGAAGATGATTACTCTGTATGTACAAAAATTCTAGCAGCTTAGATTCCAAGTGCATTTCCTTAAATTGTGTTATATTGCAAAACAAAAAAGGAATGAGGTAAGAAAGAACAGATGTGTCCAAGAGAAGAAATAATTTTAAGAAACTGCAAGAACATATTGATCTGCATTTTAAAGTAGCCATCTAAGGAAAACAGATAATTTCATATTTTAATTTTCTTTTTTGCTCATCAAATCTGATATAAATACCATCTCCTGCACACAGTAATCTCACATCTATAAAATATTCATGTAGCAGCATTAAGAGGGAATCTCCAAGAATTTAATGTGAGTGAGAATCTAGAACACTTTAAACCTAAAGTGCTTTCCCATGTAGGAAGCACTTGAGATAGTCACCTAATTCAGAGCTCATTCTTAATCTGGGCCAGCATGCCCCAGAAGAGGCACCTTGCTGAGCTCAGCACAACTACACTGCTACCTCCAGCTCCAGCCATCCTGGGAGTCCTTCTCTCCTCAGCCTCCTCGATTTTTAGTTACAGGACCTAGGGCAATTTTAGGTGATTCAGACTTGATTTGAGGTGAAGACTCCTTTTTCTCAAAAGGAGCCTTTTCTATTCATTCTTGAACCACTGAAATACACCTGAAGGATGGGCAGAGCACAGACCCCAGCCCCTTCTCATGCCAGAGGTGCCCGGAAGGATTCTAGGAGCAAAGCTGGAATGACCTTGGCCCAGGGCAATGAGCTAGACTTAGGAGTCAGTTATTAATTGACTTGAAGTTTAGAGGATAGTTTGTAGGATAAGAACACATTTTCCCTGACTTCCCTAATTCTCTAATGTTCTAAAGTTCTGTACATCCAGCCAGAGCCCCCAGTTTCTGTCTCTAACCCATCCACCTTGCTTGCAGCCCTTTTGTGCGTATCTGACCAGTCACCTCTATCCCCCACTGTGGCCGTTCCACATCTTCACCCAAGGCTGCCTAGCAGACAACTAATTTTTTTTTCAGGGACCTTGTCTATATAAACAATGTGATTTTCGTGTATTATAAAATGCATGGGCTCATGTGAGGTATAGTGATTTATCAGTGAAGACTTAGAACAATGGGTAGAGAAAAGGCATTTATTTATTTGTACTCATTTCTTGTCCAATCAGTACTTGTGAAGAGTCATGATCCTGGGTCTTATGTGAGTGAGTCACCTCAAATTAGCATCACTCCGGTGGCCCAATCCCACATGATCCAAGAAAAAAATATCATGGCAGACAGCAAAGAGTATTCACTTGAGAGGCTGCTCTCCTGTAGTACCCCAGGATAGCCCCATGGGCGCGAGCTCCGAGCTCCTTGGTCATCTGGCGAATCCCTTGTGTGGGGAATGGGGTTGAGTTTTGGAGAGCGCCCGAAAGGGGAGAACCATGGGACCCACAAGAGTCCAATCAGGGCTCACAAGCCCCACCCAAAGAGCACTGCAGCCTCTCCCAGGCACCAGAAGGGTGGCCTTAGACATTTTTGAGGAAGTTGCTTCAAAGAGCATTGAAGTGTTGCCAGGTCCGAGCAAGCACTTGGCGTGTTCTGGTCTAAGACAGTACCACCCTCCTCATTCCCTTTAAGACTGTCTGACCCATTTCTGATTCTCTCTCTCAATAATAATCTAGACCACGGCAGTCCAATAGGAATAGAAAGTGAACCACGTATATAACTTTAAATTTACTAGCAGCTGAATTTTTAAAATGTAAAAAGAAATAGGTGAAATTACTTCTTATAATATGCTCTATTTCACCCAAGGTATAGTCAATATTCATTGTCCACTGATTCTGTATTTGCAAATTCATCTACTCATAAAAATGTGTTTGTGACCCCAAAATCAATACCTGCAGCATTTTTGTGTCCATTTGCCGACATGCAGAGTGGTGAAAAGCTTGAGTCGCCTAATATGCATGCTCCCAGCTGAGGTCCAGCAAGGCGGCGCGCTGCCTCTTGTTTCAACTCTCGTGCTGTAAGCAAGCGTCCTTTTTAGGGTCTAGGTAGTGCCATGTTTTCTACATTTTTGTGCTCCTTTTTAGTCTCCGAGCATAGTGCTGAAGTACTGTCCGGGATTCCTAAGCTGTGAAGGCTCCTAAGCACAAGAAGGCTGTGATGTCCCTTATGGAGAAAATACGTGTGTTGGAGAAGCTTCATTCAGGCATGAGTTATAGTACTGTTGACTGTCAGTTCAGTGTTAATAAATCAACAAGATAGATTAAATAAGTTGTCTTTAAACAGAAACATGAAAAACAAAGTTACATGTTGATCAGTTGATGAAAATGTTGTGACAGAGGCTTGCTGTAGGAACCTAGCCTTGTATTTCCTCTTGGAGTGATGGGTAAGTATTCACTAATTCAGTGTTCACAGTGACTTGATAGAACATAATTCACTCCCTGGAAAAATGAAAATAGATTGCATCATCACTTCAACAAGTAATTAATACATACAATTATTAATGAGACATATATACTTTTTTGTACAAGTCTTTAAAACATGATGTGCATTTTGCACCTAGAGTGCATCTCCTGCATACTGGCCACATTTAAACTGCTCAGTAGTCACCTGTGGTGAGCAGCTACCGTACTGGGCAGTAAATATCTAGCCTAAGACTCCGCAAAGGCGTCAATGCCACCAGGCAGAGCTCCTCGCCCACTGCCAGCCACACAGCTGTCCCTCCACAGGGCTCTAGACCTCTTCCTTGCCCTCTCTCCAGGGAAGCTGTCCCCAGCACTGTCTTTCCCTCTCGTATCTGTTTTGTCTCTCCACTGGCTGTTCATTCTCAGTTTATAAATGTACTTGTCTTCCAGTTTTAAAAAACAAAGAAAGAAACGAGGGACCTTACATGTTGTTCCAGCTTTCATGTACACAGCACTTCTGAGCATCATTCCTCTGACGTGCCATTTGTGTATCCATCCGTCATCTTCCCTGGATAGCCTCAGGGCAGTGGCCATTTTTCTATTTACATTTCATTCAATCAGTAAATATTTACTATATCAAACATCTTCTACGCACCTGGCACTGTGACAGACCCAACGATACTGTGATGAGCAAACCCAGAAGTGCCTGTGCCCTGGCGAAACCTACCGACCAATGGGTGAGTCAGACATTCAAATAAACCCTCAAGTAAATGAGTAAGTTCAAGCTGTGCTAAGTACTAGGAAGGAGCACATGGGGTCTGAGAACTTGGAACAAGGACGTCTGATCTAGTTTAGGGGATCGGACTTCCCCGAAACTAGAAAGTTGAGCTGAATCAGAGTTAATCCACCAGTCTAAGATCAACTCACCAAAGTGAAACCTTCAAGAATTAAGAGAGTTTATTTCATCACTGAATCTCCAGCACCTACATCAGTGCCTGGCATGTAGTAGGTCCTCAATAAATATTTATGAGCAAATGGATTAACTATGCAAAAAAAAGAGAGAGAGAATAAGACAGAAGAGAGGGAAAGAGAGCATCCTGATGATGCTAGGAAAATAGCATGTGCAAAGATCCTGTGGCAGGAGGCAGCATGATACATACAAGAGACTCACAGGCCAGTGGGGGAGGGCAAAGAGAGTAAGAGAGAGGGTGGAATGAGATGAGGCTAGGAAGATGGGGAGGAGCATACCATGAATGCATCACAGGCCACCTTAAAGATCTTTTTCTTCAACTTAAGAGACATTGATTTTTAAGGGGGGAAGAGGAACAAAGAATGGCATGAACAGAGTTGACTTCAGTGTAGAGAATGAGGAGGAGAGCTGGGCAAACCAGAGAGTCCTGTCAAGAAATAGATGGCCAGGTGCCGTGGCTCACACCTGTTATTCCAGCACTTTGGGAGGCAGGTGAATTGCTTGAGGTCAGAAGTTCAAGAAGTTCAATACCAGCCTGGCCATCATGGTGAAACTCCATCTCTACTAAAGATACAAAAGAATCAGCCAGGCATGGTGGCACACACCTGTAATCCCAGCTACTCGGGAGGCTGAGGCATGAGGATCACTTGAGCCTGGGAAGTGGAGGTTGCAGTGAGCTGAGATCATGCCACTGCACTCCAGTCTGGGTGACAGAGCAAGACTGTCTCAAAAAAAAAAAGAAAAGAAAAGAAAAGAAAAGAAAGAAAGAAGAGATAATGACAGTAGCTCCAAGTGGGATGGTGGCTAAAGATGGGAGAAAGTGATAAATTCGAGAAATATATGAAAAATAAAACCAACAAGAGTTTGGGAAGTGACTAGCTAAGAGAAGTGGCAGGGAGAGACGCCAAAGATGACCACTTAGTGTCTGGCTTGTGCCAAGTAGATGGATGGTGGGGCATTGTCAGAGAAAAAAAATGGAAAGAAGAACAATAGTTTTAGGGGATGAATCATGAGTTTGGTTTTGAAGGTGTTGGGTTTGTGATACCTTTGAAACAGTCAAGCAGTAATAACTGTGCTATGAGTTTGGAATTCAAAGAAGTCCCAGGTAAAGATATGAATTTGGAAGCTATGGTGTAAAATCGTCATTAAGGCCCAGTATCTGGCACATGGTAGCTGTTTAATAAATATTTGTTTAATGAGTGATTTGAGCGGGGGAGGGCCTAAGAATTCGTTTTATTACAATGCGTGGAGTTCATAGTAACTAGGGACTCATAAACAGAAATATCTAAGTATACCTCTAAAGTTTTATTTTCCATAGAAGGTTAACTGTACAAATAATTTAAATAACATTTAATCTTCTCCAAATCCATAACATTATTTTATGTTACAGCTTATTTTTAATTATATTTCTTGGTTTTTAATGGTTTCTGGCATCACTTGAGATAAAAGTTACATTAAAGATAGAATCTCATTTATTATATATCAGTTTATCTTATCATCTAAGCACTTAGAAAATACTTTTCTCCAGCAATTAATTTTCATTTTTCTCTCTGTTCTTGTGGCACATGCAATTTTCTATCTAAAGTTATAAAGTCTCATTATCTTGTGTTCATAAATCAAATTAGGCTCATATACCACCAGAAAGAACATATTCAAATAAAATGTCTGGAAAAAGTAGAGCCTTAAGAAATGTTTATTAAATAGAATTGAGTTGAGACACCACAGGTATTTTTCCCTTTTGTTTTACTTACTTGTTTATTCCTTTTGATCCTTGCAACCAGTCCCTTTCCCCTTCCCTCATCAAACATTCTAGTGCGCTTTAAAAAATTCTGGGCATGAATTCCTTTGAAATGTGCATTTGTTGTTTTGTGTGGATTTATTTTTAATTCATATAAATGGAAATATGATACATATCTCAAACTGCTTCTTACCGTTTCTGAGGCAGCACTGTAATTTTAAGGTCGATCCATGTTGCTATATGGAAATTGAATCTATTGCTTCTAACCATGGCATGGTTTTCCATGGCTGCTCACCCCTCACCTTCTACCCATCCTGATGGTGGACATTGGATTGCATCCACAACCTGTTGCCACTGACAGCCTGCAACCAACACCCTTGCACATGTTCTCTTATGAGCCTATAGTGAGAATATCCCAAGGAGCACCCTAGGGTGGAATGGCCCCACTTAATTGGACTGAGTGGTGTCACTACCTCCCAGATGTCTGTCCCAGTCTATTCTCCCACCAGCAGGCAAAAGGGTGCCAAGCCTCACACCCTTTCCAACAGGAGGCATCAGCCAGCTCTCTGACTATGGCCAAATTAATGGGTACAAAGGGATATTTCATCACTGAATTGCATTTCTCTTATTAATAATGCTTTTGAACATCTCTTCATATGTTTACTCACACAGAATGTTTTCTGTAAACTGTCTCTCCTTTACATTGACCATTTTTCTGGTGGGGTATCTTGTTGTTGTTGATATGCAGCAGCAAGCTCCTTGGTATATTCCAGATATTAATCTCTTGTCAGGTTTAGACATTACAAATATCTTACCCCTTTGTGTCACCTGTGATCTATGGGACTACGAATAGTTTATGTTTATCTTATTATTTTATCCGGAATTTTTTTTTTTTTTTTTTTTTTGAGACAGAGTCTCACTCTGTCTCCCAGTCTGGAGTGCAGTGGCGCGATCTCGGCTCACTGCAAGCTCCGCCTCCCCAGTTCACGCCATTCTCCTGCCTCAGCCTCCTGAGTAGCTGGGACTACAGGTGCCCACCACCACGCCAGGCTAAGTTTTGTATTTTTAGTAGAGAGGGGTTTCCCCGTGTTAGCCAGGATGGTCTCGAACTCTTGACCTCGTGATCCGCCCGCCTCAGCCTCCCAAAGTGCTGGGATTACAGGCAAAAGCCACTGTGCCCGGCCTCTGGAATTATTAAATCTAATAAGATAAACATAAACTTTGCCAACAGTAAAACTTGTATTTTCTGTGATGCTTGTTCCCTCTCTTTAAACTAGTTAACATAATTGGTGCACATAAAACTGTCTGACATAGATTAAGCAGTCAATGCATGTCATTGTTATCACTGCTGTATGTAATTTGAGTGTATGTTTCTCATATCTCATAGGAAATTATCTCATATGACCTAAATAGCATAGCTGCCTTATGATATACCTAAATGATTCAAATTAAGGTCACTGTGCTCTCTTTCTCAGTAAAGATGTTTCAGAGTTACTTAATGATATTATTAGAAGACAAGAAAAAATAAGAGAAACATGGACCACAGTTCACTACACTGACTCGTGTATGATCTTTAAGGACCTGGGGGTTATTTATAGATGACACAGAAATTACAGGATCTTTAAACTTTTAGAAAGACTGGATGCTGTATGGAAGAATTTCAGTTTCTCTGGAATTATTTTCATTGCTTTCCTCTCTTTCATTGTCACACTTCTGTGTCACTTTATGGTGGCCTTCTATTTCCTTACTCTGGATGGTGAGAGTCACTTTCATGTTAAGGAAGCTCACAGGTGATGTGATCCTTTCCTCCCTTGGAATCCCCAGGTAAATACTGTCACAATTCAATTTCGGGAAACACAGCCAGTCACGGAGGCCTGAGGTACCCAGAGGAAGCTCTTCCCACAGGCGTTGCTAGCGCTGCCCCGTACCTCCCGGTCAGGACTCCGAGGTCGTAGCATCCCCTGCTCTGCACCTTCTCTATCATGATAGAAACACTTGCAATCATAGGGGAGTCGGGGAAGGTGTCGAACAGAGACGATGACAGACATGCATGTGTGCTTCTGTGAACGGCAGCACGGTTATCTCACCCGGGGCCTTCTGACCATCCCATTGCAGGCTCAAGCGGATGTGGGCACAGAACAAAGGGCTTTTTAAAAAATTTTTTTTCAAAGACTTATTTTAATTAATTAAATGTAAATAAGCAAATGAATCGGTTGTGATGTCAACGTCAGGAAATTATTTTGTACCTAGATTTTCTACCTAGATTTCCTATTTCTATAATTCTCGAGATATTGTAATTCAGCAGGAGAGTGGTATCTGATATATATATATATAATTTTTTATTAATCATTTCATTTACCCAGAACTGTTTTCTTCTCCATGCTGCTTCCTTATATACACAGACACACACACACACACACACACACACACACACATATATAATGTCAGCAGACATCCGAATGTAAATTTTCCCTTTACATTTGGAGAATGTCATATGGAAGTTGAGAGATTTGCTAGCATAAATAGCTAAATAGCTTTCATGTAAACAATAGTTACTTCTCAATTCTTTTCCACATGTCATTAATACCATTTTGTCTAACAAATTTTTAACCACAAGATATTATTAAAACAATTCTATGTTCACAGTGATGCAGTACGATGCCATTCATATTGACGATTTTTTTCCCTCAAGGTTGCACATGTAACCATTTCCTTAGAAGTAAGCATGACTTACCTCCTTTTAATCCAAAAAAAAAAGAAACTGCTCTGAACAGCTAAATGGGGCATTAGTGCTTTTTAAATGATTTTCAGTGTTTTCTTTTTCCAGATTAGAGCACTGTTACCTTATGAATCAAAACATGAAAGAAAGGGTTCAACGTTAGCAGTGAACTTTGTTTTAACACATTGATTATGTTTTCTTAGTGGTTTTGTCAACTCCAGCCATCTGTTGCCAAACTGTGAGGACCACGTATTTCTGTGTAAGTGAAGGAGCAATCCATCTAACCATCACGTGTGCAAGACCAACTACCTAAAAATCTGTAAGAATGGATCAAAGTCAAACTGAAGTCAGAAAACTAACATTTAGCAACTGTCTTAGAAGTGTCTTTGCAAACGTCTTTACAGTATGTTATTTGTACTGTGTGACTGGGAATAACCATGAGACTGAATAGATACATTCAGCATTGTTTAATCTAAATATTCCTTCATGGTTTCTTCAGCCTGTCTCTACTCTACAAATGGAATCCTATGTTGAGCAATGAGCTAGGCCAACCGAGTCTCACCCTCAATCCACAAGGTCATAGTTGGGGCCACTGGAATTCAGTGCTTGACTTAGGGAAAAAATATTGTGAAGACTATGAAGTGTAGCTTCATCAGTTCCCACCTCCTCTTTTACAGGAAATGACCTCAACAACTAACTCATCAGATAAAGTTAACAATTTAACTGTACCACCCACCCTTCTGCAACTTAAGGAGTGTCTTTTTGAAAAAATAAGATGCTTTCACCCAAAGGAATGCACGAATGGAAGCATTTCTAATAGTAGGGCTTCTTTGTAAAGAATCAGGATTTTGCTCCTCTGCATTTGCTCACCCTGGCTGCTTGCTTTGTTCGCAGTTAAATGCTTGGTGCCTCAGGATCAGACTCAACTTTTGAATGCCTTTTCTAGCTCTTCCCCCATGCTCTGCCAACAGGCTGGATGCCTGTCTATCCCATCTCATCTTCTATGGCTGTTCTAGAAAATTCATTTCTTTGTTTATAAGAGCTTATTTTACATCAGTGAGTGAAATCACATCGAAGCCTCTCTAAAAGGGCAACCTTCCAGGATTGAGAAAGGATGCGCTGGTGCACAGTGCTGGGTGGTGCTTTCTTTAGAAGAGGACAAATCAGCAGGGGCAGGACCAGGGAGAGGCAGGGGAGGTATCCACACCTAGGGTGCAAAATTTAAGGAGGCACTGACTCTCAGTGCCAACTCTACACTTGCGCAACCCTGAAAGTGAGCGCCTCCTTAAATATGGGCCAAGGCCCATCACTCCCCTCACCCTGTGGCTTCACTATCTTTTCTTCTTCTTGCCCCTTTTATCTGTTCTGTTCTTGTAAAATTGGCTTTCCAGGTCATCTAGTTGTAGACCTAGTGGGCCACCCTGATACAAATCATTTTAAAAGCACTAGATGGCAACTGTGGGAGACTCTTTTGACAAATAAAGTGAGCTTCATTGTTTGACTAGAAGACTGGAATTTTTACTTACATGCATTCTTCCTAAAAACTTGACGAAAAGTTGACTGATTTTTATCAATTTTTTCATCCTTCAAAATCACTTCAGAGAGGTTTTTGTTCAGTTTCCACATGGCTATATGTGTCACCACCTTGAAATAAAATGACAGATAAAAAGATGTCCAGTAGTCACAGGGCTGTGATGGCCTAGGAGGTCCTGGTCAGTCTGGTGCTGTTCGTCTGCTGCTGCTTGGAGGTGGGGGTGGAGCGAGAGGAAGCCATGTCAATCCACGTGGGCAGGGCAGCAAGTGTCATCCAGGCTCTGCGTTCACACAGTCTTCAAAGCTGGGGAAGTTCACTGGAGGTGAAGAGGGACTATTCTTAGTGCCTAGCAAAATCTCTGGGGCTTCTCCCATGAGTGCCAGCTATTCTGTTTTCAAACACAGATCCAGTCCTTCTGGCCTACTGTGTGCCCAGGAGGCTGGCCTCTCTGTGCGGCAACTTTCCGCTCTTGGCCATGACATCAGGTTGGGTTCAGCCAATGGGAGGTCAGAGCATGGGATGAGAAAAAGATAAGGCTGTTTCTCCCACTGCTCCTTGTTTCAGTTATACTCTGACTATGGTTACCTCCTTCTTCAGTGACACCCCCTGCCGGGTGGTCCCTCCAGGACTCCAGCCCTCCTGGGCTCTGATCAAATGGTTTTTTCTCCTCGCTGCTTCAGACCTCCAGGTGGTAACAGCTTCCTGTTGATGCTAGTTCCTTGAGGATCTTACTATGCCTGGTTAATTCCCTTTATTCTGCCTACACTTCTGTAAGTAGTCACTTTTGGGTTAAACTCTTTTGAGTAGAATTCCCTTTCTTGCTGGAAGACCAACTGAAATAGAAGATGACATGTATTTTTTAATAGCTATATAGAATAAATTGTCTTAATTTCCCACTAAAGAAAAAAGAAAGCAAAGCACTAATCTGAGTTCACCTTACAAAATGTATGAATTCACTGAAGAAAGTAAATGTAAATCTAGGAAAGGAGCTCTATTAGTCACAAGTCTCCAGAGAAACAGAACCAATAGGTTGTATATGTGTGTGTATATACACGCATACACACACAGCACACACACACACAGACACACACATACATGCACATACAACACACACTCACAGAAACACACACAACACACACAACACACACACACCACACACACACAGACACACACAGACACAATACACACACACACAACACACACACACAACACACACACAGAAACACACACACGCATACACGCACACACACAACACACAGAAACACACACAACACACGGACACATACACCACACACACACAGAAACTCACACAGACACACACAACACACACGCAGAAACACAGACACACACACAACACACACAGAAACACACAGATACACACACAGACACACAAACACATACGTACACACACAACACACACACAGACACACCTCACAACACACACACAGAAACAGACACACACATATGCGCACACACAACACACACATTCACAGAAACACACACACAAAGAAGCAAAGACAGACACAGACACACACACACATACAGCAAGCCAGAGAGAGAAATTTATTATAAGGAATTGGCTCGCACAATTATGGAAGCTGACAAGCCCACCATCTGTAGTGTGGGCAGCAGCACTGGAGACCCAGGAGAGCTGGGGTGCACATAAAGTCCAAAGGCAGCCTGCTGGAGAAGTCCCTCTCTCTGGGAGATGCAGGTCTTATTGTTCCATTCAGGACTGTAGCTGAATGAATGAGGCCATCCCCTCTATAGGGGGCAATCTGCTGGACCTAAAGTTCACTGAATTAAATAATAATCTCATTCAAAAGTACTTTCTAAGTCGACACATAAAATTAACCATCTCCAGAACCTAGATAATTCAATAACTATACAGAGATCCTCAATGATCCAGGGTAATTGGACTGATAAAGAACTATTTTTAGTGTTGTTACGCTACATAGCGTCTTAAATTTAGCTAGCAGTTTCCTCTGCTTTTGATCACATGGGGACACATTTTCTTTCTTGATCATTTCATTTGCCAAGACCTGTGGAAAAGAAGTGTTTTCTTGTTCATCTGAGTACAAGGAAACCCAAACATAAAACACCAAAAAAATAGATTTACTGTTTTATATTTGTACCCCTTAAATAGCTCAAGCCAAGAGCCTCTTGACGTTTCTGAGTGCCTGGCTCTGGAGTTAAGCGTCATTGTCCTTGCACACGCAGTAGACAACACAGGGCATGTGGCACGTGTGAGTGTCAGTGCCCAGCCCCTGCAAGGCTCCATTCAGTGAGGTTTGGGGCAGGTGAAATGTGCTCTCTCAAGCTCACTAACCATCAGGACAAACATGTATTTTATACTCTAAGTTTATTGTCCGGATGAGGCCCAATGCTTTTAATCTTTGTAATTAAAGAGGCAAGAATGTGTTTTTAATCTTCTGAGTCAAATTTTCTTTTATTTCTTAGGCAGAAAATGACAATTCCCCAAAATCTGCATAGACAAAGAAACTAATCACTCATGTAGAAAACTACATTATGGGACTCTAGGGGCTGTGCAAGGGGTTGGTGGGTGATGGGAAACTTCATTTAAGAGAGAGAAAATGGTTCTCAATTTTAAAAGAAGATCTACATATGAATAGAAATCTCTTCCCTAATGTTTTTTTTCCACAGTGGCATCCTTTGTTTTTATAGGATTCCGAATACAGTGTGAGGCGTCCTATTATTTTCCATAGCCAAAGCATTGCTGTTATGAGTGGCAAAGCATTTCTTCCACTGAAATGGAATTGATGTTGGCATACTATTTTCTATTAAGAAAATGTTTATTATGTTTATGTTTATTATGCCAGCTCTTTTATACCCACAGGAAGAGAGGCAGGAATATTTAACAGTTACTCTCTGGGGCTCCAAGGCCACAGAGGGCGTTTCATGGGGTAGGGCAGGCAGTATCATGATGTTCCTCCTTCTCTCCAGTGGGGCAACTAACTGTTTGTGAAAACACTAATGGATAACACAAATAGCAATGCACTGATGTGTTACCAACTTGAAAGGGACTGAGATATAGACCCCTTCACGTTGACAAGGCCTGAACTTCCCATGCCAATTCATCCCTGGACTGAAAACCAGAGAAAACGACACTGCTGAGATCAGTGAAATGTCCAGTGACTTTTCCCCAGGGCAGAAGGCCTGCTTGCCTCACAGTTTTATAACAAAAAAGAGGTTGCTTCACAAAAGATATACTACAGGCTGAGCGCAGTCACTCATGCCTATAATCCCAGCACTTTGGGAGGCCGAGGCAGGCCAATCATTTGAGGTCAGGAGTTCGAGACCAGCCTGGTCAACATGGTGAAACCCCGTCTCTACTAAAAATACAAAAAATTAGCCGGGTGTGGTGGCACACTCCTACAATCCCAGATACTTGGGAGGCTGAGGCAGGAGAATCGCTTGAACCTGGGAGAAGGAGGTTGCAGTGAGCTGAGATTGTGCCATTGCACTCCAGCCTGGGTGACAGAGTGAAGCTCCGTCTCAAAAAAAAAAAAAAAAAAAAAAAGATATGTTCCAAATATAAAATGCCACAGCCGCTGTAGAAAACAGTACGGCACTTCCTCAAAAAAATTAAACATAGAATTATCTATGATCCAGCCATTCCACTTCTAGGTATATACACGAAGGAATTGAAAGCAGGGTCTCGAAGAGATACTTGTACACCCACGTTCCCAGCAGCATTATATTCACAACAGCCAAGAGGCAGAAGCAACCCAAGTGTCCATCAGTGGATTAATGGATACACAGAATTCGGCATATACTCGCTATGCAATCATTATTCCTGCCTTAAAGAGAAGGGAATTTTGACACATGTTGCAACATGGATGAACCTTGAGGACATTATGCTATGTGAAATAAATGAGACGCAAAAGGGTAAATATTATATAATTCTATTACATGGAGTACCTAGAGTAGTCAAATTCATACAGACAGAAAATAGAATGGTGGCTACCAGGGCCTGGGGGCAGAGGATAGGAAATGGGGCATTAGCATTTAACGAGTACAGAGTTTTGGTTTGGAATGATGAAAAGTTCTGGAAATGGATGGTGGTGATGGTGGCACAGCATGATGAATGCACTTAATGCCGCTAAATTGTGCATTCAAAAATGGTTAAAATGCTAACTTTTGTTTTATGTCTATTTTAGCAGGATTAAAAAAAAAAGATATGCTCCAACGGAACCCCCATTCCTGCCCATACAGAGAAGCTGCTAGCTCTATTACCCCCCAAAAGTTAAAAATCTAAAAATTTTGAAACTGGTCTCCATTAGGGCCCCACATTGAGGGACTATGTTTCACATAGGCATACTAGAGTTATCTGTAAAATAATTGTATTATATCCATTCTAATCCATAAGGTGATTTTAATCATCCTCAATGAATTCTATTGTTGTCCCTGTGAAATCTCAAGCAGAGACTCTCCCAGCATGGTTAGGGGAAGAGATGAGGACAGGTCAATCCTGATGACTGTTGCACTCAAGACTCTGGACTCAGGTTTGACAGTCCAGAGTTGTACCCTCTAGAGAAAGATGCCCTGGACACATTTACCTCTGTCCATGAGTACTATACATTTCAACAGTAACTAGCCCCAAAGGAAAGCACTAGAGATTGACACTAAAATTTTAAAAGTTAACACAACATGATAGCACAGCTGCCTTACATAGTCTTATTTTGTAAGTACCGTAGTTGCATTAAAAATCTTGGCAAGATTCAGGAATAATATTCTTGTGTTTGGGTCCACTGGCACCAGAGACAATAGCCATGTGCATGCATGCATGCTTCAATAGATACAAAGAAAAGATTTGGTTGGTCTCTAGGTGGCCTGTTTATACAACAATGCAAGCACCAGAAGCCAAGAAATAATTGTCCTTGTATTCCAAAAACTATCATAATTGGCCATAGCAAATTCGAGAACCACATCTTTCAGTTGTGTCCAATTCAGCTGCCTGCTTACAGATACACCTTATCAATTCCCTAAGACAAACTTTCCTGCTATCTGAAGGCAGGATCCTTAACACAAGAAACTACTGGTTAAGAATCCTCTATTAATAGCATAATATTACGAAAAATGCTATGTAGTGGATGGAAAAGAAAACCCAAGTCAGACAAAATGCATGTTAGCTTTTATCAACAGTTTATGGATGGAATCCAATAAATCACTGACTGAGATTTTTATTTTCCATTTCACCTGAAGTCAGGAGTTCGAGACCAGCCTGGCCAACATGGTGAAACCCTATCTCTACTAAAAATAGAAAAATTAGCTGGGCGTGGTGGCAGGTGCCTGTAATCCCAGCTACTCGGAAGGCTGAGGCAGAAGAATTGCTTGAACCCAGGAGGTGGAGGTTGCAGTGAGCCAAGATCGTGCCACTGCACTCCATCCTGGGCAATAGAGTGAGACTCTGGCTCAAAAAAAAAAAAAAAAAAATCAAAACAAAACTTTTTCATATCCTGATTTCTTTTAGGCTTAATTAAATTTATTTCTGGTCCCTAGAATGTGACTATGCCTTTAGGTGAGCTATTCAATCAACTTCTTTTTCATTCATGCATACTTTGATCTGATTTAAAATTGATTGTCATCTAATTAATCAGACCTAGATAGTGATTCGAGTTCGTGCATAAACCAACGCTGCTGAGTTCACCTATTTGGATTCCATATATCCAGGGATTACTCAAATGGCTTGAGTATGATAATTTAATTTGCTGATGCTAAGACTAGAAAATTGTTCCCCGTAAGCTGAAGTCAGGGTTTGTTTTGTTGTATTTTGTTTTTCTTATAGCTCCCTTATGAATTATTTTTCCCAATTTCCCAGTCAAAAGGCTGAACCCACTTATTACAGTGAATGTCTAGAACAGGCATGTCCAATCTTTTGGCATCCCTGGGCCACATTGGAAGAAGAATTTTGTTGGGCCCCACATAAAATACACTAACACCAATGATAGCAGATGAGCTAAAAAAAAAATCATAAGATAATCTCATAATGCTGGCTGGGCGTGGTGACTCATACCTGTGATCCCAGCACTTTGGAAGGCTGAGGCAGGTGGATCACCTGAGGTCAGGAGTTCAAGACCAGCCTGGCTAACAGAGCAAAACCCCATCTCTACTAAAAATACAAAAATTAGCTGGGCGTGGTGGTGTGTGCCTGTAATCCCAGCTACTTGGGAGGCTGAGGCAAGAGAATCGCCTGAACCCAGGAGGCAGAGGTTGCAGTGAGCCGAGACCATGCCACTGCACTCCAGCCCAGGCGACAGAATGAGACTCTGTCTCAAAAAAAAAAAAAAAAAACTCATAATGTTTTAAGACAGTTATGAATTTGTGTTGGGCCGCATTAGAAGCCATCCTGGGCTGCATGCAGCTCACGGGCCATGGATTGGATGAGCTTGGTCTAGACCATCATAATAGCAGCCAGCACTGAGCCCCTAGGAGTGCCACCCTGTCAATTCTGAATTTCTCAAACAATTATTACCTAAAACCAAAATATGTTATTGTCATTCATGTTAATGGTTTAAAATCCCATTTGGGAAGTTATGCCTTAATGCCATGTTCTGGTTTGCTATCTATGTTTTCTTTGACTTTTTATTTTATCATTTGGTCAAGAATTCTGTTTAGAGAATTTGAGCTACAGAATGCAGTATTTCAAAGTAACTTCTACACACCCGATTACTTTACATCAAAAATGGATATTGGTTACTTTCTGGGCACCGGGCACTGGGTGAGGCTCTGAGGATTTATGGAGAGCAAAAGCCAACATGGTCCTCAGACCTGTGAGAGACACTGCCCTCAGGCCAAGGGGAAAAGATATGCTTAGGGATTAATTCTTTGAAAGGTGATAAACAAGGCCCTTTCCCTTTTTACAATTTTCGTAAAGTTGTAGAAGATATATCATTTCCTTCATTCATGATCCTATATAATTAAAATATCCTAATGAGTGCTGAGGAAATGACAACTGAATTCTCCAAGTTGTATTTTTCTTCCAAGAATCAATAACCCCTCATTTCTTTCACTCCACATATTCCAGTCTCTCATTCTATATTCTGGAATTCCTATCAGAAGAATCAGCATTTTTTGTTCCATAATTTGGAATATCAAAACCTCCCTTGAATAAGATTTATGTGTAGAAATATACAGCAAGGCATGTGTGTGTACCTTTATTATAACTTCAAGTTATAATAAAGACACCATTCTTGTCATCCTCAGGTTGGCCCAACCTGTAGGGACTGAGCCTGGCCCACTGCCCTGACTCATACAGGCCAATGATTTGGGACTCCTGATGGGTCCTCCTGAGCAGCCAAATCTTCTATCACCTTGAACACATTTGGTGGAGTAAAATATTGCTCAAGTTTTATGATCACAGTGTGTGCAGAATGAAAATGATAGAAAGAAAGAGAAAGGAGGGAGGGAGGAAGGAAAGAAGGGAGTCACAAAGTGGCTGAGGCCAAAAAGAGAAACCTAAGCAAAGTAGGTAGACCAGAAGTTCAAAAAGTGTGACTGCAGGAAAGGTGAAGAATTACTGCTGCCAGAAGATGCTGGAAGCTTTTGTCCTTCTCCACCACCTCATCCTACTGAAGTTCACAATCACAGGGTCACTAGCAATCTTTTCCTAGCAACAGTTTCTTACTGGCCATGAAGTCATTCATCAGACACCTGTTAAATACCTTCTAGGCCCAGGTGTGGTGTCAAGCAGTTTGATCCTTATTCCTTAATCCCCACAACAGCCCTACGGGGTAGGTGGGAACCACGTAGCCCTGTGCTTCACACAGAGGAAATACTTGACAAATAATTGTTGGAACACTGTATGTTCTCACTTATAAGTGGGGGCCAAGCTCTGGGTATGCAAAGGCATACAGGTTAGTATAGTGGACACTGGAGACTCAGAGCAGGGATGGATAAAAAGCTATATATTGGGTACAATATACACTACTCTTGTGATGGGTACACTAAACTTTCAGACTTCACTACTATACAATTCATCCATGTAATTAAAAACCACTTGTACCCCTAAAGCTACCGAAATAAAAAAAAGTATTAAACAAATGTTTGTTGAATAAGTAGTTTCAATCAAATAGAAAACATGCTGTGATAGGGTACACTGGGGATTCCATGGGAGCTACTAAGAGGAGTATCGGAGCACTCCTTTCGGAGGGCACAAATTATTTTACCTCTCTTTTCCCAGTGTCTCGCACAGAGGGCAGCAGCCAGTGTTTGTTGAATGAATGAGTGAGTGTTTGGATAAATTAAAACTAAGAAAAGCTACCCATAGATAGGCAAATCAGATTCTGTTTCAAATCTTTATTTGGGAGTTTATAATTACAAAAATTCTTTCTTTAAGGCAGATTTCAACTCTGATTATATTGCCATTGCTGTGCCTGAATAAAACATCACAAATCCGTTCTTCTTAAAAACAAATTTGAATCTAATCTGTTAAACAGAACCAGCTTTCAGCAGATTTTTTGTCTTCTCCCCTGCTGCTCTATATCCTGTGTCCACAAACAATGGATGAAAAGGGAAAAAATTCAGTTTAAAATATTTTCCTTGCACAGAAGAAAAAAAGCCAAAAAGGAAGCTTAATGTTTTTTGCCCGACTCATTCTGGGGACAGTTGATGGAATTGGCTATTTTTGCATTTATATACTCACAGCCTTATGTTTCTTGATAGTTTTTATCTCCCTCCCATCAGAATCATCACAAAGTTCTTTACCAATTATACAGCAAAGAAATTATATCATTATATAATGCCACAGATTGTGACAATTCAATGTTAAATAGCAGCCTAACATACTGAAAAGTATAACAGGAAGGAAAAACATTAACAAATGAGCTCATCTAGCTTATTATAGGAAGCAGGGCTTCAAAGTTCCCATTCTGCAGCAACAGCAGCAGCAAACATCAGCTAAGAGGGATGGGTGGATCGAGCACACGCGTAGCAAACAAGAACCTTAAAAGTGGCAGGCTGTGGGCAAACTGAAGTTTCATTTTCTATGTAGCTGACTCAGTCCAGCATGGACTTAGCTTTCCCCTCAAAAGTCCTCTGAGGTCATCAGACTCTGTTAATTTTCTCCTAGTATTCCATTAAAGAATTAGAGTCAGGCAAGAAGTCAAATTTGTAGAATTCGTTATGAAACCGTTGTCTGCTGATGGTGATGGTGCGGGCCTTCGTTGCTCACTGTTCACATGGTTTCTGGCATTTGAAAGCAGGGAAATGTGCTCATCAGAGTGGAATTTTTTTATTTCCATACATGGCTGATTTGCAAGGGGAAGGGGGAACCCATTCTATTACAGAGGTATATTCTGCAAAATACATCTGATGTGTTTCGCAGACACTTTTTACTCTTTAATGTTTGGTGGTCTTTGATTTGCTACCTGAATTCCATCAACTTCTAACACAGAGTTTGGTCTCTTCTGTGACACTGGCTGCACATGGTTGGATGAAATAGTTAAAGAGACCATATCTAGAAGGAAGATAGCCAAAGCTTCTAAGCACAGTAAGCCAGATTCCCTGCAATAAGCCAGATTTGGGGCCAGATATTTTCCATCCAAAACCATGAAGCAGGTATTCCTGCTCCATTTTATGGGAGAAAACAAAAGACAAAAAACCTCTGAGACTTCAAGAGACTAAGTCAACATTTCACAAACTATGGTTCGTAGAGTTCATGAATCCAAATCACCTGGAAAACTTGTAAAATGCAGTTCTCTGGGCCTCACCATAAAACAACTCAATCAGAATATCTAGGGTGGGGCCCTGGAATATGATTTTAGCAAGTCCAAGTGGTTCTCAAAGTACCAAGGTCTTATTGGATGAGCAATGTACCCAGGGTCACCTTGCTAGGAAAGGGTGGAGACAGGATTCCCACTTAGGTCCGTGGACTCCAAAGCCTGTATTTTTGCTGTTTCTGAGCTCCCTTCTAACATTCTAACATGTTATGAATATAACCAACTTAAAATATCATAGTAATAATAACAATAGTTTTTTATTGAATACTTAGTGTGGCAGGCCAAAGAATACTTAACACACACTATCCCAGTGATCCTCTCAACACCCTACTGGAGTCAGAATTATTACTGTATTATTATCTATTTTGCATATGTGGAAACTTAAGTCGGAGAAGTTATTTTAATCCTTAGCCATCTGTAGCAAAGGTAGTGTTAAGAATTACTTTCAGGAGGCTGTTCGATTTAGTCAAAACAAAGGATTTCTATGCAAATGAAGCTTTAAGACAAATGCCTTTGTTCTCCCTCCCACATAGACAGCCCCTCCTAAACCCAACCAGTGTGGAAATTCTGGAGACTGCACTGGTCTTACTGGAAAGCCTAAGTTCTTAACCATTATTCAGTCCTGCTTCACACATTGAACACCCATTTCTTTTTAGGATAATTATTTCATTTCATTTCAATTCCATCAAATGCTTGTGGAGCATCCAATCTATAATAGGCACGTGCTGAGCCTGTAGGAGATGGGAAGGCCAATTAGACAGAACTTTGTGCTCCTAAACCTCACCACCTAAGGAGATAGGGAAATAGAGACCATAAGTAGTGTAATCAAGATCACAAAACACAAGACAAGAACAAAGAGGGAATGGCTCATTTTAACTAGGAGAACAGGAGCTCACACGCCTAGCCACTACATCTACCTGTTAACAAATGACCATGAGATCAATGGAGGAAGGAAAAAGGAGAAAAATGTACTTTCTGAATAACAACCTGCAGACTGGGGAAACGTAGCTTCCAGGGAAATAAAAAACACGTCTCCAAAGAGAAGAAAACAGTGGCATTTAAGCCTTCCAGGGTCTGCCTTACATGCATATTTATCAGGTTTGGGAAATGCCTATGAATATTTATGGAGAAAGTAAAGCATGCACAGTGAGTTAACATATATGTATCATATATTTCATGTTCACTTTGGGGCAGGCTTTTAACATTAAAATGAGGAGGAATTCTGCTCATTGATGTCAGAAGGTGAACTACAGCATGCAGAGACCCTTTGTGTGCAGTCTGTAAGCTGGCTGGAGCCAGCTTACGGTCTATAGCTGCTTATCAGGAAAGAATGTTTATAAGAGCATTCTCCTGCCCAATCGGTGCTGCTGGCAGGACCCCTAAGTTAGGGGTGTCAGTTAGGCAATGTTTTCCTAGAAGGGGTTTCTGCCTAACTGTAGGGGCCAGGCGCAGTGGCTCATGCCTGTAATCCTAGCACTTTCGGAGGCTGAGGTGGGCAGATCACTTGAGGCCAGGAGTTCGGGACCAGACTGGCCAACATGGTTAAACCCCAAAAATACAAAAAATTAGCCGGGCATGGTGGTGCGCCTGTAATCCCAGCTACTCGGGAGGCTGAGGCAGGAGAATTGCTTGAACCCGGAAGGCGGAGGTTGCAGTGAGCTGAGATCATGCCATTGCACTCCAGCCTGGGTGACAGAGCCAGATTCCATCTCAAAAAAAAAAAGAGTTTCTGCCTAACAGTAGGAAGAAAGTCTTATGGCAATTAACAAACCTCGTGGTAGTTGACAAGGTGGGAGTATGTGACCAAACCCTTCTCCCTGATGTGGCCACTTCATTTCCCCTCAAGAGGCTCATGGTAGCCACAGAGAGTCCGCCTCGTCTGCCAGCTGGCGTACAATGCTGACATGCCTTTCTCACCACCATGATGCCTCCCCCAAAGCTCTCTGGAAAGATGGCTACAGAGTGGCTATCAGGAAGGGCAAGTGGCAGTTGCCTGAGACCATGGCAAGAAGGCTCAGACACTGAGAATGCGCTGGGAGGGCTCTTGCGGGGAGCTGTGCACGAAGCTTTGCCCTGCTCAGAAGGGCAGTCTCTGACCCCTTTCCTGGAGGACTCTGACTCCTATTTGAGAAAAACTGCAACGTGTGATGCCATTCCTCTATTTCCATAAAATATCACAATTATGACATAAACCTAAAGCTTAAATTGCTGTCCATGCATCAGAATATGCGAAACAGTCTGCATTATCTATATGTGAAATGCTAAATAAAAATTGAAGGAGGCCACTGTTTCAGGCTAAACTCCTGTACTACGCCCCAGGAGACAAGACTCCATCAAAATGGAGTCACCTCAGCTAAATTTCCATGTCACCAAACCCAAACTAAGCTGTTAACTGACCTTCCTGACCTTCTGAGAAAGCGAGAATGAGAGCAAGAGAGAGAAAGAGAGAGACAGAGAGAATATCCTAAACAGGCCAGTTTACAGCTTCAATCAGCATGATTATGAAGTCTCTCTGCTTTAATCCTTATACAAAAAAGGTAGTCTGAAGTAGCCTGATGTTAACTAATCAGTTACTTTTCTATTCTTCCGTCTCTCTGTCCCCACCTTCCAAGATAAATAACTTTGAAAGGACTAATATATTCTTTTGTTCTTTGTTCTTTGCTTCTGCTTTCTTCAGCTCTCCTCTGTCAATAAAGCCAATCTCTGCTCAGCTCATCAGAACTCATTCTATTTTATGGCATGAAGTATTGCCTGATTGTAGAATTGCAGTGAAGCCAATTGAAATCTCTAAATTTGTTATAATTTTGTCCTTTCACAGCAACATGTAGAATAATACTTACATACCTAAATTTTAAAAGTGTAATGCCTGACTTTGAGCACTGGTAGATATTATCCAAAATATTATCCAAAGTTTCCTATACAGAGAAATAACCTCTCAATGTTCCCATGTAATTGATTTTGTTACAATAAGGAAAAAAATGTTGGTTTAAAAAAATGCTTCTCTTATTAGTCCTAGCTCACTGTGAACAGGCCATCTGGTAAGACACCATTTTTTGCTGTCAGCATTTCTTAAGACCTTTGCTTTATCTTCCTTCCACTGTTTGTTTCTTTCTTTTGTGTCTTCTGCCCAGGGTTTATGGCAGGGAACACCATCCAGACAAATGGGCGGGGGATCTCCAATCTTCTTCCAGAACTTACTGATTGCTACCTGCTCATCACCTCGAACCCCTAGATTCAAAGCAATCCTCCTGCTTTACCCTCCTGAGTAGCTGGGACTACAGGTATGCACCAACATTCCTGGCTAACTAAAAAAAACTTTTAGAGATAGGGTCTCACTATGTTTCTTAGGCTGGTCTCAAACTGCTGGCTCAAGTGATCCTCCCACCTCAGACCCCCGAGTAGCTGGGATTACAGGCACGACCCACCACACCTGGCCAACCTTGCACTTTTATGTTATGGAGATGGCTTCTTTCCTTAAGCCTCATGAACCAGCCTCTGCTAGCTTCCAACTTTTCTTCTGCAGCTTCCCCACCTCTTTCAGCCTTCACAGAATTGAAGAGTTGGGACCTTGCTCTGGATTAGGTCTTGGCTTAAGGGAATGTTGTGGCTGGTTTCATCCTCTATGCAGACCACTCAAACTTTCTCCATATCAGCAATACAGCTGTTGGGTGTGTTCAATGGAGTAGCACTTTTCACTTCCTTCAAGAACCTTTTCTGAAAAAAAAAAAAAAAAGCATGGAGAAAAGTGGAAAGTGGATCAGCAAGTGCTGATGTAGAAGCTGAAGCAAGCTATCCAGAAGACCTAGCTAAGATAATGTGTGAAAGTGGTTACACTAACTGACAGATTTTCATGTAGACCACATTCTAGGCCATAAAAAACACCTTAACAAATTTAAAAATTAGAAATGATATAATGTCTGTTCTCAGGCCACAATGACAAACTAGAAATCAACAAGAGAAAGCCAGAAAATCTCAAAATACTTGGACAGTGAATAACACACTTCTTAAAAACACATGAATTAAGGAAGAAATCTCAAGATTAGCTTTAAAATAATTTGTTTGTTTATTTATTTATATTTTTGTACATAGTCTCACTCTGTTGCCCAGGCTGGAGCACAGTGGTGTGATCTCTGCTCACTGCCACCTCCACCTCCTGGGTTCAAGTGATTCTTGTGCCTCAGCCTCCCAAGTAGCTGGTACTACAGGTGCATGCCACCACAGCCGGCTAATTTTTTGTGTTTTTAGTAGATATGGGGTTTCACCATGTTGGGCAGGCTGGTCTCGAACTCCTGGCCTCAAGTGATCCGCCCACCCCGGCCTCCCAAAGTGCTGGGATTACAGGCATGAGTCACCATGCCCAGCCTAAAATATTTGAATTAAATTAAAATAAAAATCCAACTTTTCAAAATGTATGGGATACAGCAAAAGTAGTGCCTAGTAGGAAATTTATAGCATTGAACACATACATTAAAAAAGAAGAAATATCTGACATCAATAATATAAGCTGCCACCATAAGAAACAAGAAAAAGAAGAGCAAATTTAATCTAAAGCAAGCACAAAGAACAATAATAATAAAATTAAAGCAGAAATCACTGAAATAGAAAACAGGAAATCAATAGAGAAAATCAATAAAACAAAAAGCTGATCCTTTGAAAAGATCGGTAAAATGGATAAGACTTTGGCCAGACTAATTTAAAAAAAAGAGAGAGAGGATACAAATTACTAACATCAGAAGTGAAATAGGAGACATCATTACAAACTCCATGGACATTAAAAGGATAGAAAATGAATATTATGAACAGCTCTATACTCACAAATTTGGTAACCTAGATGAAATGAACCAATTCCTGAAAGACAATTTGTCAAAAATTACACAACAAGAAATAGACAATCTGGATAAGCCAACATCTACTAAAGAAATTGAATGAACAATTAATAATCTTCTAAAATAGGCAGCTCCAGGCCCAGATAGGCTCACTGATGAATTCTACCAAACATTTAAGGAAAAAAGTGTATGAGGTCTCTACAACGTCTTTCAGAATACAAAAGCACAAGCAGTACTTCCTAACTCATTCTGTGAGGCCAGAATTAACCCAATACTAAAACCAGACAAAGACTATATAAGGAAAGAAAACTACAGACTAATATCTCTCATGAACATAGATGCAGAAATCCTCAACAAATTACTGGCAAATTGAATTCCAACAATGCATTAAAAAAATTATACAGCATGACCAAATGGGACTTATTCCAAGTATGCAAGGCTGGTTCAATATTTGAAAATTAATGTAATCCACCAAATCAGCAAGCTAAAGAAGACAAATCATGTGGTTGTTATATCAGTAATATATTGTTGTATTAATAAATACATATACATACATATTTCATACTTTATATCAATAGATGCAGAAAAAGCATTTGAAAAAATCCAATATCCACTCATGATTAAAACTCTAAGCAAACTAGGAATAGGGGGGAACTCTCTCAACCTGATTAAGGGCATTTACAAAAAAACCTGCAACCAACCTCATACTCAATTATGAGAAACTAGTGCTAAAATCAGAAGCAAGGCAAGAATGTCTCTTCTTATCATTCCTTTTCAACACCATGTTAAGCAAATAAAAGGTATACTGCTTGTAAAGGAAGAAATAAAACTATCTTTGTTCACAGATGACATGATTATCTATGTAGAAAATCTGAAATAATTTTAAATAATAAACACTTATAGCAAGGTTGCAGGATACAAGGTTATTATACAAGTCAATTGCTTTCCTACAAAGTGGAAATTGAAATTAAAATACAATAAAATAGTAGAATTTGATAGTTAAAGTGCAATACCATTTACATTAGCACCCACCAAAATAAAATGTATACTAAAATAGGTATAAATCTAAATATGTTCAAGATCTATATGAGAAAACTTACAAAATACTAATGAAAGAAATCAAACAACAACTAAATAAATGGAGAAATATTCCATATTGATGGATAAGAAGGCACCATATCGTCAAAATGTCAGTATTTTCCCCAACTTGATCTATAGATTCAATGTAATACCAATCAATATCCCAGCAAGTTATTTTGTGGATATTGACAAATTAATTCTAAAGTTCATATGGAAAAGAAAAAGACCCAGAATAGCCAACACAATATTAAAAGAGTAGAACAGGCCGGGCGCAGTGGCTCACGCCTGTAATCCCAGCACTTTGGGAGGCGGAGGCGGGCAGATCACGAGGTCAGGAGATCGAGACCATCCTGACTAACACGGTGAAACCCCGTCTCTACTAAAAATACAAAAAAATTAGCCCGGCGTGGTGGCGGGCGCCTGTAGTCCCAGCTACGCGGGAGGCTGAGGCAGGAGAATGGCGTGAACCCAGGAGGCGGAGCTTGCGGTGAGCCGAGATCGCGCCACTGCACTCCAGCCTGGGCGACAGAGCGAGACTCCGTCCCAAAAAAGAAAAAAAATAAATAAATAAAGAGTAGAACAAATTCAGAGGACTGACACTACCTGACTTTAGTACTTTCTGTAAAGTAATCAAGACAGTAATCAAGAGACTGAGGTGTTGGCAAAAGAATAGACAAATATATAAATTGAAAAGAATAGAGATCCCAGAATTATGCCTACACAAAGAGGATTAACTGATCTTTGACAAAGGAGTAAAGGCCATACAATGGAGTAAACATAGTCTTTTCAAATAATGGTACTGGAATGACTGGACATCCACGTGCAAAAAATAAATCTAGACACACACCTTACACTCTTCACAATAATTAACTCAAAATGGATCACAGACATAAATGTAAAATTTAAAACTATAAAACTTCTGAAGATAACATAGGAGAAAATTTAGATGGCTTCGAATATGGCAATAACTCTTCAGATACAACACCAAAGTTATGTTCTATGAAAGAAATAGTAAATGATCTGGACTTCATTAAAATTAAAATCTTCTGTCCTGTGAAAGACACTGTCAAAAGAATGAGAAGACAAGTGATAGAATAAGAGAAAATATTTGCAAAAGGCATATATGATAAAGAACCATTATCCAAAATATAAGAACTCTTAAAATTCTGACAATAAGAAAACAATCTAATTTTAAAATGGACAAAAGATCTGAACAGACACCTCACCAAAGCTGTACAGATGGCAAATAAGCATATGAAAAGATGCTCAACATCTTATGCCATTAGGGAATTGCAAATTAAAACAACAAGATACACTACACAACTGTTAAAATGGTGAAAATCAAAACCACTGACAACAACAAATGCTGGTGAGGACGTGGGACAACAACAACTCTCATTCATTGTTGGTGGCACTGCAAAATGGTACAGCCACTTCAGAACACAGTTGGGCAGTTGCTTACTGCAAAATATACTCAACACATGATCAAGCAAATTGTTCTCAGTGGTATTTTTCCAAATGAGTTCAAAACTTATGTTCACACAAAAACCTGCTCATGGAATACCATGTGATCCAGCAATTTCACTTGTGGGTAAATACACCCAAAGGATTGAAAGCAGAGTCACTTGTCAAGGAATAAGTCATGCTAGGAGAAGAAGAAGAAGGAGAAGGAGAAGGAGAAGGGGAAGGGGAAGGGGAAGAGAAGGAGGAGGAGGAAGAGGAAAAGGAAAAATATTTGTGCACACTCGTGTTCATAGCAACATTCACAATAGCTAAAATGTGGAAGTAATACAAGTATCTATCCACAAATTAATAGATAAACAAAAAGTGGTGGATACACACAATGAAATATTATCCAGCTTTTAAAAGGCAGGAAATTTTGATACATGCTACAACATGAAAAACCTTGAGGACATTATGCTAAGGGAAATAAGCCAGTCAGAAAACAACAAATACTATATGATTCCTTATATGAGGTATGTAGAGTAGTCAAAATCACAGAGACAGAAAGAATGGTAGTTTCCAGGGACTGGAAGGAGTAGGGAATGGGGAGTTATTGTTTAATAGATACAGAGTTTCAGTTTTACAAAATGAAAAGAGTTCTGGAGACTGATGGCAGTGATCATTGTACAACAAGAATATACTTAATACCACTGAACTGTATACTTAAAAATGGTTAAAATGGTAAATTTTATGTTATGTGCATTTTGCCACAATAAGAAAATTGTAACCTGTACGTGGATATTTATACCAGCTTTATTCATAATTTTCTTGGAAGGCAACCAGCATGTCTTTCAATCAGTGAATGGATACATAAGCTGTGGTCCATCCAGACAATGGGATATTATTCAGTACTAAAAAGAAATGAACTATCAAGCCAAGAAAAGACATGGAGAAATCTTAAATATAATATATATTACTAAATGAAAGAAGCCAGTCTGAAAAGGCTACATATTCCAACTATATGACATTCTGGGAAAGGCAAAACTATGGATACAGTAAAAAAATAAAAATAAAAAAATCGTTGGTTTCCAGGGATTAACGGGGAGTGGCAGATGAATAGGTAAAGCACAGAGGATCTGGAAGGCAGGGAAATTACGGTGTATGATACTATAATGGAGAATATATGTCATTATATATTTGTCAAAAAACCATAAAATGGCCGGGCACAGTGCCTCACACCTGTTATCCCCAGCAGGAGGACTGCTTAATGCCAGGAGTTCAAGGCCAGCCTGGGCAACACAGCAAGACCCTATTTCTACAAAACATTTTTTAAACATTTTCCAGGCATGGTGGTGCAGGCCTGCAGTCCTACCTACTCTCAGGAGGCTGAGAGAGGAAGAGCTCTTCAACATAGGAGTTTGAGGTTACAGTGAGCTACGATCGTACCACTGCACTCCAGCCTAGGCAACAAAGACACTGTCTCAAAAAAAAAAAAAAACCCATAAAATGTACAACAAGAGTGGATCCAAATGTAAACTATGGACTTTGGGTGATGATGTGCCAATGTAGGTTCATCAGTTGGGATGAATGTACCACTCTGGTGGGGGATGTTGATAACGTGGAGGCTGTGCAGGTATGGGGCAGGTATGCAGGTACATGAGAAATCTCTATGCCTTCCTCTCAATTTTGCTGTGAACATAAAACTGCTCTAAAAATAAAACATAAATGAACACTAGAGTAAATGCTGTACCTAGAAAGTTAAGAACTATTTTGTCCTGGTTCTCTTGAATCTATCTGTAGCAATTCACTACATTGCCCACCCATTCCTGCTTGAAACTCTCCTGCCTTGGTTTTTTGTAACATACTACTCCAATTCTCTGCCTCGCTCTTTTTGTGTGCCTTCTTTGTCTTTGTTCCTTGTTTTGAGACTTGCTGTAGGCACACCCCTCAAAAGTTCCTAGGCATGTCTCTCTACACACTAACTCCCTCAGGGAACACATCAGTTCTCAATTTCCAGTTACATTGGCTGCTGTGTTTGACGACTCCCAAGTTAACCACTCAGCTCTGAAGTGTCACCAGAACCCACCACCAAATGCCTGCCAGATGTTCCTTATGGAATACCTCCTGTCATCTTGAACTTGCCACATCTCAAGTTCATTGCTTTATTTTCAAAGCCAGCATCTATTCCTGCCAAGAAACACATTTCCCTCTCTGTCTCCTAGGCTTACAGCCATCTTTGATTCCTCCTTCTTTCCTGATCTCCATATGCCATCAGCCACCAAGTTCTGTGGACTCTTCCATCTGTTTCCTAGTTTGCAACCCCACAGTCACCACTAGAAGACAGGCCCTCTCTGTCTTCTGTCAGGCATTTTGCAGGCACCTCCCAATTTCTAGTCTCTCCTCTCTTCATCCATGCTTTAATCTGCAGTGAGATCTGTCTTCTGAGGTATCTTTTTGTGCAATTTCCCTCTGCAACTGGAAGCCTACTTTGGATTCCTGTGTTGAGCTGAGTTGCCCACAATGGTCTCTTCCCACCAAGGAATCCCTCAAAATCCATCACTTAGACCTCTCATTTGGCATCTACCACATCCTGCCTTATATTTGCAGTTATCTTCTTATCTGTGTCTGCACTCCCTTAATTAGATTTTAATGGCAGAATGAGTGTTTCTGGGCTGAAAATGCCCACAAATAGAGTAAGACCCCAACCAGCAACACTCCAGGGGACCTGGCAGCTCTTTTGCTTCCCAGTGACTGTAAAAAGCTGTTCACAGAGCACTCTCACACGCATTCACAAGGAGGAATCAAATGTGAGGTCACAAAAGACTCATCTGTCCAGAGGAGGCCATTGGCCATATCAGCTATTGTCTCTGTCATCAATTGCTGCTCATTTATTTCTTCACGTCCCACACAGCCCTGTTTCGATTTCTTAACGCATTACTCTCTCCACACCCAGATGTCTGTTCCATCCTGGCACAGCTAACGAGTGCACACCTGACAGCCTGCATTTGATTTTTTTGCTAAGTCTCTGTCTCCTCTCATGTCCTGTTGCTGTGCCACTCCTGCCATCAGCCTTGTGTTCATGTAATTCTGTTCCATTGGTATCCACTTTCCTTACCCCTAAACATCTGCGCTATAGATTGTGAACTTTTACTACGTTTTAAAATAAACAGATGTACATCCCCAAGCGAAAAGCTGCCCACTCGTTCTAAAGAAAGACTTCCTTTCCCTGGGCAGATAACTTCAGCATATAGAGGAAATATTTCTAATCTAAATTCCAATTTAAAGACCTTGTCTCCCAAGCAGTTATCCCTCTCCCCGAGGTGCTGGTCTCCTGGATAGCTTTCACTTTGTGAGCCCATGTATCTGTATGTATGTCCTCATCATCTCAACTGATAAACGCTTGTTCTCTGAGGACAGATCAAGGTGAGAAATCTCATCTTCACCTCACTGCACATTCCAGTTATCCAGCTCCACTCCTCCCCAGATTGGGAAGCCATCCAGAATGCAGACATCACATTCCATCACAGAGCAGCCCAGGAGACCTCCCCTCCTGCACTCTCCTGGATTCAGCTATAACATGGGTCATCCCTACACTTGAGTGGAGTTGGTCCATCTCTATCGGGCAGGGAAATCCCTGGTAGAATTTCACATCTTATTGGGCTGCTAGCCATACTCAATTTTACACACTTCAATTTTAGACATCTGGAAACCCTGAAGTAATGCGATCTTCTGTCACAGAAAGAAGGAAAATATGAGCACATGTTGTGCTGGGCCTGCTCAGAGTTTCAGCAGCAGCACCCGCAAGCCAGGGAGCATGGAGCACCCTGTCTGGGATGTGAGCAGCAATCCCATGTCAACCTTCCTGGCCCAGCAGAATGCTCTCTCTTCAGCGGTATCTCTACCCTGGGCACCCACAGTGCAAGATCTGTTTGTTTGTTTTTTGAGAGGGTGTCTCGCTCTGTTGCCCAGGCTGGAGTTCAATGGTGTGATCTTGGCTCACTGCAACCTCTGCCTCTCAAGTTCAAGCGATTCTCCTGCTTCAGCCTCCCTAGAAGTAGCTAGGACTACAGGCACATGCCACCATGCCTGGCCAATTTTTGTATTTTTAGTAGAGACGGGGTTTCAGCATGTTGGCCAGGCTGGTCTCAAACTCCCGACCTTAGATGATCCTCCCACCTCGGCCTCCCAAAATGCTGGTATTACAGGTGTGAGCTACTGCACCTGGCCACAATTATTTGTTAAAAGTGCTTCTGTCACTCCCTCAGTCCCCCATAGCTGTTTGGCATCCACCCAGACCTGCAGAGCTCTATTAGTTGCACTCTTTTCTGAGCCCCTCTAAATTCATCCTTAAATGGGTATCTCTCATATTCAGATACACAGACGGCATACTGGGTCACTTCCAAATGACAACTGCTTCCAAGCATGCATACTGGTAGCTCACTGTCCGTGAACTTGCCATGTCATTTCTAAATAGCATAATCAGTTGTCTCTTGCCTCTGAACTTGTGGGTCTCCGCTTCAGAGCTCCACGTGGTTTCCCAGTGTCCTCCCAGGGCTGGGGGGTGTGAACTGTGGCCACTCCTGCTGCCTCCACTGGCCAGCTTGTTCTAGGTTCCTGGTTGGGCTCTGGTCTGACCCTTTGGCTGTGGGGGCTTCAAAAATGCCAACTCTGTAGTCATGATCACCTACCTATTTAATGTACACACACACACACACACACACACACACACACACATACATACACGCCCTTCAGAATATGGGGTTAGAAGGACCTCAAGCAGTTATCTGAGTCATCTCCCAGCCTTTGTTTATGCGTTCATTCATTCAGTAATTAAACAAACAGTATTTATTCTACATGATACCAAGCCCTGAGGGTTCAAGAAACAATGAAACTAAGCCCCTTAATGTGGTAGACACTTGTTGTTTGATTTTTTGGTTTCTTTGTCTTTTTGTTGTAGTATGCATCCCTGCTTTGCTGACAGTAGCTCCTGGGGTTTCTTTGTGAGCCACTTGTCCCCCATTCATAGGCTACAGAGTTTCAAAGAAGCCTGCCCTTTCCCTATCCCCAGCCCACAGGGAGGGATGGACACAACACCCAGTAGTTCTGACCAATCAGAAGCACAGTGACTGACCTAGGACGGTGCTTCTCAAATATTTTAGTCTCAGGACCCCTTTTTACTCTAAAAAAAGATTGTGGACTGAAGAGTTTTTGACCACGTGAATTATATTTATAAATATTTACCATATTTGAAATTTAAACTGAAGAAAGTTTTAAATATTTCTTTATTGTGCTAACCCAATAGTCACATGAATGAGGTAGCCAAAGGGCAGGGATGGAGGTCAGGCACGGCCCCAACAGCATGGCCTCCCTCTCACCAAGGCTGATCTGGCTACTGCCCATGCTGAAGGAAACCCTGCCCGCAACACAAATCAACACCAGCCTCCAATATGGCAACTTCCCTCAAGGAAACCAAACAGCCCCTTGGTAGCAAAATGGCCATATGGGGCCCCTTTTATGTTGGAAGTGGCGGCAATTCATTTCAGCAGAACTGATGACATTCTGGTATGGGTTTGCCTTTCTTGCTTGCAGGGCCCTAGCCAGCACTACTACCTGAAGACTCCAGAGTGTTTGATCCACATTCTCACATCCTACGTACCATTATGCTCACATAGCATCAAGAGCCTTACTTTACGGCACAGGAGGTGAGACAGCAGCCCCATGACCATGAGACCCACTGGTATCTCACATCCCATCCAGCCCTGAAGCTGCTGGCCTAACAGATGGACAGAAATGTCTTCCAAAGGCACAGATGAGGAGCCAATGAGGATGTGATGTCCTGTATGGACAGGGTGCACCCTGCAACACACAGTTTGCATGCTAAGCCTATGAGCAGCATATAGCACATGGGTCCAGGAAACAACAGGTGGAAGAAGGAATGGCCCAACTTATCAACTTGCAGAAAAGTTTTGCCTCTGGTCCCTGTACCTCTAAGCTCCATAGGTTAACAGTTTCTGGCTCTCAAAGAGGGACACAACTACTGATGGATACAGCAAGAAGCCCACTGAACTTTCAGCTATGGCTGCCACTGGGCACTCAGGCTCTTTATGCCAAGGGACCAGCAGACAAGAAGAAGACCTCCATTCTGACAGAGACAATAGACCTTGATCATCAGGAGGAAGTCAAGTTGCTGTTACAAATAGGAGCAAGAAGAAATATGTTTGGTACCCAGGTGAACCTATTGGACCTCCCCAATCCTGGCCAATTGTACAGTACATGGACAAGTGCAACACCCACGGCCTTAGAAATGAATGCAAACAAGTGCTTGCATAGCTCAGGGATGAAGGTCTGGGTCTCTCCACCAAGTAAGCACAAGCAGAGGGGAATCCAGAATGAGAAATAGAGGAGGGAGATGATGAGGCAGTTGCAGCCTCAAGTCCAACTACAGCAGTGGTGACTGTGGCTCCCTCCACCAACATTCCTGTTCTAAGTTTTCCCCAGGAGAAGGGGTGCACAAGAGAGCTGAAGGACCTCTTCCCAGTACCCAGATGAAGGAAAAGGCTCCAAAAGGGGGAAAATGTGAGCTGTCGTGGAGACTGTGCTGCCTAACAAGGGTCCCTGCCTGAGTTTGGAAGGATTCATTCACCCAGCTGTTAGGAAGATTATCTGATAATAGCTCTTAGCTGTCACCACCTTCAAGAATGACTTTGGCTAAAGAGAGTTGCCTCACCCAAGATCACACCCCTTTCCAGGGAAGCCTGTATCCAATGACAGATCCACCTGGGGGACAACTCGGAAAGGCCATCCCAGCTTTAGTGCTCCCTGTGGGGTGGGCTGAGATCTTGTTGTGACTTCATTGCTGCCCGAATTCTCCCTCTTCCTGATCCTGCTTCCTTCCCTTTCCCCACAGATATCCATTCTAAGAATGCTCCCTAATCCTTTTCTTGAACACAAATCTCCATCTCAGGATCTGCTTCCCAGGGGGAACCCAACCTGCAATGGTACCCCCAGCCCCAGCTGGGCCAGCTGCAAGCTGAGCCACCTGCACTGCTCTGCACACTTCAGCCTAGCCCAGACAACTAAAGGCAGCATTCAGGCGCCTGTGACACTAATTCCAGAAGACTTTAACTAACACTAACACCCACTGGACACTTTCCTTGAAAGATATTCATATGATAAGTTTATAAGCGTTGTTAACAAATAAGTTGTGAGCAGAGAGGACGTCGTGGAAGATGATTCAGGAACTTCCGGTGTTGGTGGTGTCATGGATGAGCAATGCTTTTAACCATGATGGTCCAATTAAAAGGAGAAAAGTGGGTTGGGAGAAAATATGGGCTTGATTTCGGATTTTAGACCAGCTGAGGCTGAAATGATGGGGGATATCCAAGTGAAGATATCTACAAGGCAACTGGAAATTTAAAAACATCGCGTGGTAGTTTGCCTCCAGTCCCTGCACTTCTGAGCTCTGTAGGGTCACAGGTTCTGACTCTCAAAGGGGGATACTTCTGCTGCTGCACACAGCAAGAGTCCCACTGAACTTCCACTGACAGCTGCCACCCAGGCACTTTGGGCTCTTTATGCCAAGAGCCCAGGAGGCAAGAGTAGGATCATCATCGTGGTAAGGACTGAGGATTAGGATCTGAAGGACTTTCTAATGTAGGGGATGGTGAAAACCATAGTCCTGGATGAGAAAGCCCAAGAGAATTGCAAGACAGTTGATAGTCCATTTGTCTTCCAAAATCCCCTGCATGAGGAGATGGCAATGCTCTTCTCTTGGCAGCAGTTCCTGATGTGTCACAACCCTCAGCTTCTGGAAGTGTTTCATTCTTTAGAGCCCAAATCCCTCATGAGCTAGTGAACTTGTTTCTTCTCTGGTTCTAAGTTATATAAAACACTTTGCATTCTTAATGATATTAAACTCCCTCAGCCTTTCAGGATGAAATAATCTCCTATCCCTTCATTTTTTTCCTCCACAAGAAGAAAATTTTATTGTAACAAACAGACCTAGATAAGTTAAAAATTAATTACAGGAGACTACTTCAGAATTCCAGGAACCAGTGAAGCTCAACAGGCCACATGCCCAACCTGGATGACCTTAGCTTTTTTTTTTTTTTTTTCCTAGCTGATGTTCTAGTCAACAACCCCCACAGATGATGAGCTTTTCCCAGGAACATGCTTTGCAGAATGCTTGCATGGTTTTATTTCAAACTTGAAAAAGAGAGAAGATTATGTGATCTCTTAAAAACAAAAGTTAAGCTTCTTCAGTAGAAAGCTGGTCTGGTCCTCTTTGTAAGAACTATGAACTGCATCTGGATGGATTTGAAGCAATGCAAGGGTAGTGGTTTATGTGCCATCACAGAGGAGACCAGATGCTGAACTAGAGGCTGGATTCAAACCCCAGCACTCACCCTAAGTGTGTGACCTGAGTCAGCCTTCTTGGTGTGCGTTGCTCACTTTTAAAATGAAAGGATTAAGCTAAATCACCACGGTGGTCTCTTGAAGTCAGCAATTCTAGGCTGTGATGTGTTTCCTTACGGTTTCATATTTCCATGTAAGCTTCCTAAGCCAATCATAAATCCTTCATGGCAGACACATGGAAGTGATTTCCCCCTTTTCCCCTCACGTAACAGAACACATTTGTCCATGACAGTGGTCCTCAAACATAGCTGGATTTAAAAATCACCTGCAGTGATTTGAGATAGGTTATAGCTGCTGATTTACGGATCACTTTCCCAGGTATTTGGATTTGTTCTAGAATCAGGCCCAAGAATGTGCATGTGGAACACATTTCCCAGGTGATTTGAATGCAAGCTGGTCCAGCAACCATATTTGAGAAAAGTTATTGTGCATAGCAGGTACAAAATACACATTGAATGACTAACAATGATTCTGATACCCCTCATTCTTCCCATTGTAGGCCACGGTTTATTTTCTGAATGAGGTTCTTCAATATTGCCATCTTTTGAAGTTTTAGAAAGCATTTCCTGGCCGGGCGCGGTGGCTCACGCCTGTAATCCCAGCACTTTGGGAGGCCGAGGTGGGCGGATCACGAGGTCAGGAGATCGAGACCATCCTGGCTAACACAGTGAAACCCCGTCTCTACGAAAGATACAAAAAATTAGGCGGGCGTGCCGGCGGGCGCCTGTAGTTCCAGCTACTCAGGAGGCTGAGGCAGGAGAATGGCTTGAACCCGTGGGGCGGAGCCTGCAGTGAGCCAAAATCACGACACTGCAGCCTGGGCGACAGAGCCAGACTCCGTCTCACCAAAAAAAAAAAAAAAAAAAAAAAAAAAGCATTTCCTTACAATGAATTGTTGATGGTGCTGATTATTTGAATGGGTAGATGATTTTTATTTACTCTGATTTGTTGTTCTCGTTTTTCTTATACTGTCAAGGACTGGAAATATAAAATTAACTTTCAATAGCTAGGTAATATAACTTTCTCTCATTTTTCATTCTCTAAAACATACTGACAAGTCAGAGAAGCACATTTTAAAGGACAGCTAATATGTGTTCACTTATTTTAAGTAATGCTTCGGCAAAAGAAAAATGCAATAAAATAAAATTATTTTATTTATCAGGTGTTTTCAAAATTAAGTTATGAAAATGGTTTCCTGTTGCCTTTAGGTGATTGGTTTTTTATTTGTTTGTTTTGGGTTCTTTTGTTGTTTGCTTGAAAACTCAAATTTAGAAGTACTGTTCCAATGCAAAATTTTCTAGCACCAAATTTGCTTATTATTTATTTATTTATTTAATTTTGAGACGGAGTTTTGCCCTTGTCGCCCATGCTGGAGTGCAGTGGCGTGATCTCGGCTCACTGCAACCTCCACCTCCCGGGTTCAAGAGATTCTCCCGCCTCAGCCTCCCAGATAGCTGTGATTACAGGTGCCCGCCATCACGCCTGGGTAATTTTTGTATTTTTAGTAGAAACGGGGTTTCGCCATGTTGGGGAGGCTGGTCTCAAACTCCTGACCTCAGGTGATCCGCCCGCCTCGGCCTCGCAAAGTGCTGGGATTACAGGGGTGAGCCACCGTGCTCGGCCAATTTGCTAATATTTTAAAGTCTAGCTCGTCACAGCCATGGCTCCCACGCCAGCGCTGGGGAACCCCTGTCGGTGGATAAATTGCTCCCAAAAGACTGAGGAGGAACTGGATGAGGGCGACCACAAGGAGCCAGATGAGACCCTGTCGGAGAGGCTGTGGGGCCTGAAGGAGATGTTCCGGAGAGGGGCCAGTCCGAGGGCAGAGCCACTTTCCATCTCTCCCCTCTTCGTGGCTCAAAACATGTACTGGTTTTCCAGGGCAGCCTTGTGGATTGGAACCTCTTTCTTCATGATTCTGGTTCTTGTTGTCATCTTTGAGACAGAGAAGTTGCAAATGGGGCAACCGCAGCAGCAGCAGCAGCAGCAGCAGCAGCAGCAGCGGCAGATACGTCTCCGGCGCCACACGGCTGTCCAGAAGAATGCCAGGGGCCCTCCTTCACTTCCTGGAAAGATCTAGATGGTGACTGCTATATTTGAGCTGTCTCGGTGGGAGAATTTTAAATTCAATAGTGTTTGAATTCCTGATTATTTTGATTTTTTTTTTAACTTTGGTACATGGATTTATCTAAACCTGGTGGAGAGAATTCTCCTCACATTGTCTCACAAAGAGAGCTTAACTCGCAACTGTACTCGCCACGCTCTTCTGACTTACTTCTCTCCTCACTCTGATGCCAGAGTGCAGCCATGCAATGGTTATTCCAGCCCTGGCCACCACCTCCCTCACCCCCCAACTCCTATCCATCAATTGCTCCTAACTGGAAGATTTCCTCACTATCTGATTGTGAGGTAGCAACTGATGCTAGTGGAAGGGTGGTACCCCTGACCATTAACAACTGCTTTAAAAAGAGAGAGAGAGAGAGAAAAGAGCGTGTATACACTATGAAACACACAAAATGCATTACAATCGTAGCGTAAAGCAGCCACTGTGAGTCCTTATGTATGTTGGACAGGAGGGAGGCCGGCTGCAGCTTTAGCCACAAGATGAGGGCTGTGAAGGACAGAAATGTGAGCTCATTTCCTCTGCACATTTTGTCTATTAGAACTGTGTGTGTAAATAATAATAATAATAAAGCCAGTGCTCACTTTTTGTATTTAAATATTAAAAATGAATTCCAACTGAAAGTGAAAATAAATAAATAAAGTATAGCTTGTAAAGCAGTGTTCAGATTTTCACAGCACTAGAACGTTCTGCACGTAAAGGGAATAGTCGTTATAGGAGACAGGACGGAGGGTTGAGGCACTGCCTGGATAGAGCATATTCCAGAGCACGTGGCATGAACTGAGCCCAGGCCACCGTGGGAGCTTCAGCTAGGTGCTTGCTTCCATTCATTCTCCACTTGAGGCCAGAGAAACCAGACTTTGGGGACTCAGGGGGAAAGGGTGGGAAGGGAGTGAGGGATGAAAGACTACAAACTGGGTGCAGTGTGTACTGCTCGGGTAATGATGGGTGCACCAAAATCTCACAAATCACCACTAAAGAACTTACTCATGTAACCAAACACCACCTGTTCCCCAATAACCTATGGAAATAACGAATTTTTAAGAAAGAAAAAACCCATAAATCTGCCTACACCCCTGTTCTGGGCCAAGCTGTGTCCCCCTCCCCACCCCACCCCACCAAAAAAAAAAAAAAATGTATATGTTGTAGTCTAGTACCTCCGAGTATGAGTGCATTTGAAAATAAGGCCTTGAAAGAGGTAGTTAAGTTAAAATAAGGGCATTAGGGTGGGCCTTAATCCAATCTGATAGGTGTCTTATAAAAAGAGAAAGAGACACTCAGGGGTTGCATGCACAGAGGAACTACATCGAGAGAGCACCAGGCAGAGAGAAGACAGCCAAGGAGAGAGGCCTCAGGAGAGCCCACACTGCCAACACCTTGATCTTGGACTTCCAGGCTCCTGACTTTTAAGCCACCCAGTCTATAGTATTTTATTATGGCAGCCAGAGCAAACTAGTACAGTCTCTCTCTCTCTTTCTCTCTGTCTCTCTCTCTCTCTCTCTCTGTCTCTCTCTCTCTCTCTCTCTCTCTTCCTCATATACCTCCTATGCACACTGCCACTCTTCCTTAGAAACTTCCAGGTCTCCCATTTCCCTTAAGACAGAGGCCCAACCCAGACACCTGCCAGGCCACCATCTCTGTCCCCTAGCCACGCCTGTCTTCCTGTGACAGATCCCTCACTCCTGAGCACTGTGAATTACTCCTTCCTCCACCCCCCTCACCTAGTCAGCTTCCACCACCCTTGGGTACCAGCACAAACGCCACTCCTTTAGGAACACCATTCTGGACACCTTCACTGCAGCACACCTTTCTACTGTAAGCTCTCATCAGCCCCACACATTTCCTTCATGGTACACACAGAGTTTTGGGGGTTTTTAAACTTTTATGTGCATTTATTTATTTCATTCATGTCTGTCTCCCCATTTCAATGTGGTCTCTAAGAGGGCATGGACTTGTCTGTTTTGTTCCCTGGGAATAGAGTTCTCAGGGCCTCTCATAGGGGCTGGCAAAGAGCGGGCACTCAACCAATAATTGTTGAATCAATGAATGACTGTGACTTACACCCACTGCTGGGCATGGGGAAATGGATGGGTCAGAAGGTACAATGAAAGGGGAAACTAATGCAACTCTACGTGAAGGAGGGAGCTCAGTCAGTGGCATGAAAGCCAACACTAGAAACATCTGTTTGCAAAATGATCCTCAATTACCAGAACTAGCAAATATTGACTCTGCTTCCTCTCCTGGTATAGACACTAAGCACTCCACCCTGAGCTGGGTGATGGGAGCCCCTGCATTACCCACGCAAGGCACAGCCTGTGACATTGACTTCGAAACTGTTTCCTATTACCTCTTTCCTATCTAAAGTCAAGGTTGTCCAGCACTCCCCACCCTTTGGCATCCTTTGACCACTTACTTGCCTTCCAGCCATTTGTTCTCAGAGCCCTCCCCTTTCTCCTTAGGAAGCAAGTTTTCTCTTCACCTTGTCATTATTCTCAAACCTGGCAGAACATCACAATCATAACAACATTCCTGGGCCCAGTCTCCAAAGATTCTGAAGTTCACCCAGCAAAGAAAATATAGTCTGTTGCCATCTGCTCCAAAGTGATGAGCCATACTCTCTTGGACTAGCTTAGTGTTACAGTGAATTTATTTGAGTGGTTAAGCTAGCTTAATTGTTTCCCAAATATTAGCCTAGGGATATCAAATTTGATAAACACAGTGTGAGATCCTAATTGTATGATAATAACAAACATTAGTATCGTGGCTTACAGTTGACAGCATGCCTTCTCAGCCTTCTTCTTATATGATTCTCCCCATCTGTGAAGGCAAGGAAAGGCACAACCATGATCCCTCCTTATGGGCAAGAAAACCTTGATGAATTACTTGCCCAGGCTACACATTAGAAATGGCAGTAAGGCCAAGGTCAAACTTCTAAGTCCATGGAGCAGAAATGTGTCACCACCCAACACCCACAGCCTTTGTCTCTGCCATTAAACCCACTACCTAATGCTTTCTGAATACCAAGTTAAAGCTATTGATGCTAAATCAACGTGGACTAATTGACATACTTTTAGTAATTCTTTCTTGAATGTCTACCGTATGCCGGGCACTCTTCTAGAAACTGGAGACGTAGAGTAAACCAACAGATCAAGCCTCTACCCCCAAAGTGTGTGCCGCTTTCTGACAGCCAGGGCCCCTTTCTGGATGCCCAAGTAGTCATGGCGGTCATGAAATGGATGCTATAAACATCTCTCTCAAAAAGGATTTATTGAAATAGGTTGTCCTGAGGCAATACACAAAAAATATTTCACTTAAGCCAAATAACCAGAAACATTTCTAAAGCATAGTTTCACAACTCTTTTGTAACTCTATAGGAAAGTAACTATAAGACCAAAAGACTCAGGAGGATTTATTTTGTTAAATTTCTAGACCACTTGCCACCAGGGTACCTTGTCAGCCCCTTCACCTCTCCCAGCCTCAATCTCCTTAGGTACCTAAAGTTAGAATTACAATAGCGTCCACCCCATCATGTTATTGGAAAGAACAAAAGACTTAATCTCCAAAGCACCCAGGACAATGTCTGGCACACAGTAAGCCAGTCCCTGAAACCCTTATTATTTCCATGCCAGCCATGTGCAGAAGGCATTTCTCTTCACCTATTAATGGTGGATTTCATTTTATCTTCTACTCATCATGTACTCTGAGGTTGCCTTTCTGCCTTTCCTGAGACTCACAATCACTTCCAATTTAATATCCACCATGAATTTAATTAAAGTTCTGTTAGCATCATCTACCTCTTCTAGACCATTAATGAGGCTGTTAGATAAAATGCAATAAAGATCCCTGGAGCAGCCCAGCAGACATTGCTATTAATCATTGTTTACCTCTCTTCAGTTCATGCTCATACTTCATGGCCATTCCTATCCATTTCCTCACTTTGAAAATAAAAGTAATAACAGTTACTTCAAAGAATTTTGGCAAGGATTCCAAGAGGTTCTGTACCGTGGTGTCAAGCATCACTTCAAACCTCACTGCTGCTGGGGAAAAAGAATAGGTTACATCAGCAGGGAGTTTTCCGGAGAACAGAGTGGTCTCCAATGCTGAGATTCAGTGAGTCTGCCAATTTTTGCTACCTTTGATGGTTTGAGTTTAAACAACACTCTAATCACGAATAATATCTTAAAAAGCAGAAGTACTTGTGGGATCCTCTAACCCAATTTCTGATTCTAATCAGTAAGCCTCTAAAGCCTTGCTACTCAAAATATGATTTCTGGATCAGAAGTCTGTTAGGAAGACAGAATCTTGAGCTTCACCTCACCTAAGGATCTGCTTTTTGGCATGATGATTTATATGTTCATTAAAGTTTAAGAATCATTGCCCTACTTAATACCCTTTACAGGTGATCTGAGACTCAATAGCTTAACAAAGCCATGATGTGTGTGAGTGAGTGTGTGTGTGTCTGTGTGTGTGTGTGTGTGTGTGTGTGTGTGTGTGTAGGGGATGATACCCAGGCATTAGAACATACAAATATAATAATATCCTAAAACTTCTCTCCAAAAGCAATAAACCTTAGAAAGAGGTATTCTAAAAATAAAAAGATAGCTCACATGCTGGTAAGTTATCACCTTATTCACTTTGACCTTGAACCAATCCTCTTGATTCGTTCCCCCCACCCCCGCCCTTTTCTGTTCTCTGGGCAACTTGATTTTCCGTTTGTTTTCTAGTTCCTAATTGGAAAATCAGGCACTGTCATGCCAGGAAAGATTAATATTTATCTCATTTTAAATCCAGTCTCTGAATAGGTGGATGTTTACGTGGCAGCCAGGACCTATATGAAGTGGTGGGGTGCCTGGAGACCCATGCATATAGGGGCTTGTAAAACTATGAGTCTAAAGTTCAACCAAAACCAGGGGCAGAGTACAGTCTAGGTTCACTTTTGTTTCCACTTTTTGCACTGCCCTCTGAAAGTTAAAGACTGACCTGAAGACCCAAAAGATGCCACTGCTTTTTAGTGGCTTTACTGGAAGAATATTCAGGGGAGCATGGAATCCTCTCCTCAATTTCTTTAAGCCTTTTTACAGGCTCATTCCCTGCAAGATGGCAACCATAGACTTCCCCTATTCTGAATCCCTCTAAATTCCATTTTGTCTTGAATTTTTAAAAAATCCAATAATTCAAAATCATTACCAGTTTCCCAACTAGCACAGACCATGAGCACAGACCATGTCACATATACCTTTGGAAAGACACCAAAGGACACCTAGAGCCATCAAGGAACTGTGTGTCTTAGAGACTTGGGCTTCCTGAGACATTTTCCTCAAATGTGAAATGGAACTAGCAATAGGGTTACCGTGAGAATTTAAAAAGAAAAAAAATGAATACACAGAAAGTGCTCAATCGGCTCAATAAACACCATTGATTGCTGGACCGCAGAAATCAGATGAACCCATATTACCACGTGCCCATCTCTCCTCCCAAGGGGAAGCAAGAAGGCAGTAGAATGGCCACCATCATCATGAAATATAGGTCCTGGTTTCCTAGGCATTTGTCAGTTGATTTCTCTTTGTGTCTCTAATGATTTGTATGTCTGTAAGGAACCCTGAAAATGATCATAGAGAGCTGGCTTAATGAAAAGTGAGAAATGCCTAATGTAACAAAAATGACACATTTTCATATTCCTCTTCCCTGAAATGGATGAAATTTCCCTCCAAGGTTTAGGTTCCTTCCTGTATGAGAAGAGCATTTGAACATTACAAGGAGGGAGGGATAGGGGGGAGACTAGATACCCGATGCAGACAGTGAAGTGAATGAAATCAAGATAATTAGATGCTGCTGAAATACCTACATGTCTTCTAAAAACCAAGAGAAAACACCGATCAGATGTGGCTGACAGATTGCATCTTGTTGCCTAGCACTGGTCTGAAGTGACTGGGAGTTGCTAGGCAACCCATCCTCCTGGGCTTGGTGATCCAACAAACACTAGACAGATGCTTTTCCTCTGCTGCCCCTCACAATTTTCTCATCTGTAAGATTCACACCTGATTAATGTTTTCCCTGGACTTTTTTTTCCATTTGGATTGGGTGCTGCGACGTGCAGGTTTGCCTGTGCTCAAGTGAGCCAGGCTACCTACTTAAAGAATGCCTTGCGGCAAAAAACAAATGGTCCTCTAAAGATTAAACTACATTGAGATTGAAGCCTGAACTGTTGAGTGTAGGGCAGGAATCTGAACCATTTCTTGTAGAAATTATCAGATTACCATCTGCGTCAAAGGCGGATTGGTCTGGTACTGATTGGAGTGCCCTGGACCAAATATCAAAGTCACTCAAGTTTATTCTTATCACCCTAAATAATTTGAGCGAGAGGGAAAGTGCTTTTCCCTAGCAGGGAGCTTTCTCTAACTGCTCACAGGTTTACTACACTTTCCAGCAAATCTGCTCAGCTCCTATGAAAGAGTCAAGTGTAAATATGAATGACTGATAATAGCTTACTCTTACCCTAGCCTACCCTTTCCAGCAGTATTTACATTATTAGGATGCAAGGTAGAATTTCAGGAAGGAGGTAGAGAAAAGAAAATGTTTCTTCCTCCTTTCTTTCCTCATTTCCTCTCTGTTTAACATAAATTGTAACAAAAAAAGTGGCACTCTACTAATAATATTTAACATTTAGCTGGGCTCATCTCATACTAGTTCCTACTCTCCTGGAACTTCTGATGACAAAAGATGTTAACATATTCAAGCTAATATTGTTGATCATACACTATTAAAAAGAGTGACCTTCTCTAGTTTAGTTAGGTCTCTGGTTTATTGGAGCTTTCTGGGTTAATGGGACGGTGATTTTCATTCTGAGTGCGGCATTGCTATTTCTCCCCTTCCATTTATTTGGTGTTTATAACCTTTCAAAGTGTTTTCACATCCATTATCCTACTGTTCTATAAACCTCTATGCTATGACGCATGGAAGTTAATTACAATGCTTTAGAAGGAAACTGCAGAGCATAGTGGGAATGAATTTTACTCCACAAACTCAGGTGTAAAAGACATAGTACTCTATTTAGAGCAGCTTAATTCTGAATTGAGGCCTCATCCCGGCGGTTTGGAAGAAAATTCAGTATCACTCATGATAGCCCTAGATGAAAGAGGCTTAAGAAATGACTGTGAAATGGAGAAAGGGTCCTTTACCTCCAGTCCATAGCAGCTGCTACTGTATTCTCTGATCTCAGCTCATGTGATCCCTTGAAGCTTGTGCTTTTTCATGCAACAGGTGAGGCACAGAATCTGCATCGTGGAGCCCATACTCCTTGAGCACCCACGAGCCATTTCCTCTGAGGATCGTGCCACTCCTCCACCCTCTCATGTGTCCCCTCCTGTCCTGGAGGTGTCATCTATCCTTTCTGTCCCCCCTATGCCCTGCCTCCATCAATCTTGAGTTATGTCTTCAGTGGCTTAGATTTTTTTTTAAATACAGGAGCAATTATTTTCAACTGGTTCTTCTTTTTAGTCCTGCAAAAATCCCTGAGATAAGGAGAAATAACAAAAGTACAACTATCTGTTTGAAACTGTGGGGTGGTGGAGAGGGAAACAGAACATAAACATACATTGAAAGTCTAACACATATATTCAGCCTTATAAAGGAAGCAAATCCGACACATGCTACAACATGGATGAACCTTGAGGATACTATGCTAAGTGAAATAAGCCATCCATGAAAACATAAATACTGTATGATTCCCCTGATATGAGTTATCTACAGCAGTCAAATTCATAGAAGCAGAAAGTAGGATGGTGGTTGCCAAGGGCTGGGGGAAGAGGGAATGGAGAATTGTTGTTTAACGGGTACACAGTTTCAGTTTTGTGAGTCAATCTCTTGAGTGGGGAAGAGAAGCTGTCCTCTGAGAACTAGGACAAGGACTCTCTTTTGATTCTATTCCTGTTGTGCTTTTGCCCTTACCACTAAAACAACATCAGTAAGTAAGATGTAGGCCTTACTAAACCAGTAAGGCCTACATCTTGCTAAAGACATCATTCAATTCACTGCCCATTCTTGCTTGCTCTCTCAGTGGCATTCAGCAAGGTCAACCACTGTCTCTTTCTTGAATGCCGCCTTCTCTAGGCTGCACATTCATCTGCTTCTCTCCCACCTCCCACATATCATTCTCCATCTCCTGCGTTATCACACCCTCCTACACCAAACCTCTAAATGTCCCACTGACCCCAGCTTTCTGGTCTTGGTCTTCATCTCAATCCATATTCTTCCCTCAGGTGATCATACACTCTGTTGACTCTTAAATGTGTGTTTCTAGCCCTGAACTCTTCCATCAGATCCAGACTTTACACCCAAGTGCCTACTTAACATATTGTCTTAGGAAGTCCAATGAGCATCTCAAAATGAATATGACTAAAACATATTCATTTTCTCCCCTACATCTGCCATCTATCCCCACCCCAAGCCTTATCTATCTTGAGAAATGGCTCCACTCTCTAGCTGATCAGTCCAAAAACCTAGGCATCATCCTTGAATCCTCTTTTCCTCGTGCTCAATATCCAATCCATTATTAGGCTCGTCAGCTCTATTTGTAAAGTAGATCCCATCTGATGGGATCCCATTTCTCCCCATCTCCAAGGGCATGATCCTAACCCAATCTTCATTATCTTGCAACTGGATTTCTGCAACAGCCCCTGGCTCCACATGCCCCTAGTCTATCTTCCCATAACAGCCACATGATCTTTATAAATAAGACCATGTCATTTCTCTGCTTAACATGATAATTACAGTTATCATAACATTCACACTGTCTTACCCCAACCTAGACCTAGAGGGCCTGCATGACCAGCCTGCTGCCTCCTCTGTAATTCACCTGCCTCCAGCTCCCACCCACACACTAAGCTCCAGCCACCTGTCCTGCTTTCAGTCCTCGAACCTGCCAGCCTCACTCTCCTCCAGGGTCTTAGCATTGGATACCCCCTCTGCCTGGAACCCTCTTCCTGTCCCCTCACATAGCTGTCTCTTCTCACCATTCAACACTCTACTTGCTCAGAGAATCTTCCTGGATTCCAGCTAAATCATCCTCCCTAGTCAATCAACTTCACATGGCCCTGTTTTATCCATAGCACCTTTCAGCATCTGAAATAAACTTATTTATCTACTAATAGACTATCATATTCCTGTATAGAATGTAGACTTAATGAGAGTGGGATTGTTTTGTTGTTGAACTTGTTCCCTCCGTATCCCCTGGAACTATGCCTGGTCTGGTTGACTTCCCCGTTAAGCCAGTGGCCCCCAAACCTGGCTTCTCATCAGAATCACCAGAGATGCTATTAAAAAGAGAGGTCCCATGTGACTTTTATCTCAATAGGGCTGTTAAAAAATATATATAGCACTCTGGGTCCTACCCCAGGATGAAGAGTGATGGGGCCTAGAAATCTCTGTTATTTTTGTTGTTGTTTTTGTTTTTGAGATGGAGTCACACACTCTGTCTCCCAGGCTGGAGTGCAATGGCATGATCCCTGCTCACTGCAACGTCTGCCTCCTGGGTTCAAGCAATTCTCCTGCCTCAGCCTCCCGAGTAGCTGGGTCTACAGATGCCCGCCACCAAGCCCAGCTAATTTTTGTATTTCTAGTAGAGACAGGGTTTCACTGTGTTGGTCAGGCTGGTCTCAAACTCCTGACCTCCTGCCTTGGCATCCCAAAGTCTCTGGTTTTAACACACTCCCATATGGTCAGCCAGACACCATGGGTGTGTGACAGCCATCACATTAGGCCACAACCCATTGAAGAGGGTCTTGAGATCTTGGAAGGACTTTTGAAAGATAAAGGAATCTGTATGAAGTTGCACTGTGCCCAGGACATGGGTGAAGAGGGGAGCCCAAGTTAAGAATAAGAGAGCTAGGTGAAGGCAATGAAGGAAACCACTGTTCAACAAGAAGCCATGGGCTAAAAACAAGAACAGCAACCAGAAACTCTTTTCATTTAGGCTAAACTAAATTCCTATTTCAAAGGGAAAGATAGTTGTTTTCTCAATACTTGGGATCCTCTACCTGGTTCAAGGACTGGGATCCAGAGCCAGGCCTTTGCTCAAGAAGGGCCAGCAGCTCACAGATCATGGACTCTGGGCTGCTCTCAGGAGAGCTGGCCCTTCCACCATTTCTCAGGGCGTCCCCATCAGACTACTTTTCCTGGGGCACAGGCCTCGGGGAGCAGCAGACACCCCATGGGAAGCTCTTGCCCTGACGCACTGTCTCCTCCAATACTATAGTACCCTGGAACTCCTCACGTTGGCCCAAGTAGACCACAATTTCATGTCTCACTAACAGAGGTCCCAGACTCCTCCTTTGACCGGCTATCAGAGCCAAAAACAGACATTATGGAGCACTGGTCTCTCCCCTGACTGTGATACCTGAGAAGTTTGGGAACCCCAGGACCCTCTAGAACCACAAGTTTAGAGAACAACTAGGCGACTTAGCAACCTCCTGCACCTCTGTAGAGATGCTGGAGACTTTGAGGGCAGAGATGGAAGTGGGGCAGGTTTTAGGCATCTCATGGTCCCCCAGGGTCCTGAGCACTTGGGAATACCTTGATCACTCTTCTCCATTTGGGAGAAGAGATACCATCCTCCCTACTCATCTAGGCTAGCAATTCACTGAGCTTTTTTTTTTTCTTTGTTTTATGTTAGTGAAACATACATAACATAAATTTACCATTTTAATCCTTTTTAAGAATGCAGTTCAGTGGCAGTAAGCACATTCACATTGTTGTGTACCCATCACTAGTATCCATTTCCAGAGCTTTTTCATCATGTGGAACTGAAACTCTGTGCCCATTAAGTAACCGCCCATTCTCCTCCCCTCCCCTAGCCTCTGGTGACTTCTATTTCACCTTCTGTCCCTGTGGATTTGCCTCTTCTAAGTACGTCATATCAGTGGCATCAGACAGTATTTGTTCTTTTGTCCAGCTAATTTCACTTAGCACAATGTCCTCAAGGTTCATCATGCATCAGAATTTTATTGTTTTTAAGACTGAATAATATTCTGTTGCATGTATAGACCATATTTTGTTTATCCATTCATCTATTGATGGAAACTTGAGTTGCTTCTTTTTTTTTTTGGCTCCTGTGAATAATGCTGCTATGAATATAGGTGTACAAATAACTCCTTGAGATCCTGCGTTCAATTCTTTTTATACCCAAAAGTGGAATTGCTGGATCATATGAGAATTTTATTTTTAATTTTTCTATGGAAAACAGTATACAGCTTCCTTGAAAAGTTAAAAATAGCAGCTGTACCATTTTACATTATCACCAACAGTGCACAAGAGTTCTAATTTCTCCATATTCCCAACAATACTTGTTATTTCTGGGTTTTTTATATACCAGCCATCCTAATGGGTATGAGGTGGCATCTCATTGAGGTTTTGATTTGAATTTCCCTGATGATTAGTGACTTTCTTTTTTTCGAGATGGAGTTTTGCTCTTGTCATCCAGGCTGGAGTGCAGTGGTATGATCTCAGCTCACTGCAACCTCCACCTCCAGGGTTAAAGCGATTCTCCAGCCTCAGCCTCCCAAGTAGCTGGGACTACAGGCATCCGCCACCATGTACAGCTAATTTTTGTATTTTCAGTAGAGACAGGGCTTCACCATGTTGGCCAGGCTAGTCTTGAACTCCTGACTTCAGGTGATCCACCCGCCTCGGCCTCCCAAAGTGCTGGGATTATAGGCTTGAGCCACCATGCCCAGCCTGATTAGTGATTTTGAACAGATTGTGAACAGATGTGATTACTTGGCCATTTGCTTATCTTCTTTGGAGAAACGTCTATTCAAGTCCTTTACCTATTTTTGAATTGGGTTGTTTGTATTTTTGTTTGAGTTGTAGGAGTTCCTTATGTATCCCAGATATTAACTTCTTATCAGATACACGATTTGGAAATATTTTCTCCTCTTCTGTGGGTTGTCGTTTTACTCTCTTGATAGTGTTCTTTGATGTACAAAGGTTTTGATTTTGATGAAGTCCAATTTATCTATTTTCTTTTTTTCTGCCTGTGTCTTTGGTGTCATATCCAAAAAATCATCACCAAATCCAATGTCATGAAACTTTTTCCCTTCTACATTTTCTACAGTTTCAGCTCTTATGTTTGGACCTTGGATTTATTTTGAGGTAATTTTTGTACATGTTGTAATGTAAGGGTCCAGCTTCGTTCTTTTGCATGAGGAGATTCATTTCCCCAACACCATTTGCTGAAAAGACCATCCTTTCCCTCATTGAATGGTCTTAGCACGCTTTTTGAAAATTAATGGATCGTATATGTCACTGACCATATTTAACCCCGAAATAACAGCACATCACTCCTACAACGTGTATAGTACCTGCTATGTTCCTAGCAGTTTGCTAAGAAGAGACGAAGAAAATACAGTTGCAAGGAGCTCAGAATCCCACAGAGGAGCTCAGACAGGAAACTGAATAACCACAGTGTGAGGCAGAATGTGATATGAGCACCAACAAAACCCTGGGGGACCCAGAGGGAAGCACAGTTCAATCCAGCAAAGAAGATGTGAGAAGTTTTCAAAGCTCATGGTGGCATGGGAGCTCTACCTTGGCAAATGGATGGGATTTCCACATGTAGAAGCTGGATGAGGGGCAGCAATTTCAGATGAAGGGCACAGCCTAAGAAAGTGCCCAAAGGTGGGAAATTGCAGAAGATTGGCTTTGGCTGAAACATAGTTTGTATGCAGACGGAAACTGTATAGGAAGAAGGAGAGGTAAGAATGCCCCTCTCCAGCACCTCCGACATCTGCTGATTTGCAGACCCAGGGGAGACTGGGATTATAAGTAGGACTCGGGATATATAGGGAGGGAAAGAGATGGGGGTTGAGTTTCTACATCCTCTCCCTAAAGGGTAAGCATGGCTGTTGGGTCTCCACACAGTCTACAGACTGATGTCTCAAACTCAGGACCAAAGTCCTGTCCTTAAATATGTCTCTTCCTCAGGACTACCAGAGGCATGCAAAGCAAGATCTAGCCTAAAACTAGAAGCAAGCAAAGCAAGATCTAGCCCCAAACCAGAAGCAGGAAAGCAAGATGTGGCTCAAAATTGGAGGCCACTAAATAGTTAAAGCCCCTTGATCCCCAAATGCTGGCTCTGGCCAAGGTCTCTGCTGGAGCAGAGCACAGACAGCTGGGCCCAGGAGCCAAGCAGTCCCTGGTTGTGATCTGTGTGGTCTGGCCTGGAGCCAGCCAGCCGGCAAGAGGCCGATCCACTCACAGGGATACAGAGAGCCTCTCAGAAGCCTCAGTGCTGAATACAGGAAACAGTTGAATGAAGAGTAAAAGAAGCAACCCGCAAAATGTTGTTTCCTTGGAGAGTCAGCAAAGTTCAAAAAAGGAACAGTTCCTAGGCCGGGCCACTCAGCATGGGGCTTGGAGACTGAAGAGGGAAGGAATGGGAGGAGTGGCCATGAGCCCCTGTGGGATTGTGGCACATGCATAATTCCTCGGAGGGACACTGGCCCTTTGGTCCAGGCTGGCGTTTTTCCAACGTTTATGACCATAACCTAGAGTAAGAAATATACTTTACATCATGACCCAGTAGATATATACACATACCTAATGGAAATAAACATTTCATAAAACAATGCCTTATCCTTGATACATAGGACGCACTCTGATACTTTCTTTCCTGGTCTATTCTGTTGATTTAAAATTCTGGTTGCAACCCACTAAATTCATTTCACAAGGTACCAAGGGGTTACAATCCACAGTTTGAAAAACGCTAACCTAAACCCATCTGAAGGAGTTGTTGGGGTTTTTTGGGAGATGGAATACAAACAACATTTAACATTTTACAGGACTTAGGCTAATCAATATCACCCAAATCTCAGATGGAATGTGTTGCAGAAGTGGGATTCAACATTCAACAGTCCTCAAATCCAGATATGTAAATCTCAGGCCTTGCTCTATTAATTCAGGGCCTGTGGATCAAGCTGTTAATGACAATCTCCTTGACCCCACGAGGCCTTCATTCATTCATTCATTCATTTAGTAAACATGTATGGAACGACTACCATGGGCCAGGTTCTCTATACTTGGTGCTGGGAATTCCAGGATTAGCAACACAGGATGCCTGAGTTTAAGGAGCCCACATCCCACAAAGGGTGCTTTAGATACTTCTGGCTGCAAGCAACAGAAGACTCACATCAAAATGATTGAAACCACAAGGACATTAATCATCTCACACGGTAAAATGTACTGAAAATTGGCAGTTCCAGGGTTGCTGCACTCAACAATTTAACAGCATCAGCTCTTGGCCAGGGCTCTCTGCATCCTTCCATTCTGCCATCCCAGCATGTTGGCTACTTCTTTAGTGGCCACAAGACACTGCAGCTCCAGATAACACACTTCACAGAGCCAACATCAGAGACATTTAAAGGACCTGTTCTTCTCTTGCATCTCTCTTTTTTTTTTTTTGAGATGGAGTCTCGCACTGTCTCCTGGGCTGGAGTGCAATGGCGTAATCTCGGCTCACAGCAACCTCCGTCTACTGGGTTCAAGTGATTCTTCTGCCTCAGCCTCCCAATTAGCTGGGATTACAGGTGTGCACCACCACACCAGGCTAATTTTTTTGTATTTTTAGTAGAGACGTAGTTTCACCATGTTAGCCAGGCTGGTCTCGATTTCCTGACCTCATGAGCCGCCCATCTTGGCCTCCCAAAGTGCTAGGATTACAGGCGTGAGCCACCATGCCTGGCCTCTTGTATCTCTTTTTTTAAAGGAGGAGACTTAACCTAGAAATCATCTAGCCTCCTGAAAGTGTGGACCTCACACTGGCAGTATCTAGTTCTGCCTCCCCTGGGGAGACATCCAGACACTCAGGCCCACCCTAGACTTACACAATCGCAATCTGCCTTGTCCCTGATTCCCAGGTGACTCATCATCAGCCAGAAATGCCTCACACTCACATCCTGAAATCAGTTACTGGCAGGCAAACCAGAACTGCCATGATTGGCTTGGGCTCATCAAGATACATCCCCCAGGAGCTGAAATGAAGGCCCAGCCTTCCTTGAAGCTGGTTACCTGAACAACATCAAGATTCCATCAGTAAGAAAGAAGAGGCATTAGTCTTGAAAAGCAGCAGCCTGTCAGCCATTGGAGGTGGCAAAATGGGGTTGGATGGAGCTCCTTCAAACCACCATTGCCAGAAAACTATCATTGTTTGCTCTGTCTGGTGGTTCCCAGGAAGACCACTCCTAAGGCTGTCTTTTTTTATGTCACTCAGAGCTCACCTAGTGCAGGATAGCCTTTTCCCTGGGAAATTGTTTAAAACAATTAGAGGAAACTGTTAAATATTTTGGCTGCTTGAGGCAAGTGGATCTTAGGAGAGCAACCAGCAGGCTAAGCAAAAAGATTAACAGGAAAAACTGGAGAATTAGATGTCCACAGCAGGCTTAAAAAAAACTCTGATAGATTCCTGGAAGGTCATGTGCATGTGTAATGCTGTGCATATGCCAAGGGCTGTGTTCTCAGACCGGAGAAGGACCTAAGCTTTCACTCTTTTGTTTGACTCTGAGGTTCTGCATATCCAGGAATTGAAATCTAAGACAGAAGTATAAACTGCCTAGCTGAGCAATAAAGCCCTGCCCTAACATGCACACAGAGCCCCTCAACAACTACTAGAAGCTTACTGGTTGAAAGAATCTACTAAAATCTCTGTCCAATATGAAAAAAAAAGAAAGAAAGAAGGGGTGGGGAAAGGGAAAGGTTTTTAATAGACAGCAAACAATGTGTGCAGCAGGGAAGCAGACACATAAGCAGGTGACTTGCAAAATAGTGCAAAACATGCTATAATTGAGATAGCAGATGTGCCATAAGAGCCCCAAGAATTGACTAACTGCCTTGGGGTGCTGAAGAAAATTTTACAGAAGAGGTGATATTTGCTGAAGTTCTTGAAGGATGAATAGGAGCTTTCCAGCCAATAATGGGATGAAGTGTATTCCAAGCAAAATGAATAGCATGTGTAGGGACAACTAGTGTTTGGAGCATACTTCCCTTCTGCAGCTCTGTGAAATCCTCCTGGGGTCATGATACCATCATTATCAGCTCAATGTGGCTGGCATATTGGATGTGTTGGGAGACAGAGGATGTGCCAGGAGATGCAGCTGGAGAAGTTGGGAGTTAAGCTGTGATATTCTTCAGAGGGCCAAGGCTGTCTTCAATTTCACAGGACCTCCACCCCTCACCAGCTCCTTACTTAGAAGATGTTTCCCAGGAATGTAGGTGGCCTGAGACAGCTCTAATCCCTGCCCATGTCCCTAAATCAAATAATGATCAGCTCTTCTGATTCACAGAGGTTTGTGGAGGGAATAGTTTTCTTTCCCCAAAATTATTTTCTTAAACACTTCTCATGGGTTACTATTCTTTATCTATAATGATTCTGCATCAAAATATATATTCAATACTTGTTAAATTTGACATTTCAAATGTTCATGATGTCTTGCAAATATCCTCCTGATTTCCAGATGCAGCCTCAGCAGAACACATCTGGGATGCATGCATAACCATCCGCCAACCAAAGCATCCCCCACAGGGGAATCTTGTAAACATGATCTATTTGCAATATGTGGGTACGTAACAATGTGTAAGAAGCTGTAAACATAGTTATATTTCCCACAAGCAGAATTTTTATTCTGTAGTGGGCTATATTTCAGGTCCTTAAGTTTTTCTTCCAACAAATGTACAACTAAATTCTAAGTCAGCTTAAGGAGTATATTATGGGTGAGTATGGGGAATTAATATTGAATAAGATGCCAGCAATTATGCCAGTCACATTTTACACACAATTTCATTCAGTCTTCAACATACAAAGTAGATATTATTTTTCTCATTTTTCTTCTAAAGAAAAGTTTCAGGGAGGGTATCTTGCTGAAGACTGTACAATCCAGTGAGTGGCCAGCCAATGTCTGAACCAAAGTCTTTGTCTTCACAGTGCCTGTTAATAATAAGTAGAGCATATTCTGCATATACCACCTTGCCACTATGAATTCTATTCAAAAAGGTTATCAACACAATTTTAGCCCATTGAGTGAAAACTGCAACTTGAATGACACTATGCTAGATGATGAAGATATAAAAACAATTAAGACACAGCACTGTTGGGCCTGGAAGCACCCACAATCTGGTGGTGGAACTGTGGAAAGAAGGCAGGAAGCCATGAGGCAGAATACGATAAATGCTATTCAAAGGCACAAGATGTTCATCCTGCCAGGAATGTTTTTCCCACATTCACACCATAGTGAGCTCCCTGCTCTTTTAAAGCCCAGGGCCACCTACTCTGAGAGGCCAACCTGAAATCCTTCACAGGCACCGTATCCTCTGCTTCTACCGCATCTGCACAATCTCTTTATCCTACTGTATTAGCTATGTTCATGACACGCCTGTCTTCTGCATCAGACTTCGTTTTGTTTTTCAAAAATGATGGTTATCTGACTATAACATCAGTCGTTATTTTTTTTAAGAGACGGGGTCCCCGTCTGTTGCCCAGGCTGGAGTGAACTGTACTTTCTTAAAGACCAGAGTTGATCAGCTGGTTAGATCATATGATCCTACACAAATATCAAGTTCACTGGGAAAAGTAATTCCTCACAGAGAAAGAAAGAGGGTTCCCAGGTCAAGGGCACACTCAAAGCTTAGCTGTCCCACTAGAATCTCTACACAAGACCTCAAGATCCATTTATAGAAGCATGTGAAGTGAGCTCCTCAATGAAGTTGTCCTATTTTTATCTTTAAATACCCTATACAGAACATTTTTACACTGCTGGTGAGAATGTAAACTAGTATAACCACTATGGAAAACAGTGTAGAGATTCCCTAAATAACTAAAAGTACAACTATCATTTGATAGTTGATTATATTTGAAGTCATTATATGAAAAAGATACATCAACATGCATGTTTATAGCGGCACAATTTGCAATTGCAAAAATATGGAACCAGTCAAATGCCCATCAATCAACAAGTGGATAAGCTGTGGTATATATATATATATCGTGGAATACTACTCAGCCATGAAAAGGAACGAAATAATGGCATTGCAGCAACCTTGATGGAACTGGAGACCATTATTCTAAGTGAAGTAACTCAGGAATGGAAAACCAAACATCGTATGTTCTCACTCGTAAGTGGGAGCTAAGCTATGAGGATGTAAAGGCATAAGAGTGACAAAATGGACTGGGGACTTGGAAGAAAAGGTGGAAGGGGGGTGAGAGATAAAAGACTGCACATTGGGTTCTGCTTTGGTGATGGGTGCACCAAAATCTCAGAAATCACCGCTGAAGAACTTATTCATGTAACCAAACACCACCTGTTCCCCAAAAACCTATTGAAATAATAATGAAAAAAAAAACCCTATACACCTAGCACCTGCTTGGCACATAGCAGGTGCTCAATACCCGTTTATTAAATGAATAATTAATAAATGAATTAAAAAACAGCATAATCTTCCATTTTGAATATGTACTTAAGAGAGGGATTATATGGGGGACTGGAGGATTTTCTCATTTGTAAAGAACATTATGTTAGCTTGTTTTCCAAGTTGAAAATAAATTAAAAATGGGAACAAATTAACTCACATTGGAACTTGGAACATGGATCTGAAGTTATGCTCCAGAGGCAAATTTCTTCATTGTTTTTCAGCTTTGTTTCTGGACTTCATAATGTTACCTGTTTCTGTCTTTCTACAGAGGGGCACACACAAGATTGCTGAGGATTCCCAGCAAGGAGTCCAGGATCCACTAAGTCCTTCAGGTCCAATGCAAGACTCAATCCTCAGCATCCTCCTGGAGTGTTGCCTGTCCAGTCTCATCTAGCATTACACTACAGTTCTTACTACCTTACACTGTGTTTGCTTATCTTCTGTAGTGTCTGAAAGGCCATAGAGCTTATCTTCTTAGCTATCTACAAAGCTCCTAAAAGCAAAACCTGTCTTCTACTTGTTTTTAATTCACTAGAGCAAATGTGGCTAACATCAGCAAAAGCAAGTACAGATACCCAATAAACATTATTGTATGACTAACAATATCTCACATTTTATTGAAAATTCTTATGAACAAATATTAATGTACTTAATGTCATTTGAGCTTTAGATTAACAAGGTACACAAGGTTGATACTTCATTTTGTAGATGAAGAAGCAGAAACACAGAAAATAAAAATGATTTGTCCAGAATAAAAAAGAAAAAGAAAAACAGGAAAACTCACTGAATTTGAATTTCAGACCAAAAAGAATTTTTAGCATAAGTTTGGCACTACGCTCTACCACCAAAATGCATGGGACATAATTATACCAAAAATTATTCATTACTTACCAGAAATTCACACGGAATGATGGTCAGTGTTTTCTCTAGCAACCCTAGCCCAAGGTCATATGATTTGTTAGTGTCAAGACAAGGGGCAATTATTTCGTCATGATTAAAATGTTGACATGCTCACGTTAGTCTACATTTAAACAGAAAACTAACCGGTGGAGGTCAGGAAAAGCATAAGTTGAAATGATAACAACCTGGGCAATAAAGGTTATCACAATTTCGAAGCTCTCTAGGAATAAAACAATTAAGCATAAAGTAACTACCAGAAGATATATTATGAGACATTTTAAATTCAGTGAGGGTTCCAGCTTGAGCCCAAGACGGAACGTAGGCAATTCCAGCAAACTTGTGGGGCCAGCCCCAGGAGAACCTGTTTTCCAAAAGACTTGAGAGTCCCAGGCAGAGCAATAACAAGTACTTATTGTTTGCCCACCCTGCAGTGATATAGAGTTAAACAAGACAAGTATGGCCCCTGCCTTCACAGAACAGAAAGCCTAACTGTAAAAAATCCCCCTTAAGGAACCAAGACAACAGAAGCATCCACTTGGCCAGGTAATCAGACCTCAGAACCAGAGGAGAACGGCTATTTTGAGTCTGGCAGTGTTTGTCCTATGGACTATCCCATGTCTATCTTCATGGACTGCATCCCAGGAACAGAAAGGTTGCAAGGAGAATAAGAGAGAGGCTTCCTTGCAGCCTCTATCATTGAGAGCACTAGCAGCCTGCATTCCCCATGGCTCACAGAGCATAAGATGAACTAGATGGGGACATTTTCACCCTTCCCCACACCTCTTCCTCAGGCTTCAACATAGAAGAGAAGGGAGACATGGCAAAGCTATTAGGGGAGTGATCACTCAGAAATACACACATGAAACCCCACGAACACTGAAACCTGCCTTGAGGGAACTTTGCCAAGGCAGGAGGTGCTGTCAGTAGGTGAGGGCACAAGCTGATCTATCGGTGTTGATATGACCCCCATCAGTGCCACTGATGAGTCTTGGGAGACCTGGCTACACGAGGCAGCTAATTGCACTCGGTTGTCAGTCATTGCACTGTGGAATGTCACCATGTCCATTTCAACCTTGACATTACCATGTGGCAGCATACGCGGGCTTCTTAACCTTATCTTCCTGAATTTACACCCAGTGGTTTAAAGTGCTCAAAGCATTTTTCATCATTCTAATACCAGTCATCCTAATTTTTACTCAGCTCTTTAAATATCTTGGCAAGCACATTAAAGGACAAGATGAAATATTAAATTTTCCCAAGATAAGACAACCTCCCAGTTCACAATTCTATATTGCAATAAGCCCTTTACAGAGAAATGTGAGAGAACTTTGAAATTAAATGTAACCAATTCTATCTTACAGCTCATCTAATGAGCTGCTCGGGATTTCACGTTTTCCTTTGCCACTGACACATCTGCCAAGTGATTAAAGGTGCTTTTTGAGTAGCAGAACGAGTGCAATACTGAAGACTTTCCTTAGGAACAAACATAACAAACCCAGGGAAGAGCACGTTTTACTTGCTAGTGTTTTACAGGGAGAAAAAAAAAATCTTTTATCACACAACAAGAATGTGTTGATTCACCCTAAACTTAGAGATTATGCAAAAACATAAAGTCCTTTCCTCATCTATAAAGTGGGGTTAATAGTTTCTTAGTCATGGCAACATTCCAGTTCCAGTCATTCTTTTTTGGATATTTATTTCATTTCATTCTATTTCTTTCTATAAATATCTCTAAACATTTTCACTGTCAGATTTTCTCTAACTCAGCTTACCCTTAGGTATAAAATAGTCAAAGTTGCAGTAAAATATGCTTTTTTCATATTAGCACAATTTTTGTAGATTTTTTAGTTAAAAAGTGCCTCAACTAAGTTTCCAAATCTTGCCTCCTACCCCCCAGTTCTCTTTATCTTTCAAAAGCCACATGTCTTTTATGAGCTACAGCTCATGAGTTGAACCTCGGATCTGTCATACTTTCAGTGACAACATTCCCCTCTCTCATTCTCCAATAGCCACCACCTCTCTGAATTCCTCTGCCTTTTGTAAGTCTGCATGCATGATGACCTATCATATGGCCCCCCTTGTTCTAATTACCTTCTCAAATTTTCTCTTGGCAAATACCTCAGCTTTTAGCAGTAAGTTCACATATAAGGAAATAAGAGAGGACACAAACAACTGGAAAAACATTCCATACTCACGGATAGGAAGAATCCATATTGTGAAAATGGCCATACTGCCCAAAGAAATTTATAGAGTCAATGCTATCCCCATCAAGCTACCATTGACTTTCTTCACAGAATTAGAAAAAAAACTGCTTTAAATTTCATATGGAACCAAAAAAGAGCCTGTATAGCCAAGACAATCCTAAGCAAAAAGAACAAAGCTGGAGGCATCATGCTATCTGACTTTAAACTATACTACAAAGCTACAGTAACCAAAACAGCATGGTACTGGTACCCAAACAGATACATAGGCCAATGAACAGAACACAGCCCTCAGAAATAATGCTGCATATCTACAACCATTTGATATTTGACAAACCTGACAAAAACAAGCAATGGAGAAAAGATTCCCTGTATAATAAATGATGTTGGGAGAACTGGCTACCCATATGCAGAAAACTGAAACTGGATCACTTCCTTACACCTTATACAAAAATTAACTCAAGATGGATTAAAGACTTAAATGGAAAACCTAAAACCATAAAAACCCTAGAAGAAAACATAGGCAATACCATTCAGGCCATAGGCATGGGCAAAGACTTCATGACTAAAACACCAAAAGTAATGGCAACAAAAGCCAAAATTGACAAATGGGATCTGATTAAACTAAAGAGCTTCTGCACAGCAAAAGAAACTATCATCAGAGTGACAGGCAACCTACAGAATGGGAGAAAAATTTTACAATCTATCCATCTGACAAAGGGCTAATATCCAGAATCTACAAGGAACTTAAACAAATTTACAAGAAAAAAACAACCCCATCAAATAGTGGGCAAGGGACATGAACAGACACTTCTCAAAAGAAGACATTTATGCAGCCAACAAACATATGAAAAAAGGCTCATCATCACTGGTCATTAGAGAAATGCAAATCAAAACCACAGTGAGATACCATTTCACACCAGTTAGAATGGTGATCATTAAAAAGTCAGAAAACAACAGATGCTGGAGAGGATGTGGACAAATAGGAATGCTTTCGTACCATTGGTGGGAGGTAAATTAGTTCAACCATTGTGGAAGACAGTGTGGCAATTCCTCCAGGATCCAGAACCAGAAATACCATTTGACCCAGCAATCCCATTACTGGGTATATACCCAAAGAATTATAAGTCATTCTACTATAAAGACACATGCACACATATGTTTACTGCAGCACTGTTCGCTATAGCAAAGACTTGGAACCAACCCAAATGCCCATCAATGATAGACTGGATAAAGAAAATGTGGCACATATACACCATGGAATACTATGCAGCCATAAAAATAGGATGAGTTTATGTCCTTTGCAGGGACATGGATGAAGCTGGAAACTATCATTCTCAACAAACTAACACAGGAACAGAAAACCAAACACCACATGTTCTCATTCATAATTGGGAGTTGAACAATGAGAACACATGGACACAGGGAGGGGAACATCACACACCGAGGCCTGTTGGGGCATGGGGGGCTAGGGGAGGGATAACATTAGGAGAAATACCTAATGGAGATGACAGGTTGATGAGTGAAACAAACCACCATGGCAAGTGTGTACCTATGTAACAAACCTCCACATTCTGCACATGTATCCCAGAACTTAAAGTATAAAAGAAGAAAAAGAAATTAAATAAAATAATGAAAAATACATAGCATGTAAACAGCAAGCATAAGGAAGATGGAGAGGCTCTATTAATATCAGACAAAATAGACTTTAATACAAGAAAGCTTTCCAGAGACAGGAAAATTTTAAGATGTAACAATTATAACTTTATATACACCTAATAACAGAACTCCACAATATATAAAGCAAAAGCTGATGAAACTGAAATAGACAAAAGAGTTCAAGAGTCTCACAGTCCTCTTTCAGTAATAGATAGAACAAGTAGACAGAAAATCACTAAAACTATAGAAAACTTGAATAAAATTGCTAACCAACTTGATCAAATTGACATGTATTGACATTCTACTTAACAACAGTAGGATTGTCAAGTGCACATGCAGCTTTCATCAGGATAGACTATATACCAGGCCAAAAAATAAATCACAATAAAATCTTTAAAAATGAATTCATATGGCACATGTTTATTGACCCACAACAGAATAAAATTAGAGTGCAATAACAGAAATATTTTTTAATTCCCAAATATTTGGAAATTAAGTATTACATTTTTAAATAACCCATGGGTCAGAGAAAGAAATGACAAAACAACTCAGAAGTATTTCTAACTAAATGAAAATGAAAATGCTAGAAATTAAAATTTATGTTAGCTAAAGCAATGTTGAGAGGAAAATTTATAGTTTCAAATGCTTATATTTGAAATGAAAAAGGCTTGAAATCAATTATGATTTTCCTTCAAGAAGCTAGAAAAGGAACCAATTAAGTTCAAAATAAGTAAAAGCAAATGGGTTAAAAATAAGTAAAAATTAGACAAAAGATAGAGAAAATTAATGAAACTAAAAGTAGCTCTTTAAAAAGATCAATAAAAGTGATACATATCTAGCTATATTGATTAAGAACAAAGAGAAAACACACAAATTACTAGCATCAGGAATGAAGGAGAGGACATTACCACAGATCCTACAGACATTAAAAAGAGAACAGGCAAATTATCATGAACTACTTTATGCCAATAAACACAACTATATCAATGAAATGGACAAAGTCTTTGGAAGACACAAATAACCAAAACTAACTCAGGACAAAATAGAAAACCTGACTGGCCCCATATTAATTTTTAAAACTTGAAATTGTCATTTTAAAACTTTTGCATTAAAAAATGTGTGCTCAGAGTGCCTCACAAATGAATTCTAAGAAATATTTTTAAAAAGAAATAATGCCAATCTTACACAAACCCTTTCAGAATATACAGGAGAAGGGAATACTTTTTCTATTAGTTTTCTGAGGCTGCTGTAATAAAATGCCACAAACTAGGTGGCTTTAAAAAATGGAAATGTATTCCTTCACAGTTCTGAAGTCCTGAAGTCCAAAATCAACATCACTGGGCCAAAATCAAGATGTGGACAGAGTCACATTCCCTCTAGCAGGTCTGGGAAAGAAGCCTTCTCTTGCCTCTTCCAGCTGCTGGTGGTTGCTGGCATCCCTCTGCTTCTGGCCTCATTAATACAAGCTATGTCTACTTGATCACATTGCCTTCTCTTCTGTGTGCCTTCTCCTCTTCTGTCTGTGTGAAATCTCCCTCTGCCTCCAATTTACAAGGACATTTCTGATTGTGTTTACAGACAACCTTGATAATTCAAGATAATATTATATCAAGAACTTTAACTTAATCATATCTGCAAAACTTTTTATCCATAAAGGTAATGTTTAGAGATTCTGGGGACTTGGGGCATCGACAAATCTTTGGGGCTATTATTTAGCTTACCACACTTCCCAACTTATTTTATAAACCCAGTGTTTCAATACCAAAAGCATTCAAAAATATCAAAAGAAAACAATATCACTCATAAATTTAGATATAAAAATTCTTAAAATATATTAGCAAATCAAATTCTGCAACATATGCAAAGAATGATACATTAAATTTGGGTAACTTTTATGTCAGGAATGGTTGATTTCATGTCTGAAAATCAATATAATTTATCATACTAATACAGTAAAGTAGGAAAAGCTATGATGATCTCAATAGACGCAAAAAAATTGTATTTAACAAAATTGAACAGTCATTCATGATAAAAAATTCTAATCAAACTAGAAAGAGAGGGAAAGTTCTCTAATTTGATAAATAGAATTTGTGAAGATCCTGCAACTGATATCATACTTAATGGTGAAACACTGCATGTTTTCTACTTAAGATCAGTAACCAGGCAAGAATTTTTGCTTCCCCTGCTTCTATGCCACATGTTACTCAAAGTCCTAGTCAATGCATTTGGCAAGAAAGGGAAATAAAGGCATGTAGTTTGGAAAGGAAGAAATTAATCTGTCTATATTTTTAAATAACCTATTATTAATATGTATATATAAAATCCCAAAGAACATAAAAAATGCTACCAGAACTAATAAGCGAATTTAGTAAGGTCACAGGAATCAGGTGACTATGCAAAAATCAATTACATTTCTGGTCGGACACGGTGGCTCAAACCTGTAATCCCAGTACTTTGGGAGGCTGGTGGATCCCTTGAGCTCAGGAGTTCAAGACCAGCCTGGGCAATATGGTGAAACCGCATCTCTACAAAAAATACAAAAATTAGCCAGGTGTGGTAGCACACGCCTGTAGTCATAGCAACTTGAAGGGCTGAGGTGAGAGGATAGCTTGAGCCTGAGAGGTTAAGGCTACAGTGAGCCAAGATGATGCCACTGCACTCTAGCCTGGGCAACAGAGTGAGACTCTGACTCGAAGAAAAAAAAAATCAATTACATTTCTAAATACCAGAAACAACTAGAAAAAAAATATTTACGATTCATTTATAGTAACAAAAAGAATTCTTAGGAATGAATTGGATCAAACATATGCAATATCTTTACATTAATAACTATGAAATATTACTGAGACAAATTAAAGAAGATGTAAATAAATGGATAAATGCACCATATCTGTGGACTAGAAAATTCAGTCTTGTTAAGAAGCCATTTCTCCTCAAATTGACCTATAGATTCAATGCAACCTTAATCAAAATCCCAGCAGACTTATTTGTAGAAAGTCACGAGTTGATTCTAAAATGTATTTGAGAGTGCAAAAGACCTAGAATAACCAGAATATTTTGAAAAGGAACAAAGGAAATTACTGATCTCAAACTTTCTATAAAGCTACATTAATCAGGACAATGTGGTATTGGCATAAAGGTAGACATATGAATCTGTGGTACAAAAACAGAGTCCAGAAATAGATCCACACTTATATGATCAATTTCTTTACAAAGATGCTAGGGTAACTCAATAGGGAAAGGATAGCCTTTTTAATATATGATGCTACAAAATTGGATATCCATATGGGGGAAAAAATGAACCTTGACTCTTACCTCATACCATGCATAAAAATTAATTTGAACTGGATCATAAACCTAAATGTAAAAGCTAAAGTAGGATATAATCTCTGTTTTTGTTTTATTGTTGTTGTTAGTTTTTAATTTGTTTATTTTAGAGACAGGGACTCACCCTGCTGCCCAGGATGGAATGCAGTAGTGCAATATGTCACTGTAACCTCGAACTCCTGGGGTCAAGCAATCCTCCCGCCTCATAATCCAAAGTAGGACTACAGGTGCATGCCTCCACACCAGCTAATATTTTTACTTTTTGTAGAGACAGAAGCTTGCTATGTTGTCCAGGTTTATCTTGAACTCCTGGCCTCAAGTGAACCTTCCACCTCGGCCTCCCAAAGTGCTGGAATTATAGGCATGAGCCACCACATCCGGCCCAGGCAAGCTTTGTTACCTTAAGGTAGGCAATGATTACTTAGATATAACATGCACACAAAAATACAAACCATAGAAGAAAAATTGAATACTCTGGACTTCACCAAAATAAAATACTTGGGCTTATTAAATGGTATCATTAAGAAAATGAAAATGCAAGTCACAAAATGGGAGGAAATTTTTGTAAAACATATCGGCAAAGGATTTGAATTCAGAATATCTCAAGAATTCTGCAACATGACAATAAGTAGATGAACAACTCAATTAAAAATTGAGCTAAAGATTGAATGGAGACTTCACAAAAAAGTCATACTAATGGCCAACGAGTACATGAAGAGATGCTCAGCATCACTAGCTATCAGAGATGTGAAAATTTAAACCATGAGACACCTCCAGCCACACATTAGAATAGCTAAAATTAAAATAAATGGCAATATCAAGTACTGGGGAGGATTTAAAGCAACTGTAAATTTCATGCGCTGTTGGCGGAAGAGCAAAATGCTACAGCCACTTTGGCAGACAGTTGATAGTTTCCTATAAAATTAAACATCCCATATGACCTAGAAATTCCATTTCAAGGTATTTACCCAAGAGAAATAAAAGCATAGGTGCACACACTGTACGTGAATGTTTATAGCATCACTATTAATTATAGCTCCAAGCTGAAAATATTTCAAATGTCTATCAACTGGCAAATGAAATTCTATTCAGAAATATAAAGGAGCAAACTATGAATATACATGTGATACTAAATAAATCTTAAAAACATTATGCAAGGGGAAATAAGCCAGACACAAAAGGCTGTATACTATATAAGTCTATTTTTATGTAACTCAATAAAAGGCAAAAAACCTATGACAGAAAGCAAATCAGTGATTGTCTGAGGCCAGAGAGGGAGGTCAGGGTTGCCTACAGTGTTAGGGTGATAGAAATGTTCCATATGTCGATTATGGTGGTGGTTACATGGATACACATTAGCCAAAGCTTCTTAGACCATACACTTAAAATGAACAAATTTTACTGTATGTAAATTATACCTCATATAACATAATAAATATAATAAAGCTGTTAAAAATAAAATATATGCATACATATGCACAAAAATGAACCCAATCAGTAATCATAGTGGCTATCACTTATTGAATGTATGTTAGATGATAGCTACTTCACATGCATTATCTGTAACCTCACAGCTTTGCAAGATAGGTATGAAACCTACTTTCCAGATGAAAAAATAAAATATAATAAGCTGAGCTGCAGAGATGTTCAGTGACCTGCACACAGTCACACAGCTGGTAGGTGGCTGAGCCAGTGTTCAAATGCAGGTTGGTGTGTCTGCTGCATATGCCCGTTTCACTGTCTGTCCCCCGGTTTGGGGAAGCCAGAGTGGCAACAGGACAGCTTGGGGGAGCTTCAGGCCTATAGCCTGAGGCCCTGCCTTGAATGCAGTCAAAACGTAAGGAAGCTGCAGTCCTTATCTGCCAGGCAGCTTATTGAGACCCCAGAGATGGAAACCTCAGAGAACATTTGTTTTTCCTTGAGCAGTACACAGGGAATGTATGTGCTTAATCTTCGATTCCACTGTCCAAATTCTGCAGCCTGTATCTAATCTGTCGCAGCAAAAGCTGACAAGACAATTGTAATGCCAGCATCATGAAACGTCCCTGAATTCTTGTGGGGAGATAGAAAGACTACCATTTAGACACAAGAGTGAGGACTAGTGCTTCAGCATCAAACAGAAAGAACACCTTCTCTAAGTGCCACAGGCACTGCAACTGTGATTCTCCCCTTGCTGTGATCTTTTTTCTGTGACAGGAGCGATTCACATTCTAGAGCTGAAACTCCTGTAATCATAGCAACCACTAACTGAGCATTTGCTGTGTGGTTCACACTTCACACCCATTATCTTATTTATTCAACACAACCAGTCTGTGAAGTACACACAACTATTAGTTCAGTCTTACAGATGAACTGAGTCGCAGAAAGATTAAGATTTCCACCAGGTGTCCAGCCTCCTCCACGTGGCTAAGTGCTTTAGGGAAAATGGGCCCCAGCTCCAGCCCTAAGCGGTGTATCAAGATAAGTTTACGCCAATTGGGGTAGCTCCTTTTCCCTTCCAGGGTGAGGCTTGGGCAGAGGCAGTTCTGGCCAATGAGACATGAAAGAAAGTTGGCTGAAGGGATTCTGGAAAAGTTTTCTTGCTAATGCAATGAGAACTTGAGAAGAAATACTTGGAGAACAAAACATTTTTGCATTTCTGCTCCATGTCTGGGTCCATGGCAGCCACCTTGGGACCAAAAGGAGATCCCAGCTGGCATGCTGAGGATGGTAGAACCACACAGAAGGAGAGAAAGAAAATGCTGGGCCTGTGAAGATGCTGCTGAACTTCTGAATAACCAGCCCTGCAACTGGCCATATTATTTAAGAGCACTGTGTCTGGATTTTTTGTTACTTGCAGCCTAAAGCATCCTATCTGGTTTCATCCTTTCTCTCTGCACTTTGAGAAGCACCTAATAAAATTAGGCTGTGTAGTTTGTCCTGGCTTTGCTCATTTATTAAGACAATCTGGGTTGCACTGTGATTTTGGACTAATGGTTTGCGATATGATTGGCACTGTTTGTACTCTTCCTGGTATTTCTAACATTCTGCAGCTTTGATGAGCTGCTTACGGAAGGGAATCAAACGCTGTGGACTTCAGCCAGCCCTTTACTGGTAACTCTGTCCTTTTGTCTGCTTCAGGCCCCAGGTGCTCTCTTCCACATGCCAGCCCCACATCCCCACACCCCACAACCAAGGGTCCTGTGGCTGTCAGGATTTATCAACTAATCCCTATTTAGGTATTCACTAATCAATAATGTGTTTAAGGTGTGAAGCTTTCCAGAGATTTTGTATTTTGCAAGTAATGTCCAAAATTAGAAAGAAAAAACAAGCTGAACCCAAAAGAATCAAGCTAAGATGCCAGCCCCTGTACGCGCAACCAAGAAAAACGTCCATACAGATCAAACTCCTTAGGACTTGTTCTCATCTTCCATCCTTAAAGGTCTCTGGGTAACCCCATTTTGTTTCTCCTACTTCAACTATTTTGGTTTCTTCTTTTTAATTTTTTTTTCTTTTAGGGACAGGAGCTCACTCTGTCATCCAAGCTGGAGTTCAGTGGTACCATTATAGCTCACTACAGCCTCAAACTCCTGGGTTCAAGCGATCTTCCTGCCTCAGCCTCCCAAGTAGGCAGGACTACAGGCATGTACCATCATGCCCAGCTAATTTTAAAAAAATTTTTATTATTGTAGAGACTTGGTCTTGCTATCGTGGCCCGGCTGGTGTTGAATTCCTGGACTCAAGTCATCCTCCTGCCTCGGCCCCTCAAAGTGCTGGGATTACAGCGTGAGCCACCATGCCCAACTCACTTGCATCTTAACCAGCTGCTTTCTTGGTGCTGATGGCCCTGCCCCATGAGAGTAAGTCTTCTTAAATCTTTTTAAATCTTGAACTTCTATTTTCATCTAGTCTCCCCACCTTACTTCACTTCCACTGGCACCTACTAACTACCACTTTCCACAGTCCTGATAAAAATAATAGACCTCTGGGGGCAGCTGAGCAGCCTCTTGAGTCACTTTATTGGCACAGCGGCCAAGATCTCCTAAGACCGTCTTCTTTAGAAGCAGCTTAGCTTGAATTACACCATGCCTTGGGGGACTGTAGCTGCAAGCTGCATCTAGATAGTGGGACTCTTCCAGACTCAAGAGGAAAAAACAATCTCAGCTGGTGCAATTTGTCTCGCTTTGATTTTGTCCCTGTGCTGCATTCCCAAAGGCACCAGCATCTCCAGCTTAGCAAAAATGCAGGTGATGGAATTTTTCAACGTTGACTTGGCCTGCAATTGAGACTGAGCCAGTTGTAGACACAGTCCTTGATGTGGCCCTGCTCCTGCTTACTGTCTGCCATCACTCAGTTTACTTTTCTGTATGCCGTGTGTCACTACAGCAGAGGCTTCTACCATCCTTCCTTAGCAATACAAATCTGATGTTATTAGAGATGTCAATATTACCAGCTAAAATACTACATTGTTTGGCCCCTTAGCAATGGAATATGGCCATGTCACCAAGCTCTGCCTTGCTTTAGCCTGGGTTCCCAAGAAAACAGAACCTGACATAAAACTATATGTGCTACTAATTTGTTGGAGAATGCAATCCCAGGAAAGCAGAGGTGAGGGACAGGGGAAGTAAAGCAGGGGAGGAGAGAGAGCCTATATGAGGATATGTTACTAAGCTGGACAGTGCAACTGACTGCTTAATTTCACGGAGCCCCGTCCCAAAAGGCAACTGAACTACTGGAGGTGGGGGCTGGAGGGGAGAAGAGCTTATCTCATTCACACTGACTGCTCTCATCTCCCCTTAGCCAAAGCTCCACCTGTGAAGCAACAACTCATCTGCCTTTCTGGATCATGCTAGCATGGGTGTCACGTGGACTCTCTGTGGCTCCTCAGGTCTCAGCAACAATGGGGAAACCTTGGAACAAGATACGCAGGATGCAGGCAGGAGGCAAGGTGCTGTCGGACTGGATCAGAGTCCATGCAGGGGTGACTGAGTGGCCAAGGGCCACAGAGGTGGGTGAGGTCAACAAAAGGCCAGTGAGAGTCGTCTGGAACATGGCCAGTGGTGGGGTGTGACTTCTGGAAAGTTTTTTTAAAAGAAGACCAGCCCCTCTTCCTCCTGCTTCCTCCCTGGAATGGAGACATGATGGCTGCTGAAGCTCCTTCCATCTTGCACCATGAGGTGAGTTTGAGGATGAAAGCCAGCGACCAAAGATGAAGAGCAAGAAGTCTCAAGGAGCCTGGGTCCTTGGCACTGCACAGCGCCACTGGGCTCATGTCATCATCCATCCTTCTAATACGGCAGAAAAAATAAGCTTCTAATTTGCTTAAGGGACTCTCACTGGGTGTCTGTGACTAGTAGCTGAATGCAATATCTAAACGACGCAATCACTGTCTGAAAACATCCTTTTTTGTTTCTCTTTTTTAACCTATGGGCCAATAAAATAACATAAGCCCTTCTTTAAGAGAGGAAAATATGAAATCAGACACAATTTGAACAGAGTCAGCTTTAATGAAACGATGAAGCAAATCACTTGGAGTTAAAGTGCTTTTGTTTATTCCAGTGCTATTCTATAAAATGCCTTGCTCTGTGCTGATAAGGAAGCTGAATTAATGGCTTAGTGAACTAAACAATTTGAAAAAACGATTTGCTAACTAATCAGATTGAAGCAAAGGGCTCAAGTCACATAAATTTGACTCTTCTCTTTCCTCCTTCATAAGTCAGAGGTTCCTTCCCTGCTATCAAATGCAAAGAGATAAGGGCCCTCTTACAAAATTATTTTGCTACAAAGCCCATCTTTACCCTATTAAAATGTATGCTTCCTGTGTTTATGGAGGTCAAAGTTTGTGAAACAATGTTTGAGTTAATAGTGGGAAATCAGGAAACATGGCGAATGTAAGTTTAGGGATAACATAGGAATTTAACTTAATGTTAATTTTTGTGTATATAACTAGCTTAAAATGAACTCACTATTTTTCTTTCCCATTTCCTGTCTTCAGTTGAGTTGTTTGTTTTATACTTACTACACAAATTATAGTTGAACTTTTGATATTTTTAAGGAAGCTATTACTATGTATTAAATGAGTGCTGCAGTTATTTTAACAAGCTGGAATCAAATAATAATGCACCTGACAGGTTGGAAACCCATGTCTATGTGATATTTCATTCTTCCACACTACTTCAGCATCCCCCTACAAGAAAAGCCCTTGTATTTGTATAGAAAATCGCCCTCAACCCCCAAGAATGTCCATTCCCTTAGAGGATGTCTCTAATCAACTGTTACAATTTTTTCCCATAAGGCCTTCCCACAGATTCATCATTCTTCTCAATACAGAGCTCAGGGTGGTATTCACCAATCAACTGGCATTTCCATGAAAGATGACACCTATTTGCCATCCCTGATACACCTGTGCATGTGTATGTGTGTTTTTAAATCATTAAATTATAAACTGTAAAAGAGAGACATGAAAATACATCCATCTTACTTCACTAAAACTTGTTACCTGAGGCTGCGTGCAGTGGCTCACACCTGTAATCCCAGCATTTTGGAAGGCTGAGGCTGGAGGATTGATTGAGGCCAGGAGTTCAAGACCAGCCTGGGCAAAATAGTGAGGGTCCATCTCTACAAAAAAAATTTAAAAATTAGCCAAGTGTGGTGGCATTCACCTGTAGTTTTAGCTACCCAAGAGGCTGAGGCAGGAGGATCGCTTCAGCCCAGGAGGCCAAGGCTGCAGTGAGCCGTGATAGCAACACCGCACTGCAGCCTGGGTGACAGAGAAAGATCCTGTCTCTTAAAAAATAATTTTTTTAACCTGACTTATCAGAAGATGATCCAGCTAACCCATCAGTGCTTATGAACAAGTTCTATAGAAATATCCATCTCCAGGGGCCTCTATTGTGCCCCTCAGACCAGTCCGTAGCTGATTACTGTCCACCGACTCTAAGGCAGAGTCCACAACCACCATAATTGTATGCAACTCCTAACATATTTGTTCACAAAGTTATTCAAAATGTAATGTGTTTATGAATAAATAGCCATGGCCAAGAATCATACTTGTCCTGTGAAATACTTACCTGAGGAGCTCAGGCCTAAGGTTTATCAGTAAGGAAACCATTGTAATCTTGGATGGAATATCCAAGAAGCTAAGAGGCCCATTCTTATTTTGTCATAGCAAAGAGTTGCCCCGTAAAATAGGAGAACAGATTACATTTTAGGGCCAACCTTCTGCGGTCATGACCATAGAACACAAAATGTAAACAAACTGGCAGTGTTGCCAGGCCTCCAATTGCAGAGGTCCCTCAGCATTCTGAAAGTGATTGATTTCAATCTTTCTGTAGTTCTTCATCAAGCTTCAGTTTGTTATTGTGGTTGTTGTTTCTCTAAGCGTATAATATCTTTCCAGGGCAGGAGTGGTTTAACTCAACAGTATGTTCCGGGATCTAGTCACAAAAATGAAATCTACAAATATATCAGTATTGGACCCTGGAATGGATTCAAAAGGGTCAGGGAGCCTCCTGGAGTCCATTAGGATCTGATTGTCCCCAACCCCCAATCCACTTCATACATCAGTAAACATGTCCCAAACAGACAAGTCAGTGCCCACTCAGGGTCTCCCGACTCAATCGATTCTAAGTGCTTTCCAAGATACTTCTCATGTTTTTAAAATGAAGTATAAATTGAATAAAAATCTCAATGGGCCTTTTCCAGTTTTAACTTCATGTGTGCTGCTTTAACTTGAAAAGAATTTCTTTCCTCCTATTTGAGTCTTTGAAACTAGAAACAAAGGGGGTGTTTCCCAAGTTTTCCAGGAAAAAATGTGATTCAAGAAGGGGTTGTATGTATTATCTTCAGAATATGAGAATGTACACAACACATATTACACATACGCATACAAAATACACACTAACACACCCACAATTATTGTGAACAATTATACACTATGTTTTCATATTTTATATATGCACGTGGCTGTATATGAATATTTGAGCTTTTTTAAACTGTCAGAACACAGTTTTTTGGTTATCATTTTGGCATTGGAAAGGGGCATTTGGCTCAGCCTGAGGGTAAGGCTGGTCCTCCCCAGGGTGAGATGCAAACCTCTTCCTTGAAAACTGCACTTGACCAGAGTGGAAAACCTGCAGCCACTCAGTCTTCACACAGCTGGAATTGTTCTTCCTTCTCCCAGCGACGTCTGCAAAATGAGCGCCAGGCCTCTGAGCACCACCGTGCCTGCCACCCCCATGGGCCCTTCCTCCTCCCCACAGGGCCCTCAGGACACTCCTAAGTCAAAAGAAGACCCCTGAACACCTCGCAGGGAAGTGGGGAGGCAGAGTTCAGGACACAGCCTACCGTCTGTATCTGATAATATTGGGTGGCATGCAGGCCATGGTTACAAAGCACGTGAGACAAGCCAGCACACCAGGGTCTTCACTTTTAGTCCTAAAGCCAATCATCCTCTAAAAGGGGACCCTCATTCCCTGAGAGACTGCTTGTCCTTGTTTAGTCCTGGTATTAACTGAGGTCTGACTGCTGGGAAGGCACGTCTTCTCACGCCAGGCTAGCTCGCGTTCAGTATGGCTTCTCTCCTCCAGCCATGGACTGAATCAGCTAATTATTTCCCATCATAAGCTACCCATTGTGGGTAGTCCAGGGGTCCAGCAGCACCGGATGTTCACCCTGGCTTGACTACAGGAGAAAACATGAGGTCCTCCCCTCCTTTTCCCACAGCATAAAGGGAGAAACATCCGCAATGGCTCTTGATCCCTTCAGGACCCCTCAGCACCCCACGGAAAAAAAGTTGCTGCAACATTTGTAAAGTCTCTTCCCTTTAGAGGAACTGCCTTTGGGTACTAATAATTTATGCATCATTCTCTTTGCAAGCACATACTTAAATAAACACACCAAAAGTGGGAATTAGAGCAAGAGAGACAGCCCCAACCCCCGTAACCTCCCACCCCCACACCCCCACCCAACCCCCTTGTCTGGAATTCTGGCTTCTTGTCTAATTTGTTATTCTTAATAAAAAATTACTCACAGGAAGAGTGAATACCAAGACTCTCCCCTTGGGGTGGTTTTAGTACTTTTTTAATTTGACAGATAAAGCAGTTAGCAATTCAAGAGAGAGCTGAGCAGTTTCGATTCCCTCACCCACTTTATTGATTCGTAACAGTATTCACATTTACACAGTTCATGGTATTCTGAAATCATTTGTAAGCCCTTAGTTGTTATCATCCCTCAAGGGTCACCTTGCTTTGTAAGCCAACAAACACCATTGTAGACAGGAAGTGAATAATTTAAAGGGATAGAGTGAGTCAGAAACAGAATCAGAAACAGGAATTTTGTCAGTTTTAAAATTCTGGGGCCATCTACTATGTAGACTTGGAAGGATAGTCAGAGTGGTAACTGGGTGGGGAGTTGACATGCATGTGACTCTTTATAATCAGGATGACAAACTTCCAGCAAAATTATGAATTTTGCCTCACTGTGAATCATTCATTCATTTATTCAGCAACCATGGGCTGGGCACCTACTCTGCACCAAGTACTGTGTTAAATACTAAAAATGCAAAAGTACATAGTCTAATAAAAGAAAGAGACATGAAGTCACAGTGACTTTGAAGTAAGCTCAGTACCTGCTATAAGAGAGGAAAGAAGCTCCCCGTCTACCCTCTTTTATTGAGTGGCTGGGACCCGCAAATCAAAATGAGAAAAGATTAACATGAGGAAAAAACAGAATTTATTTATATATGCAATAGATGTACTCATTGGAGAACAGTGATGAGTAACTCAATGGGATGTTAGAATGTGGAGCTTATATACCATCTTAACAAAAGGCAATAAATTTATGGAAAAATGACAAAGCAAGCAAAAGGGGATTGGGACTTCTAGGGGTGGTAAATTGTGGAAAGGTAAATATATGGGGAAAATTAATGGATGATAAGAGTTATTTTGGTAATGTTTGTTTGTGCAGACCCAACCTGGTGCCCTCTTTGTCTCTAGTGATAATTGTCGTTTCTCAACTCTGGATATGGGAAAAGGAAAGGGGAACAACTTCACCAAGGGAAATTCATATTCTGCCTTCAGATAGGAAAAGGGAGGATAGAAAGCTTTTCCTCCATTTGCTGCTTCTCAACCGCCTTCGGCTTAAAATTATTCTTAAGCCAAAGTGGCATCTTCAAGGTTGGCATATTCTGATCCCCTGCATTGCAATCTATTCATAGTATTATGGGAACAGCCTTAGGAAGACTCAGTTCTCCCTGGGGGAGGAAGAGAGTGGTTGATGAATATTCTCCGAGGAAGGGACAGTTGAGCCAGTCATGGGCAGTAAGTTTTTTAAGTAGAAAAATGAGGGAAATACATGCCACGCAATAAGAACAACCTAAGCAAAGGCAGAGCAGTGTGTGAGAGCTTGGGCCACTGGGCTATGTTGTGCGGGGAGGGCTACTACACATCGGGAACCAGAGTAGGCTCTTGGGACACAGGACAGTCTCCTGGCGGTGGGTGGTAGGCAAGGAGTAAGAATGAATGAAGACAGGCAATAAGAAGCCAGAGAGGAAAAAGTAATATTGCAGAGGGCTGAGAAAAGATCAAGAAACAAGAAAGGAACAGCAACTAGTTTTCTGACCCTTCAGAAAGAGTTAGATTAGGGAAGAAATAAAAAGAGATTCTGCTGACTCTTTCTCCTACACACACAGCTGGCCTCAATCCTGATTCTTTAACAAAGCAAAAAAGGAAATACAATAGCATCTTCTATCACCTCTTATTATTGAAGTAGAATTTAATTTTTAAAAATATGATTCATGGGGTAAATTACTAGTTTCCATTTTTCCAAGAACACCCGTTTTAGAGGTTGACCTTGATTTCTACCTATTCAATAAAAGTGAATTTTACTCTACCCTGAAATCCCTAGGAAGCAAGCCAAATGTGTCCCACTGCTCATCTTTGTCAAAAGTGACTGGGCTAATGATGCATGTAGAAGAGAGAAGAGCTGGATTTGCATGCCATGTTCTCATCATAGTTTGTTTTGCAGACTCTAGGCATATGGGGGAAAAAATGTTTTTAAGGAAAATAAGTGATGATGTCCCTGGCTAAGTTTGGTATAACTTAGATCTGTGCCTGCATATTCCAAACAAGAAGGCTAGTGTGGTAAGAGCTTAGAAAGGATGGTGGCAGCCAGACAGGAATCAGAGTAGACGCGAGGGGACTCTGCAGATTGTAGGAAAGAGCCATGTGGATGTCTGGGAAGTGATAAGGAGTGGAGGGAGTCAAGTTGGAATCCACAGGACTTGCTTGAGGATTAGGATGTGGGTGTGAGAGAAAGGGAAGAACCACTTGAGTCCTTTGCCAACCCTCCCTCTTCTGCCCAACTTTAGGATATGGAAAGGGCCATGGGTCTCTTCTCTTCTCCATTCACACACTCTCTAGAGGTGATTCCAACTTATCTCAGGCTTTACGTACTACCTGTGTTCCAAACTGAGACCTGAATGCCTTCTTGATAGCTCCATTTGGATACATAATAGTCCACCTCAAATACAATATGCTCAAATGGAACTCTTAACCACTGGTCCTCACCCCACCATGAAGCCTCCTCCTATAGCCTCCCTTGTCTTGGTTAGAGAGGCCCTATATACATGGTTAAGAGCACAGGGTTCTGCATCTAGCCTGTCTGGGTTCAAATCCCAGCTCAGCCACTTGCTGGTTATCAGACATTAGACAATTTGCTTAACATCTCTGTGCTTCAACTATAGAATGGAGGGATAGTAACGGAACCTGCATGCTATGGTCTGAATGTTTATGTCCCCCAAAATTTCCTCTGTTGCAATCCTACCTTCCAAGGGGATGGTATTAGGAGACAGAACCTATGGAACACGATTAGGTCATGAGGACAGAGCCCTCATAACCAGGATTAATGTCCTTATAAAAGAAACTCCAGAGAACTTGTTTCCCCTTTTACCATGCAAGGACACAGTAAAGGCACCATCTATGAACCAGAAGGCAAGCCCTCACCAGACACTAAATCCACCAGCACCTTGAGGTTGGACTTCCCAGCCTCCAGAGCTGTGAGTAACACATTTCTCTTGTTTATAAGCCATCTCCTGTCTATGGTATTTTGGTATAGTCGCCTGAACATGCTGAAACACTACATCATGGCATGGTTGTGAGGATCCAATGATCTGATCTTTACAAAGTACTCAGAACAGTGGCTGGCACATGGTGAAGGCCAGTGTATTTTCTACTATGTTTATGCCACTATGCCCAGTTGCTCATGCTCTGAAATCATCCCTGAAATACCATTCACTCAAAAAAAAAGAGGTTTGTCCAATAAAAGTAAAATTATGTCTCAAGAGGGCTACACCCATTATGTAATTATTATCTAGTTATGTGAGTTAGGGCAATGGAAAGAGCATGTTATCTGGAATCAGATAAAAACTGATTCCAAATCTTCCTTCTACTGCTTACAAGCTGGTGTCCTTGGAAAGCTATTTAAAATTTCTAAGCCTCAGAATTCTCATACTTAAAATAGGAAAAATATTGTGTATCCTTCAGAGTTCTTGTAAACTTTAAATAGCATAATGTATATAAAGCTTCAGCTCAGTGCCAGATAATAGCTACTATTATTAAGATCAAGGATTTGGCTTTCTGAGCCTCAAAGTAGTCTTGTAGCATCAAAAAAAAAAAAAAAAAGGAAGCAATTGACAATAGATTCCTCTCTAAAAGATCCATTGGTCATTTGGGAAAACAAAAAGGCAAAAGCCTTTTGGGAAGCCCCACAGTGCTGCCAGAGCGAGGAGGCAGCCTGGGACTGTGACGTGGGCCAAGGTAAGGGTAGTGTGGGAGACAGTCAAACCTCTGATTACAGGTGCCATTTCCCAGGGGTCACCTTAGTCATCAGCCCAGACTCCAGGGCGAGGGCACACTGTGAACCCATTTTCAACTGTCTGCTTCCAGTTCTCAAGAGCAGAACAAAACCATTAGTGTTTAATATTTAAACAAAAACCTTTTATTATTAGTCACTTTAAGCCCAAGTGATGATTATTAAAACATAATGGATAGGGTCTTATTTTTAAAGCTTGATTTTTAATGATGGAGATAGAAATCAGAACTAAAAAAAGATTGAGCTCCCTTGTTCTCTAGAGATTGTTCTTTCTTCAGGGCAGAGCCTTGGGGAGATTTCCTGGCTCCTCTAAAAGCTGGGGCTGCCTTTCTCACCCCAGAAATCTGTCTCTTTACATATGTAGGCAGAAGAGTGTCCCCAGGAAGAACCTGGACACTTCCCACATGGCACACTAGGCTGACTTCCCACATGTGGGAACTCAGGGCCACGGCCAGGGTAAGAAGCCAGTGCTGCTACCAGCCGCCAGCCGCAGCTCCTGAGCCCTCGGCCATGGGACATCTGACCTGGCCTGTGGCAGATGACTCCAGGTACAGGGTCCCAGGTATTTGGAATAAGCTTATATTTTTATGGCTGGTCACTTCTGGGGGGTTTTGTGAAGTTGGTTGATTCTTCTTTATTTACTAGGACAACAGAGCCTGCTCCACACACTGGAACCAGAGGTGGATGAGGACTGAAGGAGGAAGAGGAGAAGGCAGGGGGCCTGGCCCAGCCTCTTCACTCCGCTGACCCTTGCAGGTGTCAGTTCAAAGTCCTGAGTGGAGCTCCCGGATGACTGCACAACCAGGGGCCGAGCAGATTAGCCGACTCCAGTGGAGCAGGCTAGAGACCTATAACTGGGAGTGGGGGAATCCCTTGAATTATAAAATCAAAAAATATAAAATTCCAGGCCAGGCATGGTGCCTCATGCCTGTAATCCCAACACTTTAGGAGGCCAAAGTAGGAGAACTGTTTGAGCTCAGGAGTTTGAGACCAGCCTGGGCAACCCCATCTCTACCTAATAGATAATATATGTAATATATGTATAACTTATACATATAAATATTATATATATGTTATAACTGTACTCCTAGGAGTTATATATATTACATATAGTTATATATATATATTTCTATATAGAGAGCTACATATATATTTTATATATAATAGTTTATATATTATATATAACTCCTAGAAATATAGTTATAACATATGTACGGTTGTTATAACATATATACAGGAATACAGCTATAACATATATAAATATATAACATATATTAATATATGTTATCTGTCTGTAAATATTATCTATATATTACTATATATGTTATCTATCTGTAAATATTATCTATATAGAGCTATATATGTGTAACTGTATTTTATATATATGCATAACTCCTAGGAATACATTTATAACACATATGTATAAATATAATATATAGTTTTATATATATATAACTGCTAGGAATACAGTTTAATAAGTCATGTGCATGACATGTGAAGAAAATAAGAAAATTCTATTGAGAAACATAAGATGTTTGACTGCAGGGAAAACTACATCCTCTTTTTTAACATGTACTATATATTGTAAAAATAACAATTCTTTGAAATAAAACTAAATTTAATGCAAATCCAAATCAAAAATCATTTGGGACTTTTTTCTTTGTTATGGAAAATAATTTATTTCAAATTTCTTCTGAATGAATAAGCATGCATAAATAGCCAGGCAAAATAATGAGAGAGCATTTGTCCTATTGGATATTATAAGCATGCAAGTATAAACATTAAACCATTATATAATAACAGAAAGCCCAATAGCACAGAATCCATAATTCAGAAACAGACTCTTATGTGTGTGAGAACTTGATATATGATCAAGGTGGACTATCAACAAAATGAGTTGGAAAAACTGACTAATCATTTGGAAAAAATAGAAATAACAAATCTCTATGCCCAAATTAAACTTCAGAAGGAGCAAATATCTAGACATAAAAATATATATTTTTATTAAAGTACTGAAATAAAACTTAGGTAATTGATTTATAATCTTAGCACACAACTTTTTAGATGGTCACTTGACCCTATGTATTAGTATTTTAAAGTTTGAATCAACAATTCCATTCGTGGGATTTTTTTTCCCCCGAGGCCATAATGGGTCAAGGTGACAGAGAAAGATATACAAGGATGGTCATTAAGCATTTTTGTAATGGTGAAAAATTGGAAACAACTTAAATGTTGATTAAATAAATTATAGCATACCCATACAATGAAACCCAAACAGCCAATTAGAATAATGATATATCACCACACTGATACTCCATTGCCTGAGCACTGTTGGTAGGAAAGCCTGCTCCTGTTACAGCCCTGACAGCAGTTTATGTCTATGCCTGCTGATCCATCCTCACCAACACCAGGGGGTGTTGTTCACATGCTTGTTATCTAGAGCTGTCCTTTCTGCCCATCAACAGACAGTTCTGCCCATGGGCACAGGCCATTGGTCTCAACTGCGCATGGTTTGCCCTGTAATGCCCTCCAAATGACCAGCTGAAAAGATTGATAGTCTAGAGCAGAGGACCTGCGGCACCTGATCCACAGACCAGACAGTTAGGAGGCTTCTTTGTCCTCCCAGAAGTGCAAGCAAAGTTTTGGTGTTCATCAAATGAGTGATCAATGACAGGCTATCACACCTACTGCAAAAATATATGGCACTTCCCTCTCCACCTCCACAGTGGGCTGTGAAAATTAATTGAGTTCAGGCTGTGAAAAACTTAAGCTGCTACATGAAATGCAAAATCATTAAGCTTCAGAGATTGTAACATTCTGCTTGTGGCCTTGGGACTGAAACACCAGATGTCATGCCCAATAATGACTTCACTTTTCATCCAACTTCAACAACTCAAGATTGAGCGCATTTTGGGTTTTGACCTTGCACTGCTATACTGAGATTCAGCAGAAGTTAACTACCCGCAAGACTCCCTCCAGAGAACTGGGGCCTCAGGATCATCTTCAACACCTTCACCCAGAGTACGGAGACAAAACCCTTGCCACATAGACCTGCCACACCACAATACCAGGTGGAGATGCACCGTTGCTTGAGTTGGTGAGTGAGGAGGGCCATTGCTTGTGTTATCTGAGGGCTGTGGAGGGAAGAGAATTAGGTAAGTTCATTTAGAACTAACTAGAACACTTTTCAAAATGATGTCTCAGCGTGGGGCATAGTTAAGACATATATTTCAGAGTAAACATCTCCAAATGAGTGATTTTTGTTTTCTTGCCTATTTCCTGATTTACTTGAGTTGTCCTGGCTCAAGGAATAAAGAAGGCATTTATACAATAAAAGTGGTGTGAGTCAACCTTTCTAACCTTTAAGATTGGTTTTCAAACTGTTAAAAATTCTTGTAGGTCCACCAAGAAAGTTGCCATAGAAGCCTGAAGTTACGACAGCTTATAAGGAAGTGGTTATCGATTATGACGGATGGAGAAAGTGTAAGCTGCCTATGTTTCATTCAGACTCATACTAGCTCTGGTTAGAGAAATCAATTAAAAGGAGGAAAAGATGAGGAAGTTCTGCAAAAATAAATTCAAGGGTCAACTAGCAGTGGATAAAGACACAACTTGATCTCTGTGACTTCTTTCCTCTTTTATTTGACATTTTTTCACTTCCGCATGATAAAGAAAATAGAGACATGGCATGCTGGAAAGAAAACTAAAGCTATTTCTTTAATGAAGTCCACTAACCTCGGAAGGAAGACTGAAGTGTTCTTGTGGCTTCAACAGACAAATGATAGTAGCTGCTAAGACAGAAACTGCTTGGAAAGACTATTGATTTTAGATTCAGAGAAAATGAATAAGGAAAAGTTTAAGATTGATGAGAAAGGTATACAATGTGCTACGAGAATTTTTTCTAAAAGTCACGTTTAAAAAAACGAGTTTATAATGGATTTTAGGTTAAATTCCTTTAATAAAGGGTTAATGTTTCCCGACTATGTATAAGAAATTCATGAATGTGACTCTAAGAGACTTGAATAAAAGGACCCACATGTCTTTTGCCCTGTGATGGCCTGCCTAAATTGCAGGGCTGTAAAAAGGAAAACCACCTTTAAAAGCTTCAACCCTAAGTTGACTTTATCTTATAGAAGAAAGAATTTCATGTGTATGCTAAATATATACATATAGCATATAATGTATGTATAATTTCCTGATAAAATCTTCTGTTTTAGTGTACTTGCATCTGGGTACATAACCTCCCCACATCTCTTTGGTATTCTTATTTGTTCTGCTTTTCCATTTTACATATTTTCCCCAAGTGCCAAACATTAATAAAATTGCTAGCATTGATGATTTTTCCTTCACTAATACATCCCTTTGAGCCTGTTTCCCCAGAAACAAATAACTAGAGACAACCTATCCTTTGCTGACACATGAAAATCCTATAATTGCAGACAGGAACAAAGATTCTAAAGGAAGTCTCTGTCTTCAGTTCTTAGATTATTGTCCCCCCATCTTCTAGCCCTCCCCTCATCCCCATTCATCTGACCCCAGTTCTGTTGTGACAGATTGTTATAATAATGACAGTGAATCATGGCTTTCTGGGTCTATGTCCCTTTGATCCTTCCATTAAAAGATGGAGTCTATTTCTCCACCTCTTGAATCTGGAAGGTCCTTGAAACCCACTTGGACCAATAGAATGTAGCAGAAGTAGCACCGTGCAAGTTCTAGAGGCTAGGTCTTAGGACCCTGAGACCACCATGCTGTGAAGAAGTCCATTCTGGTCTATTGGAAGATAAGAGACTGTGTGAAAAAGAACAGAGACACCCCATCTCACAGTCAGCACCATCTGCTGACAGTAAGTGATACCATCTTAGACCCTCAGCCCCAAACTCCCAGGTGACGACAGCCAGTAAGTGAGCCCAGGCAAGACAAGTAACAGAACCACCCAGATTTCCAGCCCAAGGATCCTTAGAGATAATAAATCACTGTGCTTTTTAAGCCACTCAGTTTTAGGGTGGCTTGTTATACAGCAATTGATAACTGGTACATCCTCCAAGAAACTATGTCTTGCAGAAAGAGTTCTACAAAAGGATGAGAAATAAACCATAATTTAACCTCCTTCCTTTGATCCACTCCCACCCCGGGTGCACATTCTCCTGCAGCCTACATTCTGGAAACATGCCATTAAACATTCATTCTTCGGAGGAGCCTTTGTTCTGGCCTGTCTCTTAAATTATTGAAGAATTCCTCTTATGTTCATTTTTCTGCCTGTTAAAAACGTTTGAGAGAGGGAAGAAGTAAGATGGCTTAAGTTGAACTCCTAGAAGGCAGAGGCAAGATACTCAAACATCGTTTTGTATATTCCCAGGATAAAGCCCTGAACAGTAGGCACTGAATAAACCTTACTTGAAGATAGCAATAAAAGGGAAGGCCACCATCAAAGACATTGGATCACAATCTTCTTCAGTACATGCAAATCATCATGTACTTTGTCTTAAAAACCAAAATCTTTTAAAGATCAGAACAGCCAGAGGCAGAAACAAGATTGGGTTGTAATACTTTAAGGCTACAGCAAGATGTACATCAAATAGATTCTGCTACATTTTCAGCAAACTCCCTTTTCAAGTATGAAGTACATTAGTAGTTTGCCGTGAGGGGGAAAGCAAATCATAACAGCATCTTGATGTAAGAGGAAAGTACACTTATGGGGAAAGTGCTGGACGTTTCTTTCAGTGAGGAACTACATACAGGATTCAGAATTCCCAGGATTTGAAAGTTGTGCTGCAGAAACACCAGTTAGAACTGAAAATCTCCTGGGTTCCTTTAATAATACCACAAATCAAAGTGAACTAAACTTCTGGGAGGATTCTTCTGAGCAAATCCATGTTTCATAGAACAAAAGTCAAACATGCACAGCTTCCACCTAAGTTCACCAGATTGTGCTGCACACATGATGAATAATTCAAAAGTAACAGACAAGTGATTTTTGTCAACTTTATGGCCTTGGTTCATTGTTTTGTTTTGCTTTGTTTTGTTTGGGGGTTTGTTTGTTTGTTTGTTTGTTTTTTGAAATGGAGTTTTGCTCTTGTCGCCCAGGCTGGAGTACAGTGGCGCAATCTCAGCTCATTGCAACCTCTGCCTCCCGGGTTCAAGTGGTTCTCTGCCTCAGCCTCCCAAGTAGCTGGGATTATAGGCATCCGCCACCATGCCCTGCTAACTTTTTGTATTTTTAGTAGAGATGGGTTTCCACCATGTTGGGCAGGCTGGTCACGAACTCCTGACCTCAGGTGATCCACTTGCTTCGACCTCCCAAAGTGCTGGAATTACAGGCAGGAGCCACAGCACCCGGCCCTATGGCCTTGGTTCTTTATCAGTCTACTAGACTTTGAATGCTAAACCAAACAAGGAGGTCACACAAACATCTAGAAGCAGTATTCAAATCTAGACCACTATTGAAATTGGCTTAGTCCGGTTGAAATCAACTCCAAGTTTAAATGACCTGAGTCAGGAAATTATTTTGGGTAGCATTTCCCAGCAAGGTGGTCTGATGAGTGAGATTTGCTGTTATTATGTTGTTGGTGCTGCTGTTACTGGTTTATGTTTTTTGTTTGGTTTGGTTTGGTTGTGTTTGGTTTGGTTTGGTTTGGGGCTTTCTTTCAGTTGGTCTTAATGTTCAGAATTTTTTCTGTGCTGCTGCCAGATGTTAAGTGATAGTTGGCTCCCCGACAGCCTGCATTCTGAAAAATAATAAAACATAGGCCACCAGAGGTATAAAATAAATAAAAACCACAAAACCAAGTTTGTTAACTTTCCAGGCAAGGAAGCACACACTCGTAAAGAAATTCACTGAATAGTTAGCAGAGAGGGGGAAAGTTAGGGATTTTTCAATCTAGAAAATGAGGGCTCACAGATTAGGGTTTGAACACCAGCATTGCAGGTGGCCCCAGTGAACCCAAAGGCCTGAACCCAGTTGGCTCAAACAAATCCAGTAATTCATTGGTCAAGCAAGAGTCTTTGGTTGGGCCTGTAGGGGTTTGGTGTTTGGGTCCATTTCAGCTGCTTAGAATGGTTTAGGAAGAGACACAATGTTGATTTTGATATCTCCTAGGGCAAACGTGGCTGAAAGTGGACATTTTTGCCTTGACAACTCCATCTGCTCCTCCTCTATGAAAGCTCCATCCAGGGCCAGGCGCAGTGGCTCATGCCTGTAATCAACACTTTGGGAGGCCAAGGTAGGTGTATCCCCTGAGGTCAGGAGTTCGAAACCAGCCTGGCCAACATTGTGAAATCCAGTCTCCGGTAAAAATACAAACATAGCCAGGCATGGTGGTGCGTGCCTGTAATCCCAGCTACTTGGGAGGCTAAGGCACGAAGAATTGCTTGAACCCAGGAGGCGGAGGTTGCAGCTAGCCAAGATCGTGCCATTGCACTCCAGCCTGGGCAACAAGAGTGAAACTTTGTCTCAAAAAAAAAAAAAAAAAAAAAAAAAAGCTCCATCTATGACAAGGGTGTACATTTGGTGGTTTGTCTCCCTTTATAGTCTTAAGCTCAGTGTCCTGGAATTTGGCAGTCATCTTTGGTAAATGTAAAACATGTCTACGAATGAATGTAGTTCACATGTTCAAGGGGTCTCCACTGCCCTGCCCTGGTTCTGCTCTAGAATTAGCCCTTCTTCCAAATTCCACTTTTATCCAACATGCCAGGATCCTAGCTTTGAACTTCTCTTTGAACAGCAAATAGTAGCTGCTAAAAAATACTTTTGTACGATTACATCAGACAATTGTGACCCCCTCAGAGCAATCGTGTTCCCCAGAATTCTTGGTAGATTTTAGGAATATTGATGTGCAAATGTCAAAGAATGCTTTCACAATGTAGCAGATGATGGAGAAAGGGGGGTGGGATGATAAAGAAGAGAGAATAGAAGGTAGGAGGAAAGGGAAGAAAAAGAGCTTAATGAATATCATTGTGGTGAAGCACAAAGAGAGATGAAAGAAAAATGGTATGGGAGAAAAATGATAGCATTGAATAAACCTAACTGAGCCAGGGCCGTATGTGACCAGAAGGCCAGAGAGAAACAGCAGCAGCTGGAGAAGGCTGCAAAGCTAAGCAAGTTCATTTTGCACAGTCCGGGCAGGAAAATGCTGTTGGCTAGAACAGAAAATAACGTGATTTTTCCCCCTGCTGATGCATCTCTGGGATCCTGCCAAGGCTCTATTCTGCAGAACCAAAAACTAAATAGACTAATTTATTCAGATGTGTTCCCTTCGTTCTCTCCCTAGAATGGTGTTAAACCTGCCCAGGATACCAGAAATTTCTGTGAATTTGGATGACAAGGCATTAGCCAGCATGTTTCTCTCCCTCCCACAACACCTGCTGCTGAAGAGGAAGCATTTGCCCCTTGCATGCAAATCGTTTTTTGTAAATGAAGCATCTAATGAGCACTCTCATGGAAGAACCCTAGAGCAGGTAACACTTACATGAGGCACAAACTCAAAAATGAAAAAGAAACTCATTATCTGCAAGCCCAGACCTAAGCATTTGCTATAAAACCACCATTCTCAATCCTTTCCTTGAACATAATTAATAGTTCCCCAAAATCCTCTGTGAATATTTGCCCAGCTATGGCACCCAGAGCCCTTGCTGTAGGTTCAGAATCAATGTTAGAACTGTAAAAACCTTAGAGATCATCCAGGTACATGCCTTCTTCTCTCAGAAGAGGACATTGCAGCCAAGAGAGTTGTGCAAATTACTCAGGGTTACACTACTAATTAGGAAAAGGTCTCCTAATTCTCAGTACAACATTCATTTCACTGCTCTATGACACACATCCTGACTTATCACCCACATTCTCTCCTCCACCTTCATCATGTCCCTTGCCACTGAAGAATTCATTTTTCTGCCACAACAGAAAATCTAACAGACAGTGGTTAAAACCATAAAGATAATTCTTGTTTCCTAGGTGAGAGGCTGGATGTAGGTGGCCCCAGGATTTGTCTGCTGCTCAACGATGTGATCAAGAACTCAAGCTTTTCTCATCCTTCTGTCTGGGCACCCGCAGTGTGCAAATCCTTCATCTCTGAACCTGTGATTTCATGGTGACTGGATGGCTTCCACAGTTCCAGGCATTATGTAGTCATGCCAGTGCCCAAGCAGAAAAGAAAGGGATGGGCAGAAAAGGACTTTGCTTTTGGATCAGGGAGGAAAATCTTTTCCAGAAATAAGATTTCCTTTTATTTCTCCTTGGCCAAAACTAGATTCTGTGGTCATCCGAAGCTGAAAGAAAACCTAAGAGAGAAATTATCTGGCAAATGGTAACATTGCCATCATTAAAAAAAACAGGATTATGTCACAAGGAAGAAAGGTGTGTGGCTGTTAGGCAAGTATATCAGTTAACTACACAAAAAAGACACCAGAGAAAATTATCTCTAAATATGCTGGGTTAACTCAGGAATAGAGATAAGACTATAATCTGGAATGCAAGACATGGCAAGCCACCAATGCATTCAGTGAGGGAAGGGTAAGGGGACTTTTATTAGCAAAAAAACAGATTTACACAAGATGCTTAGAAACAGAGTTCATTGGTTCCAGAGGTTTGAAGCCAGAGTTCTTGTCAATTCATTGGTGGAGATGTCATTACCGAGCAAATGTTCCTTCAAGAACATGTTGTGTGAATTACCGCAGTTCTAAAGAATGTCTGGTGATGAACCTTATCAAAGCAGGAGATGCATGAAGGACTCCAAAGGTTTTTAGAAAGTCACTGGAAATAGTTCTTATCCCAGACACATAAGCATGAGCCTCCTCTCCATCTGGCCTTCCAGCTCTATTTTGCCTGGGTCTGAAAAAAGTGATTTCATCCTAGTATCTGCAACTCTCACACTAACAACATGCAACAAACCTCCTCCAAAACTCTGTGGTTTAAAACAGCACCCATTTCTCTGAATGTTTCTCTGGGACATAGAGGTCAGCTGATACCACTGAGCTCAGTCGAATGGTTCTGCTGCTCTCAGCTGAATTTGTTCAGAGAACTATAGGTCACCAGGACATCCACACAGAGCTAGGCTCTGCTCCACGTGTCCCTCCTACTTCTGGACCAGCAGGCTACTGAGGAATGCTCTTATCATGGTAACGGCCCAGACACAGGAGTGCAAGCAGGATCATAGAGGGCCGCCTACGGTCTAGACTCATGACCAGGACACTGTTATCCGCTGTCTCATTCTATCAGCCAAAGCTAGTTGTATGGCCAAACCCGAAATCAGGGCTGGAGAAACCTACTAGTGGGAGGAGCTGCAAAGTCACCTGGCACAGAGTGTGGATCCAAGGAAAAGTGAGGATGTGGCCATGCATAGTGTCATGCCTGTAATTCCAGCACTTTGGGAGGCCAAGGTGGAAGGATTGCTTGAGCCCAAAAGTTTGAGACTAGCCTGAGCGACATCGTGAAACCCTGTCTCTACAAAAAATAGAAAAATTATCTGGATGTGGTGGTGTGCACTTCTAGTCCAGGCTGCTCAGAAGGCTGAAGGGGGAGGATCACCTGAGCCCAGGAATTGAAGGCTGCAGTGAGCTATGATCATCACTAGACTCCAGCCTGGGTGACACAGTGAGACCCTGTCTCTCAAACAAAAGAAAAAGAAAAGTGATGATGTGGGGCCAGTGATGCGATCTGGCTCACTAAGCAATCAACGCTGTGTGCTCCACCTTTTTTCATTCACTCCCAATCACCCTCCCCAACCGCACTCACTGTGCTTTCCTTTTGCTTCCTTCTCTACTCTCCTCCAACACCTCTATCACCAATTTTTTTCTTATATCTCTGTTCACAGTGGGGTGGCCTTGGAAGTTCTTGGTGGAGAGTGAGTGGATGTGGGATATAGGGTGCTGTCAGCACTAAGTGGGGTGCTCCATGGCCCCTGCAACCAGGAGCAGTGTTCTCACCCAGCAGTGGAGCTCTGCCTCCCCACATGTGTAGGGACAGTAGGAGGAGTGTGACCTCAACACCTGGCTCCTCCCAGACTCGGGCCTGAGCCAATCCTGCTGGTGTTTCCACCATGGAGCCTGCCAGAGGCCTCAGGAATCTTACATGACTGTGCCTGAATGCAAATGGCCAAGGAGGCTTTTCAGACACAGCGTCTGTTTATCTGAAGGCACTTTGGCAGTGCTGCCGTCCCAAAGCCCCGACGCATGACCCAAACCTTGGATTAAATCTGCGCTTCATTCCTTCTCAGTGTGCATTTTAAGTGAGCACTCATGAGGAAGTCGTCTTTTGCCTGCTTTATAGGCTTTACTCTCCGAAAAACAAATTGATACTGAATGCAGCCTGCTCGCCATTTGCTTACTTGCCAATTTTAAAGAGTGTATTCTGTAATGAATACATTAGTAGTGTGTCTGTGTTTTCAACAGAAATGGTGGAAATTGAGGAAGACCTTCAGAGTGAGGGTGGATTTCTGATGAGCCCTACAGACCAGCTGGATTGATGATCCTAGCTTTAGTCACTCCTCTCCTCCTTTCTTGGTTCAGTTTTTCTTGCCATAACCTCATGTTCACAACTAGTAAAGGGAACAAGGTCTTCTCAGCCCCAAACACAGGCTGCCTCTGCCAAGCCACACAGGCGATGAGCAGACACACCACACCAGGGAACACATTTGGAACTTTTTTCTGTTTCATTTCCCTTTGATGGCAAAGGATGGCCTTTGATGCCAAACTACTGGAGGCTCCATCTGAGCAGAGGCAGGCTTTAGATGGCTATTCAACTAAAATGAGAAGAGGCAGTGGGGCTGTCATGAGGATGTTCTTCAGTGGAAGCCAGGGGACCTGGATTCCAACCCCCATTCCTTCTGTCCCTAGAGGTGAGACCTCAAGCTTGTCATTCATCCTCTCTGAGCTTTTGTTTCATCATCAACATACAGGCTTGCAGCCAGGGAAAGATCCTCAACATTCATTTTTCACATGACTGGCCAGATGAGCAGTGCCTTGAGGCATAAGCCATGCAAATGTCTTCACTTTGTAAAGTTGAGCAACGTAGCTCTGAAGAGCACTGCTGGTGCTTGAATGTGTCCAGCATTGGGCACTCTCCACACCTAATCAATCCTGGTATAATTCCTTCTACTCTGTTGTGGAGAAAGCATGGCAAAGTCTATAAGTAGTCAAGACATTGTGAGATAGTCTTTTTAGCAAATAGGTCAGTAAAATCAATCACTAGTTTGTTTCAAGGGCTGGTGCCATTCTGGGACAGCTCATGGAGGCTCAAAGACCGGGGCTATTGAGAAAGACCGATAAGGTCTTCTCTGGTGGGGTTTATGTTCTAATAGTGGGATATGTGCCATTAACAAGCAATTAAATAGATGCTAATTTCAACTAGTAATAAGTTTATGAGAAGTGGAACAGTGCTATGGACTGAACTATGTCCCCCCAAGTTTCTATGCTGAAGCCCTAACCCCACTGTGATGATATTTGGAGATTGGGCCTTTGGGAGGTGATCAGAGTTAGATGAGGGCCCTTGTGATGGGATTAGTGCCCTTATAAGAAAAGATACGAAAGAGCTTGCTCTTTCTCTGGCATTTAAGGACACAGCAAGAAGGCAGTCATCTACAAGCAGGATGAGAACCTTCACCAGGGATCCAAATTAGCCAGCACCTTGATCTTGGACTTTGCAGCCTCCAGAACTGTAAGAAAAATAAGTTCCTGTTGGGTAAGCCACCCAGTCTGTGGTATTTTGTTATGGCAGCCTGAGCTGACTAATACAAACAGAATTATTTGATAGAGAGTATATGGGCGTAGGAAAAGTCTCACTGAAGAAGAGGTTTTGAGCTGATACCTGAAAGACAAGGAGGAGCTGAGCATGCAAAGATTTGGGGGTAAAATATTCCATCCAGGAAGAGAAACAGAAAGTGCAAAGGCCCTGGGGCTTCAGGAATGATGCAGAACAAAACCAGGCAGTGGGGCGGGAGCATAGAGACAGGAGAAGAGTGTTAAGAGAAATAAACAAAAGTCGGATTACTTAGGCTTATAAGGAGAGAATATTTCTGGAAGGACACATAAGAAACTGTTAACTGTGGTTACTTCTAGAGGATGGAATAGTGGATAGGATCAGGAGACAAATAGAAAATTTTATTTTTTGCTATCTACCCCCTGACCATTTGAATTTTTATTTAGATCTTATATTAATTTTATAATAAACAAATATTTATCATATGCTCAAATATAAGGTGACCCCAATACCACAGGATCCGGCTTTTAAATAAAAATACCTAAAAAATAAGTGTTTTGGCTAACTCAAATACATAACCCTTAGGGGTGTAGCAAAAATAGTCAAATATCTGCTTAACATATTTAATGAACTACTCATACTGTTTTTTAAATATTGCTTTTTCTCATCTCTCATTTATGCAACAACTTTATCCAAACTTTTATATTTCTTGATCATCAGGGTCAATTTCTAACAAATGACTTTTGAGTCATCTAAGAATTTTCTGAGTAGATTAACTTCCTGGTAATATGTGTTGCTTGACACATGGCACTGTCAGAGGGGATTTATCCCAGGCCTCAAGTAGCCATTCACATTATGTTAGGAGAGAGCCTTTCATTTTTGTTTTTTTAATCTTATAGGTGCGCGTGGTAGGAAAAATAATGGTCCCCCAAAGATGTCTACGTGCTAATCCCCAGAACCTGTGAATATGTTAGGTTACACAGCATAGGGGAATTAAGGTAGCAGATGGAATATGGTTGCTAATCAGCTGACCCTAAAATATGGAGATTATCCTGGATCATCCAGGTACATCTAATGTAATCACAGGGGTTCTTAAATGTGGAAGAGACTGCAGAAGGGTAGGTCACAGTAATGTGATACGAGAATGACCCAACCTACTCTGAAGATGGAAGAGACAGCCGTGAGCCAAGCGTACAGCCTCTAGGAGCTGGAAAAGGCAAGAAAAGGGATTCTTCCATAGAAACCCCAGAGGGAACTCAGCCCTCTGGACACCTTGATTTTAGCCCAGTGAGATGCTTTTCGGACTTCTAACCTCCAGAACTGGGGGACTAATAAGTCGGAGTTGTTTAAACCATTGCGTTTGAAGTAATTTGTTACAGCAACCATGAAAATAGAGTAATGCAATGCATAATCTTGATAATAGAGTAACACAATGCATAATCTTGATGTTCTTGATTTTCACGGTGGAACCACATCCTATATCACTCTACTAAGTAATTTTTTTTTTTTTTTTTTGTGACAGAGTCCTGCTCTGTCACCCAGGCTGGAGGGCAGTGGTGTCATCTGGGCTCACTGCAACCTCCACCTCCCAGGTTTAAGCAGTTCTCCTGCCTCAGCCTCCCAAGTAGCTGGGACTACAAGTGTGCGCCACCAAGCCCAACTAATTTTTGTATTTTTGATAGAGATAGGGTTTTGCCATGCTGGCCAGGCTGGTCTCGAACTCCTGACCTCAAGTGATCTGCCTGCCTTGGCCTCCCAAAGTGCTGAAATTACAGGCGTAAGCCACTGTGCCAGGCCTCTAAGTGATCTTTAAAGGGCTTACTTGAAACAATATTGAAGACATGCTATTATGAAGCCATTCCTCCTAGGATCAATTGGTAAAATTTATTTAATCTCTCTCCAGCTCTCATTCTATCAGATGACTCATATGTGCCTAAAACTAGAATTAAAGGAGGTTATATCGGGCTAATGCTCTTTTCAACAAAGAGGAGAAAAGGTTGTTGTTCACAATTACATAATTGAGTATATGCCCTGAAATATAAGAAACTTTTCTTATAAGTGACTCTTTTCTGAGAATAATTGTGAGGGCAAATCTTACTTGTAGCAATTTTTGTTTATATAGTATTATAGCATAATTTAAATAGAAATGTTTTGGGCCCACCAGACTGCCATCCTGGTTCCTCTCTAGCCTGCTGACCCTGCCTTTCTTGATATATGTCAATTGAATTGCAGTGCTACCCTCGGTTTACCAATGTCTCTTATTGGAGTATCACTGCTTTACCTCCCAGGAAACCCTGGACTCCTTAGGCTACAGGTTATACCTAGAGCTGAGGTGGCTTTGCCTCAGCCACTCAGGAAACTAAGGCTTATTTTACACACTTCTTCTGGGATAAGGGGACCGCTCACCCTCCACTAGCATCTCCATCATTTCTTCCCAGGAGGTCTGTTTCTGTGCATTTGTCCACCGATGCACACAACAGAAGAAGCTGGCAACTTCTCTCAAGTGAGAGAAGAACCCAAATTTAATTTCTGGTGGGCCATCTTCTGGTTGGCCAGCTGTTCATCGTGTAAGAATTATTTACAAATAACTTTGTTCCCTCCTCTTGACTGTAAGTTACTGGATGTTGGGTGCAGTGTGTCTCCCTTTCCTATCAATAATATTTATCGTGCTCTAGATACTTTTGAATACATTATTTCATTTTATCCTTACAGCCACCTTGGGATATAAGAACTAATATCCCACATTTTATAGATAAGGGAGAGGAAGTTCAACTGAAGTTCAAAGAAGAGAAATAGCTTGTACATAAAAGCACATGGTCAGTAAGTAACAGAGCCCAGATCTGAATCAAAGTTTGTCTTACTCCACAATCAATTCTCATTGTATGATACCTAATGTTTGAAGGTGCTATGCTAAGAAAAAGAAGAAAATGAATTACATGATCCCAGGCATCTTGTGCTTGTTACGTACAGAATTTAGCTCAGGATGCTTGGTATGTGTTGGTTTGAACTATAAGAAATTGCCATTTTGTAGATTAAAAATAGTCATATCTTAGAAATGTTTATGGCCACAGTGGAAGGTCTGTTGAATTGGAATGAATAGTAGTCATTAGGTTACAGGGGCTTTGTAGTCTGACTAGCCAGGTTCAAATCCTTCCTCTGCCACTTGCTAGCTGATCTTGGGCAAGTTATGTGACCTCTCTGGGTCTTGGTTTCGTCATCTATAAAGTGCAGATAATAATATTACCTACCTCATAGGGGTGTTGTGAGGATAAAAGGGGTTACTATTTGTAAATCACTAAATAGACTGCATGACACACAATAAGTACTTCATAATAAATATTAGCTATTGGCATTACTGCTGCTACTCATCCTCCTATGAGCTATTGGCATTAGTTTATAGGAGTGAACTAATTCTACATTTGGGGAGTTGTGGTAGCTGGGAGAGGGGTGGGGGTGGTAGAGAACAGGAAAGGATAGCTGAGCCATAAGAACGACAGAAGCTGTAGGACGAGGACATTTATTATGACTTCCTTGACCATTTCACTAACCACCTTCTTGGCCCCAGAGAGTAAGGCTGGAAGAGAGAATTCCCATTTGACCCTTCTTTCTTGGCCTGCACCTCTAGAGACCTAGGAAGATTTCTTTCTTGCCTCTCCTTTAGCTCTTATCTGACCTTACTTGAGCACAACAAAGACAACTGGCCATCATGAGGAAGCAGAGCTCGCAGGGAATGGGCATTTGGACTGAGGACCTTTGGGGAGACTACTGCAAAGCCGCTTGCCTCACCCTCTCAGTTTGCAAAAGCTTGGAGGCTGCGGCACCTGCCCAGGTGCCAGGACTGGGAAGACCGCTGGGGAAAAGAAGCTGCTTCATCATTTACCAGTGCAAGACCAGACAAGAGCAACATGGATTCGCCTCCTGGGGCTGCTTTAACAAATCACCACAAACTGAGTGGCTTTAAACCACAGAAATGTACTTTCTCACATTAGAGAGGCCAGGCTCTCTCTAATGGCTCTAAGGACAGCTTCCATTCCCCTTCCTAGCTTCTGATGGTTGCTGGTGGTGGTGGAATGGTGTGTGTGTGTGTGTGTGTGTGTATGTGTGTGTGTGTGTGTGTATGTGTGTGTGTGTGTGTGTGTCTGTGTCCCTGTTTTATCTTCCTATAAGGACACCAGTCACTGAATTACAGTCTATCCTCCTATAGTATGACTTTGCCTTCATTTAACTAATTACATCTGATCTGCAAAGACCCCATTTCCAAATAAGGTCACATTTCTTTTTTAGTCCTTGTAAATTGACAAATTATAATTTTATAATATACTAATGGAGTACAATATGATGTTATAATATATGATGTTATAATACTGGTATGCAATGTGGAATGATTAAGTCAAGCTAGTTAACATATTCATCACCTCAGATATTCATTTTTTGTGGTGAGAACATTTGAAATTTACTTTTAGCAAGTTTGAAATATACATTATTATTAACTATAGCCACAATGCTTTGCAATAGACCTATTAAACTTATTCCTCCTCTCTAGCCGAAACTCTGTAGCCTTTGACCAGCATATCCACATTCTCCTAAACCTGCAGCCTCTGGGAACCACCATTCTACCCTCTGCTTCTATAAGCTCAACCGTTTTAGATTCCATATATAAGTAAGAACATGCAGCATTTGTTCTCTACCTGGCTTATTTGTTGTTCTCCTCCTGGCTTATTTCATTTAGCATAAGGTCCTCCAAGTCCATCTATGTTGTGACAAGTGATAGAATTTCCTTCTTCTTTAAGACTATCATTCTATTATGTCTATACACCATATTGTCTTTATCCATCCATCCATTGATGGACACTTAGATTGTTTTCACATCTTGGCTATTGTGAAAAGTGCTTCAAAAAACATGGGAGTGCAGATGTCTCTTTGACATTTTGATTTCAAATCGCCAAATCAGGTCACAGTCTGAGATCCTGGCTGGGCATGAATTTTGGGGGAATACTATTCAACTCAGTACACACAACAAACATAAAACACAGTGTTGATTTTCCAGCTGCTTCTTGCTCCTTAGAATGAACACTGCAGTGTGAATCAGGCCTCAATTCAGAGGGGGCAAGAGAGTGTGAGAGGTGGAGAAACCCTGGAAGACAAACAGAAACTGCAATGACAAGGGCCACAGTGATGCTATTTGTCAGGAGCCACATGCTAAGAACAAAGGCAGGGAAAAAGTGGGAAAACAGGCAATGAAATCTATGTCCAAACTGAGAGGTGTGTACACAGGAGCTAGGTGAAGACTCCTGGAAGAACCAGAAATGAGAAGCCAGAAGAATGGTGCTTAATATAAGGATGGCCATTCATTTATTCATGCATTCATCTGCTCATTCATTCATTATGTGTCAAGTACATCCTCATAGTAAGTACCACCTTCCACCAGCATTACTAGGCACTGAGGTGACAGAGACCAATTGCTACCTAATGGAATTGTGTCTGTTTGTCTTGGTGTCCTCGTTCTCTAGCTGGAGGGTGAGAGGAGACACTGAAACATAACAAATAGTCCCAGCAATGTTTGATAGTACAAGCATTGTACTATTTAGTACAAGTACAAAAATATATATTGGATATAGAGGTTCACAGGCCTCAAGCCTGTATGCTATCCATATGAGGGGCTGGTAAGCTGACATGAAATTGAACTCCTGTGGAGTTTATGGAAGAAACTCCCTCTTCAGCAGGGTGTGGCTGCTCACATCTGTAATACTAGCACTTGGGGAGGCTAAGGAGGGAAGATCACTTGAGCCCAGGAGTTCAAGGCCAGCCTGGGCAACAGAGCAAGATCCTGTCTCTAAATAATAAAATATTAAAAAACTACCTAGGCATGGTGGCATGCACCTGTGATCCTAGCTACTCAAGAGGCTGATGCGGGAAGATGGCTTGAGCCCAGGAGTTAGGCCAGAGGTTGCAATGAGCTCTGATTGCACCACTGCACTTCAGCCTCACTCAAAAAAGAAGAAGGGGAAGAAGGAGAAGGAGAAGAGGAGAAGGAGGAAGGAGGAGGAAGAAGAAGAAAAAGAGGAAGAAGAAGGAGAAGTAGGAAGAAGAAAAAAGAAAGAAAGGAAAAGAGAAATCTTTTTTCAGTCCATTAAAAGCTCATTCCCCCAGCAAGACCTATTACAGTACACCTGTTTACATACCCATCTTCCTCACTATAGTGTGATCCTCTCTCCAAAGAGCGGGGGCACTCCCTTATCCCTGTTTCCCTGACAGATCCTAGCAGAGCATGGGGCCCACAGCTAGCAATCATGTTGCACCTATGAAGACTGTCTTTCATAAAAGAAAATGTGGCATCAAATAAGACTTGCTTTGGTCAATGAAGTGTAAGCAGATTGACATTTCATTTTCCAGCGTATGCTTTTAGAGTTGGTGCACAATTTGTCACATTCTCTTTTTTCCCTCTGCAGTGTTGACCACCTGTTTCAGATAGTGGTTATTTTATCAGCCTGGGTCCCTGAGAGAGGAGATATGTAGCAGAGCCCCCAGATGTCTTGCGACGGACAAGTCATGTGCGTGAGAAATAAGCCTTTGTGTAATAAACCACTAAGACTTGGGGCTATTTGTAATCACAGCCAAACCTATTCTACATGACTCATTTGCCAATGTACTCTTGTGAGTTGAGTTGCTTTTCTGAATAGAGGTGAATCTAAGCCATTAATTGCACTCTATTTAGTTCATAAAACATTTATCAGTCACTCATTATAAACACAGTACTATACTAAGAGCTAGGGTCACAGAAATGATTAAGATGTAGTCTGTCCTCATGGAATTCCCAGTCCAAGGAGTAAGGCAGCAATGTTCCTGTATGGCTGTACAGGATGTTAAAATAAAGAAATATTTATATATAATTGGGAAATAGCACTGACCCAAGATGCTTAGATGTCTCCTCCATTCTGCCTCAGCTACCCCAAACCCTCCTCATGCACCCCATCTCCCGCCCAGAAATGCACACACACACACACACACGTGTGTGTTTATTCATTTTCTGTGTGCATTATTATGCATACCTTAGACCTGACAACCCTTCACTTCTAATTATTATGCAACATGGTAAGTCCTCCAATGGGGCATTGTTCTGCCTGTTCTTCCTTTTCATGTAGAATGAATTTTTGCCCCCACCATATCATCCAAACTTGTACCATGGAACCACTAACATTTTATTACTTTTCCTTATTTCCTTGCCTGTCTTTCCCTCTAGATCTAGTGTGTGCCGTGAGGTCGGGAGTTATGTTTTATTCATCTCTGTACAGCACGTGGCACAAAGTATCACAAATAAGATGGCTCTGGGTTTGTGGGGGAAGAGTGCCCAGGACAGAGGCAAAGAGAGGAAGGGCTAAGGAATGAATCCTCCCGAACACCAACAATCACAGAGTGGAAAGACAAAGAGGAGGCAGCGAAGGGGACCAAGATGAAACAGGGAGAGAAATAGGAGGAGAAGTAGGAGTTGGAGTTGCAGAAAGACCAAGAGAGAGGAAGCAGGGGCAGGCCAGTGCCCCACAGCAGGTGCAGCAGAGATGCCCGTCAGGTAGAGGGTTGAAGGTAGGCAGGGAAGCCAGTGTTAGGGACATCAGATTGACGTTAGGAAGAGCAGTTTAGTCATTAGTTGGGAAGGAGAGTAGGGATCCAGATGACAACTGGATGAATAGTGAATGAGAGGTGAGACGGTGGAGACAGTGAAAGTTTGGTGCTAAAGTAGGGAAAACAGCCAGTCAAGAAGTGAGAGAAGGGAAGGCTGAGGGAGACATTTCTGCAGAATAAGAAAAACCTGAATACGTCTCGTGCCATTTGTACACCCGACCCAGACTGTAGACTTCCATGAAATGGTCAGGATTGGGGTAGGATCTGGACATGAGAACAACACACACTTTGCCTGCGTTTGGGGCTCAGATTCACAGCCTTAGTCCTGCTGGTCTCCAGCTCAGATGAACACATTTCTGAGCTCCTGGCTTCCTCTTCCAGGATGCTCATCTAGGAGGAAGAAAAAAACTCAGCTTCGGAGAGCTGCATCTGCAGTGTCGTTGATTGGTCTCAGATCTAGGGGCTCCCATGGGTTAACCATAATGATAGCTCCATAGTTAACTCTGCTCATGTTTCTGCCCGGCTTTCACAAGACCAACACTGCCTTACTTCTGCATCTCATATCTGTATTTACGGGGTTGTAATAAATGCAATTTTTCCAGTCATGGCAACAAAATGTTCCTTAATATTCTCAAATATTCCTTTTTAAATATCTCCTCTTCTGGATCCTTTGGTTCTTTAAAACTTTTGAAGTCCCTGGAGCAGGTGTGTTCTCTCTGGAGACACTGGAGGCAGGGGGGAAACTTCTGAAGGAGAACTGCCCTGAGTTAGGGGTTATGTGCTCTGTCTTTAAGTTCCTTGGCTGACAAACCTCCTGTCTTTGAGGAAATGCTTCAGTCAGTTTTCTCCAAACAGCCTAGAATTAGTCATTTCTTCCCACTTAAGATGATATACTATTAAAGCAATCTCCTAAGTGATTACTGAAATTATTCAGATAGAACCACTGTGATAACACATTATAGGCATGCTACTTAGCAACCAAAGAATATAGGCACTCTTAAAAATTAAGACGGAAAAAGTGAGGAGACATACTTCATTCAAAACCAGTTTTACAATGATCCATAAAAGCCACCAGAAAATCACTGTAATGAATAAGGTAATGGCAACAAGATTAACTTTAATTACGTATTTAGACATCGTGCCCAAGCTCTTCAACAAGCGTCAGTAGGAAGATGAGCAGTGTCCCGTCTTTCGCAGCAGAACTGCCCGTGAGTGGCCAGAGCCACAGTTCTGTGAGGTGCGGCCAGGGCAGAGTTTCCAATCGCCCCCTGGCCTTCTCAGCATCCTCATCTCAGTCTATACCTGACTCTTCCCACTGTCACCTCTACCACCACCCTCTACCACCATGGGTGGGGCTGCCTCGCTGGATCTCACTCAGCCCAGGTACTGTGGAGTGAGTCTGTGGCTACCATCACACCCCAGAGTAGCCAGGGAGCTCCTTGGGTCAGAGGCCAACAATGTAGGCATTATCTCGGACAGCTGCTTTACTAGTGGTGCCCTGGTTCAAAAGGGAAAATAAGAATACAGCATGAGGCCTGCGTAATACAGCCAACAGGCAGACAACTCAAAGCTCATGCCTCGCTGGTAGGAAGCTAGGAATGTCAAGCATTCAGGGTTGTGTGTGTGTGTGTCTGTGTTTGTGTGAATATAATGGATTAAAAACCTACTCTGTGCTAGACATTGTAATACCAAATGCATTTTACTCTAATCCTTTCAATAGCCTAGCAAAACAAACAATTTTACACCTGTTAAAATTTTCTTTTCTTTTGAATAATTGTAGATTCACAGGATTACAGAGAAACGTACAGGGAAGCTCTGCCCACAATTCCCCTGCTCCCAATGCTGAAATCTTACACAACTGTAGCACAATAGCGCAGGCAAGAAATTAACATTGGTATGATCCATAAACCTTATTTAGATTTCACTGGTTATGTACACACTGGCCACACAGAAATCCAAAATCCCAGTGTGGGGCACCTGTTAGAGTAGGGCTTAATGAAAGTCCGTGTTGGAAACAGCTGTGGCCCAAGTCCATGTAATTGTAGGGCCAGTGGGGCTGTGGACCTATCTGGTAGCTCCATCCCCAAATCCAGATGTATTGTACAGCAGAAATAGGTATAACAGAGTAACTAGCAAAATCTCTACACTCATTTCCTAACCTGTTGAGTGAAGGCTAAATTATGGTAGGAAGAATCAAGTGGAAACCCCAGCAACTATCCTCCTCTCCCCAGTGCTCACTCTCAGCCAAGGTAGAAAAGCAAAGGCAAAACACATATTTGGAGGGATTGAGAGATTAGTGCCACCATCAAAGCCCCAAGAGACAAAGTGATGGTGATTCCCATCACATCCCTAATTTATCACACTTTTGCCTAAAACAAAGGTTAGTTGGGTTATGAAGAATGACCACAGATTATCAGAAATAAAATCCGATGATGATAATGACAATCAAAGCTGCAGTCTCATTTGTAGCATCTTTACTGCCAGGGCCAACATTTACTATTACCTGACCCCTGACCCTCAGGACTAAGTCAGCTTTATCTACATAGCTTGGAGGGATTGTGATGAACTTGATATCTCACAGAGCATCATGCTGGTCCATTATATTGACGACATTATGCTAATTGGTCTTATGATCAGATCATATTAAGGATCCTAGATGCCTAAGGAGACATGTGCATGCCAAAGGCCAGGAGATAATTCCCTGTGGAACTTCACGTGGGCCTGTAATATTGAAGTTTCTAGGGGTCCAGTGGAGTGCAGTGTGGCGGGACTTCCCTCTAAAATAAGAGCCAAGTTGCTGCACTTTGTACCAACTACCACAAAGAAGGCATGATGCTTGGTGGCCCTCTTTTGTTTGGGGAGGCAATATATGGCAAGTATGAGTATATGCAATTACAGTTCATTTGCCAGGAAAACCATAAGGCTGACAGTTTAGAGCTTAGCAGAAATCAAAAAAGGATTCTTCAGCAGGTTGATGCTCTGGTGCAAGCTGCCCTGCCACTTAAACCTTATTACCAACAGACCCAATGGTACGGAAAGTGTCTGTGGAGCTCCACTGGGGTAGCTGGCAAGCCCCAAATGCTCTCCTCTGCTGACAACTATTGTCCATCATAAAAGCAGCCGATGTCTGGCTGCTGGGCCCTGGTAGAGGCTTTACACTTCACCAGGGTATACCAACTTGACTGTGCAACCCAACTGTCCATCATAAGTTAAATTCACCAAACCACCAAGTCAGACATGTACAGCAACTTTCCATTACAAATTGGAAGTGGTATATAGGAGACCAAGCCCAAGCAGGTCCAGAAAGCATGCACGAACTGCACCAACAGCTGCCCCTCACTGCCATGACTCCAGCATCCACTGCTCCACCACCTCACCCTTATCCATACCTGTGACCTCAGGGCGAGTCCCCTATGTCCAGTTAGCAGGAAAAGATAAAGCACAGGCCTCATCTACAAATGAATCCTCATGGTGTGCAGGCATGAGCCAGATGTGGATGCCTTTAGCACTACACTTTTTAAGATGGCCCTGAAAGGCAGTGATGAAGGCAAATTATCCTGGTGGGCAGAACTTCAAGTGGTACATCTAGTCTTCTACTTCATGCAGAAGGAGAAATGGCCTGAGATACAAATCTGTAATGACTCGTAGGCAACAGCTAATGGCTTGGCTGCTTGCTCACAGACTTGGAAAGAATTGAAAAATTAGTGACAAGGAAGTCTAGGATAGAGACACATAGTTGGCTCTTTTAGAATGAGCGTGTAACACAAAGATGTTTATGGCTCATGTATATGTCGGCCAAAGACACTCCTGACAGAGGAGTGTCCTAGTAGCCAGGTGGAAAAGAGAGCCCATTCAAAGCCTGTTAGTCAGCCACTCCAGGGCCTGCTCCATGGAGGCTGTGCATGCTCGACAGCACGATCTTCCTTCACCACGTCTGATCTGGCCACCACGACTCCAGGGTACCCAACGCCCCAAACTCAGAGGCTAACACTGAGTCCCCAGTATGGCACGATCCCCTGGGAAAAACAATCAGTGCCTTGGGGAAAGGCTAACCTTTTGTCTTCACATGAAGAGATCCATTAAAAATATGAATTTGCCTCCCTTCTCAGCACTTCCACCGACACCTATTCTTAGATGTAAAGAATGTTTTGTCAGCCAGGCATATGCCTGTAATCCCAGCTACTTGGGAGGCTGAGGCAGTAGAATCGCTTGAACCAGGGAGCTGAAGGTTGCACTGAGCCAAGATGGCACCACTGCACTCCAGCATGGGCAACAGAGCAAGACTCCATCTCAAAAAAAAAAAAAAAAGAGGAATACATTGCCCATTTTTAAATGCATAAATATTTCAGCCCTAGTATTTTTTAAAGACTTGTTATTTGACTCTATTTTTCAACAACTATTCCTACAAGATAAAACTCATTAAATACATTGTCTGTATGATTATTTTAAGGTTTCACCAAAGGTAGGGGCTGCAAATCAAAGACCTTCTTTCAATACAGAATATAGACTTACAATTAAAGTAAAAACTTCATCAAAAAGTTCTTCCTGCAATTCTATATATTCCAAGGTGCAATTATAGTAACTCAAAATCAAATTTTAAATATAGTTTGAATTCTCATTGTTTAATTTCTTGTGTTTTTCTCTTGCCTTTTATAGAGGTGAATTCTAATATCTTCCCAGGCAAGCTTTTCTCTCAATAATTACAATTCACCAAAAACTTCAAAAGCTGAAGATTTTGGTGTGTCATCCTTTGAATACAATAATTAAAAACTCCCAGCTGATTTTAAACAAACTATAACCCAAATTTCTCAGAAGCATAAATAGAAAATTCAATGCCCTTGTAGAACACAAAGGTTGGTTTACAAAGTCATTCTTCAAAGGCTCAAGCATAACTGAACTCCAGCTCATAGTTGGCAGTGAAGAGAGAAAGCATCATCTTTTTTAAAAAAAATTTACAAAAGAAAATGTTGTAGCTCAAATACTGCAACTGTGATAAAGTGTAAATATTTGTAAATTTTGACAACAACGGCTTCTATTTTGGTTAGTAAAATGTTTTAGCTTATTTGAATAAAATTATCATCATGTGTGTAACAATTAATCACAGATTTATGCCTCATAGGCTCCTATTTTAGTAAAAACATTGCTTTGACCACAATAGTTGGTCCTACCAAAATTTGTATTTGTCATTATCACCATAAATATAACTAATTTTATAACTATAAATATCTCTGATATCAAACTTTATTTACAATAACTTTATTACAATAATGTTCCCTTCAAAGAGTGAACTTCCAAAAGCTTTATTTTGATTCCATGAAGCAGATGAAAAACACAAACATTATTGGAATTAACTAACTTCAATTTGAAGGCTCTAAGGACATTGATCTGAATCCATCTTCATTTACCTGTTTACAAAGTTCTGCTAATGTCATGAAAATATAAATAGCTATCATTTCACTTTCTATAAATGAATGAGAAAATTTGGAATTTCAAATGAGGAAGATTAGTTTAGAAGACTAGTTATTTGATCTAAATGAAAAGTCATGATTAACTAAGTATGTGTAAAAGCACCTTCTGCAACTGCAGGTGCTAAATTGTCATCTTTAGGCACAGTCTTCTTGAAATAATTACCAATTTTTGAAGCAGATGATGAAGCTTCTTCATGAGATTTTTGTCTTCTGCTTTTTATGTGGTCAGTGAGGCAGAATAGGGTCTGGAGACAGGCAGCACTTCAGCTTTTGATTGGTCACCAGCCCAGTCTTTATTTGCACAAGGGGTAACTTCACTTCAGCCTCCAATTGGTCATGGGCCAAGTCTTCATTTGCATAGAGTGTAACTTCACTTCAGCCTCTGATTGGTCATGGGCCAAGCCTTCACTTCAGCCTCCAACTGGCGGCAGGCCAAGTCTTCATTTAAACAGGGAGTAACCAATAGGAAATCTCTAAAGGGTACTTAAATCCCAGAAACTTTGCAACTAGGGCTCTTGAGCTTCTTGCTCCAGCTAGCTCCTGCTCTGTGGAGTGTACTTTCACTTCACTAAATCTATGCTTTTGCCTTCCATTGCTTGGTTTGTGCATTTTGTCCAATTCTTTGCTCAACACACCAAACACCTGTACAACTCCTAGTCAAGATCCTCCACCAGTAACAGTCAGTAATATCATTATGGGCCCCCTGATGGGTGGTAAATGTTGACAAACATTGGCAGCAAGTTACATATTCATCATCAACTTTTTTAAGAAGTAAAAATGTATTAAAGTTTTCGTTAAACATAGACCACCATTTTTGTAGATTTTTGCTACCAAGAGTTTACCAAAAACAAATAAATAAGCCAGGCACGGTAGCTCATGCCTGTAATCCTAGCACTTTGGGAGGCCAAAGCAGGCAGATTGCTCGAGTCCAAGAGCTAGAGACCAGCTGGACAAGACAGGGGGAGCCTGGGCAAGATAGGGAGATCCCGTCTCTGCAAAAAATTAGCCAGGCATGATGGTGCATGCCTGTAGTCCCAGCTACTCAGGAGGCTGAGGCAGGAGGATTGCTTGAGCCTAGGAGGCAGAGGTTGCAGTGAGATGTAATTGCACCACTGCATTCCAGCCTGGGTGACAGAGAAAGACCCTATCTCAATAAATAAATACATAGTTGTAGTCGTTTAACCATAAAATAAATGATAATGCCAGAGTATTCAGACTACTTTTCCTATTCTCCATGGCAGAATAGCACAGCCTCTACTTCTATAAACATTTTGTGTAAACCTATCTTATAATCCCACATTTCTCAATGACCACAGTGACCAGCAGCCTAGTGGCCATAGCACAGGCCTCTGTCCAACTGTGTGGTAAACCAAGTGTCTGATGAGGGCAGTAACATTGAATCTATCTTCCACTACCATCTGAAATTGGATGGAGTTAGCCATCTCCAGCTAGTTGCATCTGAGCACACCTTGTTTTATCAACAAACACCTGCACGGTCCTTGAAAGAGAGCATTCCATCTAGAAGTGGGTTATTGCTGGTTGCCTTCCACATTAACCACATGCTAAAGAATTCTGCTCACTGTATGTGTGTATCCCACACTTCTAGATGAGAGTATGGTGGAAGCTGGAAATACGAAGTGGAAATCATCTTGGTTAATGTTAGTGCAATTATTAATAATAATAGTTTGTTTAAAAATCAAAAATCTAGAACAAATGATTACACTGAGCAGGACACCAGCAGAATAGTCATAAACTGGGACAGATCCATGAAAACTGCTATTGTCACCCTATCAATGGGGGAATTTATACTGGAAAGACTGACTGTCACCCTTAATCAACACTAGCAACACTAAAGGTGGAACAGGCATACGTCACGTGCCTCCTGTGTGCTGTAATATGAAATGCGAAGTACCACCTATGAAGTTTTGCTGCTAAAATTTTTTTTTTAATCTGAATCAAATCAACTTCCCTGGCACTTCCAGGAAATGTGATGGACAACTTAAATGACACCGCAAGAAAGCAAACAAACAATTCTAGAATATGGGCATTCTGTGGGAAAACTATCTTGGTTTCTTCAACAAGTAACTGGAATTAAAAAAAACATATGCAGCAGGGGAAACAGGGAAACTGCTCTTGGGTTAAAGAGACAGTAGATCCAATTACCAAATATAATAAGAGGATCTTATTTAGATCCCAGTTTAAATAACTGACACTAAAAAGCCATTTTGAGGCAATCAAGATGTCAGAAGGTACCAGGAATTATTGTTACTTTTGATGCAATCATTGTGTTATTTTTTTAAATGTTCTGTTTTCATGAATTTCTGCTGAATTATACGGTGATGATATAACATGCTTTCTGAGATTTGCTCTAAAATACCTCAGCAGAGAACACATGATGGACAAATGAAGCAAGTGTAGCACAATCATGCTAAAAGTCTAGAAACTGGGTATTGGATAGATGGAAACTTATTATACTATTAATATGCATAGAGCATGAATATTACTCTATGCATAATGTAACAATTGATATCATTGATTACATTTATGATTATTATATTCATGTAACAACTAATATAATATAATTAATATTAAAATGTAATATTAGGCCTTATTATACTATTCTTTCCTCTTTTATGCATATTTTATATTTTGTCTTTGAAATTAAAAGTTTAAATGTTGAATAAGGTAGGGCAAAGAATGTTTTAAGCTCTCCCTCTGTTTTTCAATTAATCCATTAGTCAATGCTGCTTCAGTTAATCAAAGAGCCAGGATTCTTTCAAGACAGCTAGAAGAGATTTTGAATGCTACCACTACAAAGAAATGATAATGTTTAAAGTATGCATATGGTAATTACCCTGATTTGATGTATACAACTACACATGCATTGAAACATCACACTGTACCCCATAAATATGTTATTATTGAGTCAATTATAAATTTTTTTAAATTAATTTTTTTCAATAATAGCAAGGATTTTACCAATTAGTTAGACTGTAATGTTTCTATTTTATCACCTGCTGAAAGCAATGGAAACCACTTTTCCTCCATTTTCTTCTTGTTACAATTACAGTTAGAATGTGCTGTTTGCTGTCCATTTTCATTCAGGTCATTCTGGGTTTTAGCTGGTGGGCATTCATATTAGCTTCTATCACCCAACTTGGCCTTATAAAACCCAGCCAAGATGTTGGAAATGAACTGAACTTCCTGGGCCATCCCACAATGTTTTACCTGCCCCACCAATCTCTTTGTTGTGGGTTCTTAGGGTCTGATTGCCTTTATTTAATTTATTAAAGGCTTCCTTCCATCGACAGCTCTTCCCTCTGACGTCTCTGGCCATGGGCTCCCATTCTGTATTCTGTGAAAGATGGTTTCCTGACAGCTAATGTCCTTGACCAACATGTCCAGCTTTCTTCTCTCTGCCATGTGTCATGTCTCTTGGTCTGACAAATGTCACTTGCCTCCTACCAGATCTGTTTCTTTGGAGCCCACCCATTCTACTTGTCAGTCCTAGCCCATTCCATCTTGGTCATATAGGAAAGATGATATTTGTCTGGGTGTTTTTTTGTTTGTTGGTTGGTTTGGAATTTTTTTGAGACAGAGTCTCACTTTGTCACCCAGGCTGGAGTGCAATCTCGACTGCAACCTCCACCTCCCGGATTCAAGGAATTTTCATGTCTCAGCCTCCTGAGCAGCTGGAATTACAGGTGCCCGCCACCATGCCTCGCAATTTTTGTATTTTTAATAGAGACGGGGTTTTGCCATGTTGGCCAGGCTGGTCTTTAACTCGTGACCACAAGTGATCCGCCTCCTTGGTTTCCCAAAGTGCTGGGATTACAGGCGTGAGCCACTGTGCTGGGCCATTGTCTAGATGTTTCTAAATCTGCAAGGTTTTATTATTTTCCATACTCTGTGCATTTGTATGAAATCATCAGAGGCCAGAAATATTGTTTCCAATCATTTGGCTTTTTTTTTCTTTTTTTTTTTTTTTTCTGGAAGCACATGTAACACCTCTCTTTTTAGTCTTCTAAATCACCTAGCAGCCTTCCTGATACATAGCAGATACTGCATAAATATTTTTGCAGCGAAAATATTATATATGCCCACCATTCTGCAGCATCCAGGATTAGAAATATTTTCTATTTCTCCCCAGTAAGTGCTTATTTAAAGCTATTAGAATCCAGCTGGGCAAATCTCCCACCAAATACAGTCTTTCAGGTCTATTGAGATGCATTTTATTCTTCAGCAGTTTCTTGCCTACCCCCACCTCATCTCCAGTATTAAGAGCCAAAGTTCAGAAAACTACCACTAGCTGTGACTGTAATCAAGTTACTTAACTTCTCTGTGCCTTTGTTGAGGAACTGTAAAAGAATAATCATGTCTACCTCATAGAAAATCAAACAAGCTGATGAATACAAAGCACTTAAAACAGTGCCTGACAAATAGTAAGTATCCAGCAGATGTTAGCACATATTATTATTACTGGAATCACTAAGCTGTTACTGCCTTGACGCTGGTTGTTTTCATCTTTGACTGACATTGAATTTTTTTTTAATAGCGAAGAGGTGTTAAGGTAATGAGGACAGAAAGTCCAAATCCTGAATATGAAAGCAACATTAGCAGAATTCCGGGACATGTGCCAACAGACCAGCAGGCAGCACCAGCATTTTATCCCTATTAAAAGACTTGTTCATCTACAAAGTGATGCCTGCAAGCAGCCTCTGGAAGCAGCTGTGGGTTAGTCCTCTGAATTTAAAGGTTATTTGCTGACTGGGACATCCTGCCCACTCAATAGTTAGGGGAAGGAATAAAGAGAAGGCCTATAAGACCAGAAGAAAGCACCTTTAACTTGTCTAAAATGAAAAATTAAATCAACCCTTTCCCTGAATGTTATTCTCCAAGATAGGAAGGATGGGCTGAAGATGTTGTTATGCCAAAAACCCAGTGCCAAGGATGAAAAGTTTTGATATGCACATTAAGAAAAATGTGTAGGAAGGTGAGCCTTCCAGAAATGTGGCTAAAAATACTCAGGACCAGACTCAGAACTGAGACAGGACTTAGAGGTCATCTCATTTATTTCCATTACTTTACGGGTGAGGAAACGGTCCCAGTGAGATTAGTACTGTACCAAACCCAGATCTCCCCTTTTCCCATTTTAAGCAACCCCTGATGTTTCAGTTAGACCAAAGGTACACTATTCAAATCATAGTAGAAGAGGCAGATACTCTATTAAAGACCTAATGGACAAAAATATCCTTTATAACTTTTGGAAGAATGAAATAGAAAAATATAAACCAACATATGGAACATAATAAAGAAAACATGGAAAGACTCCTCCCAAACATTACCCAGTATGAATGCTGCCAGAGAAAATCATTCCTAGAATTTTCATATGTATCCCAAATCATATAATTTCCAGCAAGTCCTTCTCTTCATTTCTCCAGGATAAACTTAGTGGACTCCAACTTACTGTCATCATTTCCAGTGTTCTTTATTGCTTCCAAAACCCTAGCCAGAGGTTTTATTCACTGTGGATGCCCTCTACCAAGTCTGAGAGCTAAGAAGGGCATTGAGAAGAGGTGTGGAGCAGAAGATTTAAAGATATAGTCATTATATATAAGCTATTTATTTCAAAGGGGCTTAAACATTTGATGGATAGGTGGATGGATGGGTGGGTGGGTCAGTGTGTTTCAAGTTTTTTGAGAGGTCCTATAGCATCCCGGTTAAGAGTACAGTTTCTCAAGTCAGAATGCCTGATCTGAAATCCCAGCTCCATAATTTTTTGGTTATGTGATTTTGGGTGGGGTACTTAATCTCTACATATCTCAGTTTCTTTTTTTTTTTTTTTTTTTTTTTTTGAGACGGAGTCTCGCTCTGTCACCAGGCTGGAGTTCAGTGGCGCAATCTCAGCTCACTGCAACCTCTGCCTCCTGGGTTCAAGCGATCCTCATGCCTCAGCCTCCCAAGTAGCTGGAATTACAGGCACACACCACCACACTCAGCTAATTTTTGTATTTTTAGCAGAGACAGGGTTTCACCATGTTGGCCAGGATGGTCTTGAACTCCTGACCTCATGATCTGCCCGCCTTAGCCTCCCAAAGTGCTGGGATTACAGGCGTGAGCCACCGTGCCCAGCCTATCTCAGTTTCTTCATCTGTAAAATAGGTGTGATGGGGAAGTTAACTCAAACTGTTTTGAAGATTAAATGTGTTAATGCACATACAGCCCACAGAAAGTTCTCTGGCATACAGCAAAGATGTCATTAAACCTTCGCTACTACTATCCAGTGGTCACTCTTCTGGCAAACACAGTTATCTGGAAAAGTGCCAAAGTAAACCTTTCAACAAAACCTGGGCACCACGTCTTGGCTGCTTAAGTCATAGACAAGCTTCATCTTGTTTTACAATAAATTCTAACAAGTATATCTGCTCTCCCTGTATAGAAAATTAAAGTAACAGGTAATTGTCTTCCTCCAGATGCCAGCCCCAGAAGCAGCTCCATAATTACTCATGCAAACTATTTTTGTGGAACACCTACTGTCTCCATAGCACAGTGAGAAGACCAGATATTTTCCGTACTCCAGGAGGTCACAATCTGGTAGAGAAAACAAGTTATACACAAATGCGTAGGTGACACCACAAGAGTTAAAGAAGCAAGTGCAAGAGCAGATTGGGTGTGTTCCATGTTAACCAAGCAACACAGAGGAACAAGTGTTGCTTCTGGGTGTAGGGAGGCCCATGGGCCATGGTAGACAGGAAGCTAGAGCTGCCAATATACAGACAGGAGGAACCTCCACTCACACTCCAAGATGAATACCACTAGGCTGCCAAAAAATTAAAATGATGCTTTTTGGAGGAAGACATGCATACACAAACCTGTGTGTGGAAACCAGACATAAACCCACAGACCATCAGTCAGTATCACAGACAAGGCTGCATGAGTCACCATAGGGTTCCTTTATGGCTGTGTCTCCTTAACGGGGGGCACTGGGCCTCCAAGAGCATCAGGATTTCTTCCAACTTTCCAAGCTGTGAGGCCCCACCTCTGCAACTGTCAGCTTCCCCTTCCCTGCCCTGGATCTTCCTAAGACTGCAGAAGCCTATCATGAATGCACATTTCCTAAACTGTAGACTCATTCCTTTAATAACTCTTAATGTCAATTTAGCCAGCACAGCCTGTGCAGCAATTTATGACTGAGTAGGAGGCAGAACAAAGTTGGGCTAAGCAGGATGAGTAAGCTTTCCCAAGCCTCCCTTCTATTAGCTGGGTTGGCAAGGGACTTGGTGAAGGCTTTAAAACTCATATTGAAAATGACAGCTTTTTCCAGGCTGTCCGCGCATGGTTCAGCCATTTTGTAATGATTAGCAGGTCTGTCTCACCTGCAGAAAGTTTGCAATGGTCACTTTCCTACTGGGGTGGTTGGCAAGAGCTGCCCAGAGCTGGTCCCCATGGGGACACTCATGGAGGTGGCCCTGCCATCCTCAAAATCCCAGCGTCTTTTCTAAGAGGCATCAGAAAACAGTCTTGCACTTAGAGTCAGAAAGACCATTGGTCATCAGCCTGGACCCAGGGTCTCTGACATGAGGCTATGCTTAAAAGCTGACTCTTAGTTGCCTGAATATGCTGGAGAAAGGCCCAGGCCTATGGCTCTGGGTTGGTCAGCATCCATGGTCTAGTCTGTCCAGGAAAGCTACAGGACTTTCCACCTCCCTCCCTCACTGCAGGGGAAATGGTCCATTTCTAAGACATTTACTTGAGATGATCCCTTGAACATACTGCTGGTCTCTTAAAACTTGGCCCGAAAATCACTGAAAAAAATTATAGAAATGAAGGAAATCTGTGTGGAGTGGAGGGGAAGCTGGAAGCGAAGCACTGCCATTTCTAAGTAATTTGGGTTGGAAAGAGAGGAAGACATTGGAGGACACTGTTTCTGGAAAACCACTCAAATGGGCCATTTGGGTATGTAAATATCAAGCCAGGACCATAATTGGAGAAGAGGCTTTTGAGACACAGCTGTGGTTCTTGAGACTGAAATGCTCTTTGTGCTCACAAAAAAATATTATCTGCATGTAAAGTACACTTTCTACTCTATACATTGAGTTGCCTTTGGGGAAATTTTACTTCATTTGATATTTTAAGAATGGTTTGAGTCATTTTTATGCAGGAAAATTGCTGTTTGTTCTTGGGTTGATATGCATGCTTTTGTTTAATCGGTGGCTGTCAGAGAATTGGGGATGAGGTTCAGAAGCTAAAGGAGATGCTCTTGAGAAATGAAATGAAAACTCAAGCACCAACAGCTTCAGAAGTCTGGAAGGGGCCACGCTCTGCGGTTTTGGTTGGACTATTCCTGCACCCCAGGAATGGCAGCTCTGAGAGCTTCAGAGACAGGCTTCTGGTGAGGACATGGGTATTCTCACCAGGGACATCATCACGATGGCTGACAGGGACACTCGACAGCTTCCTGGACTGTGTCATGAACCAAAGGAGCCAGAGCCTTGAGAGACAATCCCCTTGGCAAAGTCATTGGCATTATCACCAAGAACATATTGGCCAGTTCCAGCGCTGTGGATGTTGACTAGAACGGGAGCCAGAAAGGGAGAGAAAGAACCCAAATTCTGGAATGCCAACTTGGAATCAATCACTCAGAAATAATTGGTATCATCTTTGAGGGATGTTAAGAACTTGTGGGCAAGATGATGGCCTAAGGTTATCATTTGTATTCCCAACCTGGTGAAACTTATGCCAGCTCTGTTGTCTTTGAAAAGGCATATCTATTCCCAGTTCTACTACTAATTGCATATGGCTTTTGTTAAACTGCCTTAGATATTTGAGTTCTGTTTTTCAGTTAGCCCCAGGTGATATTTTTCCACTTGGTCTGGAGCCTGAAGGTAACAGGGACTAGATTGCCTTCAGTGAAGGAAAAGGAACTGTAGGGGTCTATTGCCGGGAAACATAATTCAAAAGATGACGTATGATAAAACAGAATGGGACATATGAGTAAGAAACCCATGCAAATGGAGAATAAAGGTAGAAACATTGTAGGAAACTATCTCATCTGGATTCTCCCAGACACAGACTCTGAGACAAGGATTTGAGCACAAGTAGTTTATTTGGAAGTCACAAGCAAAAATTGCAGAGAAGTAGAAAAGTGATACAGACAGGAAAAAGCGGCGAATAAAGTGTGCATATTAAACCAGCTGAAACAATGGGCAGCTACTGAGTAATCCCACAGGAAAACTCTAAGAAACTGCAAATTACATGCCTCAAAGCTATCCTACTTGACTGATGAAGGACCTGGGGTATTTATACATTCACTTCTGTCTGCCTTTGGGCTGAGGGCTGATCCCAGAGAGCTGTTAATTCCCCAGTATTTCCAGCTTGCTGGGCAAGCAGGCAGAGCAGCTTTCTGCACTTGTAGGAAAAGTTCTCTAGTGCAGAGAAGTAGATACTGGGAGTTGAAAGTCATCCAGAATGCAATGAAATGCTAGGATCCCAGATAGGTGAGCAGGGCACTAAGAGAGGCTGTCACAGTCCAGCCCTTGTACCACTCAGATCCACTTGTGCTGCTTTTTTTTAAGGCAAGGTCACAGGGTCCTCCTTCAACCACCGGGTTCCCAGACCTATGTATTCTACCTATGAGAAAAATGTATACTAGTCATTGGTTTAAAGTATTTACTCCATCTTGAAGAATGGTGTCCCATCCTTTCTGGGTATCATCTCTAAGTTGACAAGTAATCTGCACCTTTAAGAAGCCATCCCAACATTCTATCAGGCCAGCCACTTCTGAATGATGTGGAATACAGTAGCACCAGTGGAGGGCAAGGTCATGTGTCCATTGTCACATTCCTTCACTGTAAAGTGGGTCATTTAGTCTGAGGTGGTATGGTGTGGGATCCCATGATGACAAATCAAAAAGACTGAGAACCGTTGTAGACTCATGCTAGCTGAAACACTAAAGGCAGGAAAGGAAACCCAAACCTGGAGTTTGAAATCATCCCAGTAGGAAGACTCAGCATGCCTTCCAGGATGGAAGAGTCCTAATGTAATCAACCTGCAACCAGATAGCTGGTTGGTCTCCTAGCAGGTGATTCCATATCAAGGAATCTAGCTACTATCATTGTTGAGTGTCAGAACTGTCAGCAGCCAGTCTTGGCTGCTGACAGTTCGGACGGTCAGCAATGATAGAAGCTAGATCAGCCTTGCAATTAATCCCATGTTATTGGGCCCATGCATAGCCTCTGTCTCCACCTCCATTACTAACATGCCCACAGCCTCATTATGCAATAACTAGGGTGACCAAGGAAAGGGTCCACACTGATTTCCGCTGAATGCATCGTCCTACTCCCTTGGTTGTTCTGTGCCTCCTGTGCAGACGATGCTTCTCATTGGCATTGATGAGAACACAAAGGTCCTCACACTCCCCTAGATGTATCACACACCTCTTATTTAGACATCTTGTTTCTGAGCTTCCAATCTTGCCTATCCTAAGCCTCTGGCTGAACAGCTAAGCCATTCAATGCTGCTTATTAATCTGAGTGTTTCCTTACCTCAGACTTCTCCCTCCACATAAAATTGATTGCCAGGCATGTTATTCTAAGCTCTGCCCACTGGGAGAATTTCCCCTACCACTGTCTTTCAGAGCGATCACTGAGCAGAGCTGTAATGTAGCAACATACCAATTGTACCAACTCATTGAGCTGACCCACCCATGAACAAGGTCCAAGACTTTTCCTCCTTCATCAGCTGGTCCTAGGGAAGCACCAATAAGACCATAGTGCAGACACTGGTGCAAAAGAGATAGGTGTACATAGATATGGATGATTTATTCTTATAACTTGTGTTTTTCAGAGATGCCCAGGTCCCAAATGTAATAATTCCATGGTATGATGGGTTGCTGCTGCACCTGTCTGATTTGGTAAGTCTGAAAATACCCAAGATATGATGGAAGACTCCAGCCACTTGCTGTCACAAGGTCAGTTGTTCAGTCTATACCAAGGCCCAGTAGCAAGCCAAGAACTGCTTCTCAAGTGCTGAATAGTTCTGTGGTACAGATGGCAAGGTCTTGCTCTAGAACTCTAGGATTCTGCCCTGCAACCCTCCCAGTGATGTTTGTCAAAGACACCATAAAACATTCTGGTACACCATAGCTACATCATAGAGCATCAGTTTGCCCCAGGCAACTGGATTGCTAAAATTTCACTAATCTGAGAGGCCCCTGGATTTTTTAGATTTATTTCCTATTTTCTGATGTATGGGTGTCCTAACAGGGCATCCAAAGTATTTGCCGCCTCCTCCTCCAGATCTAAATTAACATGTCCAAGATCGAAACACCAGCAGATTTGGTGTCTGGTTAGGGTTCATTCCTCATAGACAGCACATTCTCATTGCATCCTCACCTGGTGGAAGGGGCTAGCTAGCTCTTTGTGGCCTCCTTCATAAGGGTACTCATTTCAATCATGAGGACTCTGCCCTCATGACATAATCACCTCCCAAAGGCCCCACCTCCTTATATCATCACCTTGGGGGTTAGGATTTCAATATATGGATTTGTATTGGATACAAATATTCAGACAATAGAAAAGCATAGTCTTGAAATATTGGATACAAATATTCAGACAATAGCAAAAGCATAGGTCTGAGACATGGCAAGGAATGTATCCTGCTGTCCATTACAAGTAAATTTAAACTGCTTCAGATCCTTCCTCTTGATAGAAATTGAAAAGCACGCATTTGCCAGATTGATAGCTACATATTAACTGACAGAGGCTGGGCTAATTTGTTCAAGTAAAGATACAATATATACACAACTATAATCTGGAGCTACCACTTGATTAAATTCACAGCAGCCATTGTCAGGCAGATGACTTGCATGGGGATAAGGTCAAGACAACCATCCCTGCAAATCTCTGGGGCAGGGGTTGGGGCAGTAGCGGATACTAATTTTTGCCATCCCACCAAAATGAGATTTTGTTTTTGACTTATTATCTTGGCTAGAGATGTGGGAATGGGTGGGGGTCATCTCAGAGGCCTCCACTTGGCCTTCCCTATGAGTCAGAGAACCACAAGTAAAATAACCAATCTGAGGTTTCTGTCTACTAATATATCCATTTACATTATACGCCCAAGGAACAGGGAAATGACCACAGGTGGGTCAGTACACTCCGGACCAGTTGTGACATGGGCTTGGACTCTGTCTATCAGCAGACTTTCAAATGCTTCAGATCTGATGGCCAGGGGGAGGTGGATGGGGCTATGACATACTGGATTTCCTAGTGTTGTGGGTCTGCTCTGGGGGGAAAATATCTGAGAAAAACCCTCATGTATAGGAAGCATATTTGGGCATGATCTGGGAAACAACACCTATCAGGGAATTAGATAGCAGACCTGGGCAGGGAAAGAAGTTGAACCATAAAACAATTGCAAGAGAGGCCCCAGCAGACACCACAGGGAGCTCTGAAACGGGGAGGGCCTTTCATAGATGTCACCAATTGAGGCCACATTGTCTGGCCTTCAAAACATCACCTTGACCCGTCATTAACTGTGGGCTTCACCCAGGGTAGGCGTCAGCCAGCAGCCAGCAGCAGCCAGCAACCCTAGCAGCTAGGAAAATAAGCTCTTCCGTCCCAGAGGGGGCATCTGGGTGACCAGCACAGACTCCACTATAGTGCAGCCCTTGTACTGCTTGTATTCACTTGACTTGTATAGTAAGTTTACCCCCTCTGGGAATAGCTCCTTTAGGATTCTGAATGTTAACAGGACAAACTACAGTCCCAGCTGCTGCAGGTTGTCACAGACCCCAAGTGATATTCATGATTTCCTTCCTCTACCACCCATTCTACATTTCCCTCACCCTAGACTAGTGTGTCTGCTGTTCTAGTGACTTGCCTGGTGGAGTGAACCAGAACTTCCTTCCTAAGGGGTCTGAGTTCTAGTCACCATGGCTTCTCAGGCCTTGGCCTCTTACCACTGTCCTTATCCATTTACTATCAAAATTGGGCAAAGTCTGCCAAGTCCAGGCCCCAGAGCCCTTTCTCCTCTGGACCCCACTCAAAGCTGGAAGCTTTCCACATCCTCCAATCAATGGGTCTGAGCATTATGCCCAAGTGTGGACTATGCTTTCTCCACACACCCAAAAGGCCAATCAGGCATTGTGCTTCCTTTCTACTAGTGGAAGGTACAAGAAGAAATAATCCATTCTTTATTTTGGAGGAATATCCCAGCATGCCTCAGACCACTGGACCTCTAACATTTCATTGCCCAGGTGGCCTCTGAAACCTTATTGGGTTTATCTTTTACCCTCTGGAGTGCATGTGTCTTATCAAGGCCTCCTACATACTTGCCACTTCTTGCTCATCAGTTCAATTAACGTAATTCCTCAGCATACTAGACCAATATAATGTTTTCTAGAATGTCCAGATAGTCTGGGTCCCATGGGACTATATTATGACAGAGGGCATGAGTTAGCATAAAACCTAGAGAAAGACTATAAATCCATACTGTTGTTTGTCACACATTAATGCAAACTGCTTCTGGTATTCTTTCCTGAAATGGAGAGAAGACAACACATTTGCTAGATGAATGGCCATATTCCATGAGCCAGAGGCCATGTTCATATACCATAGTAATGATACTACATCTAGCCCAGTAGTTGTAATTAGGGCTTTAACCTAGTTGAATTGGTGGGAGCCCACTCCTGGGATCCAGTGTAGGAGACAGTCAAGTGAGCAACATGTACACGTGAGGGGGTAATCACTTGCGCATCCTTTACATTTTTTTAACTAATTTCTTTATGTATTTGTTTTAGAGACAGGGTCTCACTCTGCTGCCCAGGCTGGAGTACAGTGATGTGATCATAGCTTGCTGCAGCCTTGAACTCCTGGGCTCAAGTGATCCTCTTGCCTTAGTCTCCTGAGTAGCTGGTACTACAGGTAACCTGCCACCATGCCCAGCTAATTTTTTAACTTTTTTTGTAGTTCACTATGTTGCCTAGGCTGGATTCAAACTCCTGGCCTCAAGTGATCCTCTCATCTCGGTCTCCCAATGTGCTGGGATTACAGGTGTGAGCCACGATGCCCTGACCTTAGATCTTTAAGAGTGGCACTATCTCTACCATTCAACCCCAGATACAATATGATTTTTGTTTTACTATCTTTGGGGACAGAGTGAAGATTCAGCGGTTTCCACTGGGTCTTCCCCACTATATTAGCTTTTTCTTTGAGACGGAGTTTCACTCTTGTCACCCCGTCTGGAGTGCAATGGCGCAATCTCGGCTCCCTGCAACCTCTGCCTCCCGGGTTCAAGCAATTCTCCTGCCTCAACCTCCCGAGTAGCTGGCACTACAGGCACCCACCACCACGCCTGGCTAATTTTTGTATTTTTAATAGAGACGGGTTTTATCATGTTGCCCAGGCTGGTCTCAAACCCCTGACCTTAGGTGATCCACCCTCCTAAGCCTCCCAAAGTGCTGGGATTACAGGCGTGAGCCACCGCGCCTGGCCTATATTAGCTTTTATAGCATAGTTTTGGGCTCAAATGTGGGAATTATTTAAACTACCAAGTATGTGGTAGTTTACATACTACCATACTACCATGTTTGAATGTGGACACACATTCAAATATGTGTCCAGGAACCAGAGAAGTGACCACCAGGAGGGAGCTTGGGTTCGATAAGAGAGCCATGAAACAAATCTGAGCCAGGTCTCCATTCACTAGCCAGCCTCCATAGGTCCCCACTCTCATAGGGTGGCCACGATGATGCTTCAGTTGCAGGTACCAATGACTCAAAACCTGTGTCCAACAGTCCTTGAAACAGCTGGTTATCCCTTTCCATGCTGTACAATTACCCAAGTAAATGGCCATAGGTCCCTGGAGGAAGGAGTGGGAGACTTATCATATATACTTGCTGTGGTGTGGCAGGGTTGTTCCTCCTGGGGACCCAGCCTCTCCTTCAGTCAATGGGCTCTAGGCCTGAAAACTGGTTCAAATGAGGAAATAGGGCAAGGGATTACGCTATTTTATTGGGGCAGCTGCCTTCAGCCTCATGGTAATCTATCCTTGATTTCTTTTACTTGCTTCAGTTGAACAATACCCTTGTTGGCAGCCCATCTCTCTTGCCCATAGGACACCATGTCCCATTACTCATCTCTATAGCTCAGCATCACATGCCCATGAGGCGGCTTTCAACTTTGATGCTCATTAAGAACGTTGTGCCATCTGGCCTCTGTTATTCAGGGTCTTATCCGCATTACTATCAAGGAGCCCAGTTATTTAACAGAATTGCCTACCAGCAGCCTGGGTGGTGGCCCTCACCCTTGCATTACCTGTCTCTTTGGTAAACATGGTGTCCCCTGGGATTGGCTGGTGGGTTTTTCACCTTTGTGTAGCATGTTAACTCTATCCTGCCCACTTCTCTACACCTTTTGGTCTTAGACAGTGGAAGAACTTCACTGTCTGCCACAGCAATTCTGACATTTCTACTTCATTTTGTTTGGACCATCACTTTTTCCAAGCTTCCATCACAAGCCATACTAGCACCATGTCAGGGTGTTAAGTCCTTATCCCTAGAGAATGCTAACATATCAATAAACTTTCCCTTCCCGAGTGTGTGTTCTGCCACCCTTGAACCATTCCTCAGAATCTAGTGCCACATAGACTTTCTCAGCTCCTGCCAGTAAATGTGGAGGACCTGTGGCTCTTTCAGTGAGTGCCTTTCCTCCCTAAACAGAACCAATCCTTATGCAGCCAGATTGGCTTGACACTTGAACCCATTATTCATCTGACACCTGGAGAGGAGGTGGAAATAGATCCTGAGAGAAGTATACATTGTATTGCAAGGCAGAGGTCTCTTCATTATGTTTAAGCAAGGAAGGTGCTAGCCTTTATCAGGCTTGAGTGGGCTACTTCTGCAGGCCCAGAAGGTTCAGGGAGATGTGGGAATTCACTATTCTCACAGGAAACATGCATGTCTTTAGAATTTCTTTTTTTTTTTTCTTTTTTTTTTCAAGAGAGAGTCTCGATCTGTCACCCAGGCCAGAGTGCAATGGCTCGATCGGCTCATTGCAAACTCCGCCTCCCAGGTTCAAGTGATACTCCTGCCTAAGCCTCCTGAGTAGCTGAGATTACAGGCACCCACCGTCACACCCAGCTAATTTTTGTATTTTAGTAGAGATGGGGTTTCACCAGGTTGGCCAGGCTGGTCTCGAACTCCTGACCTCGTGATCCACCTGCCTCGGTCTCCCAAAATGCTGGGATTACAGGCATGAGCCACCATGCCCAGCCTCTACATTTCTGATAAATTGTGTTTCTCATGGAATTTGTCCTTTTTAAGTTATTATGTTTTTTGCATAAAGAGTTTCATAACATTTCCCTTAATATTCTTTAATGTCTATAGGATCTGAGATAATATTGCCTCTTTCATTCCTCATATTTCTGAATGAATATATATTTATCATTATGCAATGTCTCTCTTCATCTCTGATGATATTTCTTACCTTCAAATCCACTCTAATTTTAATTTTATGCTTACCATTGTATGGTATATCTTTTTCCATCCCTTTACATTTAATCTTTGTATCTTTATATTTAAAGTGCATCTTTTGTAAATAGCACATATTTGAACCTTATTTTTCATATAGTCTGACAATATCTTTCCTTAACTGAAATGACTAGCTATTTACACTTAATATAATTACTGATAGGGTTCGTTTTGAGTCCATCATATTGCTATTTGTTTCCTCTTTTGCTGTGTGGTTTTTGTTGCTCTGATCTTTCTTTCCTACTTTATCATAGGTTAATTGCCTATTTTTAGTATTTCATTTTAATTCCTTTTTTAGATATACCTTTTGATTGCTCTAGAGATGATAATGTTCATCCTTAATTTAGCTCAGTTTACTTAGAGTTAAAATTTTACCACTTTACATGGAAATGTAAAAATTTACAACTTACAACTAGGAAGACGGTCCCCATATACTCCCATTCTTTGTGCTATTATTGTTATATTCTTTACTTCTACATATTTTATAAATGACAATACAATATCCTTTTTGTTTTAAACACTGAGTTGTCTTTTTAAAAAATTAAGGGAAACAAATAGTCTTCATATTCACATATTTAATTTCCATTTTAGATTTTCTTCATTCCTTCCCATAAATCCAAATTCCTCTCTGGTTGCACTTTACTTCAGTCTGAAAACCTTCCTGTAACATTTCTTATGCAGGTCTCCTGGTGATGAATTCTCTCAGCTTTTATGTGAACTGCTTTTATTTCACATCATATTTTTAAAATATTGTCATTAGGTATAAAATTCAATGCTAACAGGTTTTTTTATTTCAGTTTAACATACTTAAATTTGGTAGGCTTTTTTTAAAAAATCCTGATTGGGGTCTACTAAGCTTCTTGGATCTATAGGTTGAGTTTTTCACTAAATTTTAGAACTTTTCAGCCATTAATTCTCCAAATGTTCCTCAAATATTTTTTCTTACCTATTTTCTCTCTTTTATACTCCTGGAGCCCCCATTACATGCATGTTAGATCACTCAATATTATCTCCTGATTCACTGAGACTCTGTGTCTTCTTTTCAGTCCCTTTTCTTTATGTTCTTAAGATTAAATAATTTTTATGGATACATCTTTAAATATACCAACACTTTATTCTGCAGTCTCCAGTCAGTTATTGATCCCACACAGTTAATTTTTACTTCAGATATTTTTCTTATAACACTATAATTTATATTCAGATCTTTCTTCTGGTTTCCATTTCTCTACAAAGATTCTCCATCTGTGCAGTTATTACAACCATCTTTTCCTTTAATCTTTGAACAGAGCTATAATAGCTACTTTAAAGTCCTCCTCTGTTCATTTCAACATCTGTGTTATCTCAACAATATGTTTAAATGAACTGTTTTCATTTCTTGACTATGGGTTACATCTTCCTGTTTATTCACATGTCCAGTAATTTTAATTGTAAACTAGATGTTGTAATGGAATGTTATATGGAATCTGTATTATGTCATTTTCTGTTAAAAGGTGGTGAATTTTTTTCTGGTACGAAGTTAAATAACTGTTGGCTTCTTTTATCTAGTTAGGTTCAACAAGATAGTTTTAGTTTAATTCTCTTAAGTTATACCTTAGGCAATTCAGGCTGCTATAAAAAATTACCATAGACTGAGTGGCTTCAATAGCAAACATTTATTTCTCACAGTTCTGGAGGATGCAATATCCAAAACCGGGGCACCAGCAGGTCCAGTGACTGATAAGGGCACTCTTCCTGGTTTTCAGACAGCCACCTTGTTGTGTGCTCACATGGCCAAGACAGAGATTCTCTTTCTCATGTTTCTTTCTATAAGGCACTACTCCCATTCATGTGGGCTCTATCTTTATGAGCTAATTACCTCATAAAGTCCCCACTTCCTAATATGATCACACTGGGGGTAGGATTTCAACATATGAATTTGGGTGGGAGAGGGGACACAAACGTTCAGTCTATAACAGGATAGGTCTAGTTTGGTTTTGCCCTTAGTCCTAAGACATAATCTTATGCTAGGGCATGGTTCTTAATCAATGTGTGGCCTCTCTTGATTCTCCGCTTATTGCCTGAGACACTCAGTATGGTCTCCCCACTCTGGCTTAGCTAGAGTTTCCATGCCTCCTAACACTGTGGCACATCTGGTATCTCTCTCTAGCTCTCAGACATACAGTAGCTCTCAATTTGACTTGTGGAGTCTTGCTATGTGTGTTAAATGCCAGCTCTTAGCCACAGACCTACGGTGAATTCCACACAGAATTCCAAATTTTCCATCCTACACACTTCCCTTTTTAGGTACCCTAGTCACCAATTTCAGCTGCTTTAAGAACCAATTCCAGTATCTGCCATCCCTGCTCAGAAAGACTGCTACTATGCTTGGGTTCTGCCTCCCTGAAGCGTAGTATGAAAAGTGTTCCCGGTTAGGGAACCAGGAAGAATGTAGGGCTCACCACATGTGTTCCCCTACTCTCAGGGATCACAGTCCTTCTTTACCTTTGTCCAGTGACTGGAGGTAATTGCATTGTATATTCTGTCTAGTTTTATCATTGTTTATGGTGAAGGATAAGTCTCATACAAATTATTCTGTGTGACTAGAAAATCAAATCTCCTGTTTTGCATGTATTTAATTTTTAAATATTTACAGCCCAATGAAATAGATATTATCATACTTACTTTACAGATGAGAAAATTGATTCTCATAAATCACAAATAACTTGCCCCAGATCACACAACTAATAAATGGTAGACTCATAATTTAACTCTAGATCTTTCTGATAGCCAAAGCCTTGGATTTACCACTATATCAAATTTCTTGGTAGGGCCCTGATGAAATAGTGGTATTTATACTTCCTTTTAGAGGAATGTGAAGATCTATCTTTATTCTTCATGCTCAGGTCTTCATGAATTTTCCCTTATGTAATTAGAATTTATTTTTAAAGAGAAACAGTTTACTCTAAAGGGTCAGAAATAAATAAGTTATTTTAAAACAGCAACAGCTTCCTGTGGGACAAATAGAAATATCAGAGAGCTTCCATGGGGAACTCCCAAAGCATTTTTGGCTGATAGTTAAACTGTTAAAGTGAGGGTAATGGCTGGAATGTAAAAGATCCAGAGTTGAGAGATGATGAGCAGGAAGCGAATTCAGATGGGAACCCTAAAAGTACACGGAGAAAGATGAATGAAATAAAACTGGAATCCCAGAGGAGGAGTATGAAAGTACAAAGGGAAGTGAGAGAGAATTCTAGAAGAGTCAATAAAGTGATGGCAGCTGGATTGTTAGCCTTAGTGAAGCTGCAACCATAAGTCCAGCAGAGGCAGAGGCTGAAAGTCTTTGAGAAGGGTACCAGGGCCTTCAATTGTGATCTCTGCAGCAAAAGAACCATCACCCCCTTGTGGTGATAGGACCCCTGCTTGCATCCCAAAGCCAAACCATCTTGGTCATAGCTGAATTAATTTATTATTCTTTCTATTTTTCTTTTCCAGAGACAAGGTCTCACTCTGTCACCTAGCCTAGAGTACAGTGGCGTGATCATGGCATACTGCACCTCAAACTCCTGAGCTCCTCAAGGGATTCTCCTGCCTCAGCCTCCCGAGTAGCTGGGAGTAGAGGCATTAACCACCATGCTGGAGTGTTTGTTTTTTTTGTGTGTGTGTTTTTTTTTAGAGATGGTGGTCTCTCTATGTTGCACAGGCTTGTCTCCATCTTCTGGCCTCAAGCGCTCCGTCTACCTCTGCCTCCCAAAGTGTTGGGATTGCAGACATGAGCAACCATGCCTGGCCTATTGTTCTTTCTATAGCACATATGGTCTACACCAGTGGTTTTCAATCCTACTGCATGTTAGACTAATATAAGGAGTTTTCTAAAAGCCCTCAATCATGGGTCTTACTCCAGACAAATTAAATCAGAATATCTAGGGGTGTGGCCCCGATACTAATAACATTTTAAAAGCCCTCTAGGAGATCCTAATACATCTTCAAGGTTGAGACAACCCCCATGCAAAATAATCAGGAAGAACCCCCTTGCCTGAACATTTATTCTTACATTGAAAATATGGCTGCTGTGTTGAGGACACCAAGTTGGACAAGGAATCAGCTCAATCAATTTCAAATAGAACACGATGTGTCTTCACCTAGACACCTGTTGTATTAGGGTTCTCTACAGGGACAGAACTAATAAGATATATATATATATATAGGGGAGTTTATTATTAACTTACATGATCACAAGGTCCCACAGTAGGCTGTCTGCAAGCTGAGGAGAAGGAGAGCCAGTCCAAGTATCAAAACTGAAGAACCTGGAGTCTGATGTTCGAGGGCAGGAAGCATCCAGCATGGGAGAAAGATGTAGGCTGGCAGGGTAGGCCAGTCTCACCTTTTCACATTTTTCTTCATGCTTTCTATTCGCTGGTGGCTGATTAGATTATGCCCACCAGAATAAGGGTGTATCTGCCTTCCCAGTACACTGACTCAAATGTTAATCTCTTTTGGCAACACCCACCCAGACACACCCAGGATCAATACTTTGTATCCTTCAATTCAATCAAGTTGACACTCAGTATTAACCATTACAACTGTCAAAAGCTATGAAAATATCCCCTTCACCAATGTGGAAAATATATTTTAAAAAATAAGGCCTGGTTTCTGCCTTTACGATTGAAAAAGTGAGACATCAGTAGACAAGCCACAAAAAGATGTATGTGCCAGATGTACATTACAGCAGTCTCCTCTATTACACCATATGTGTGCTTCTGAAAAACCTGGGGTTCTGCACAAGTACACACTAGAAATAACAGACCTTGGGGGAAAAGGGTTAGGTGAAAACCATTCAAGAAGTATATAACTTTGCATCTAAACCACTTACAAAAAGTAAAAATTCTAACAAAATTAGGAGCATAGTTAAGACCCTCCCAGCATTTGCACCCAGAATTAGCCAATTAATCCTGTGCAGTGTTCAACCCAGGGATACCATGATCTCCTTCAAGATGTAGATTCTGGATGCCATTTGTTTCTTACAGAAATCTGTTTCTTATAATTAAACATCAGATCTGGAATGTGGCTTTCTTTAACAACCCATTGTCTTAACACATGGGTAAATGTCTTTGCAGCTTCTTCATCAACACAGCTTCACTAAACACCTAAATGTACAAAGAATAGTGGTGCCTGAGGTCACCAAATGATAAGGTTTGGCTGTGTCTCCACCCAAATCTCATCCTGAGTTGTAGTTCCCATAATCCCCATACATCCTGGGAGTGACTAGATGGAGATAACTGAATCATGGGGGCAGTTCCCCCATTCTGTTCTCATGATAGTGAGTTAGTCCTCACAAGATTTAATGGTTTTATAAGGGACTTTCCCCTTCACTGATTTTCTCTCTCCTGCCACCATGTGAAGAAAGACGTGTTTGCTTCCCCTTCCACCATGATTGTAAGTTTCCTGAGGCCTCCTCAGCCATGCTGAACTGTGAGTCAATTAAACCTCTTTCCTTTATAAATTACCCAGCATTGGGTATGTCTTTATTGGCAGCATTAGAACAGACTAATATACCAAACTAGCCACTACTTGCACTAAAGGAAGGCACTTCTATAGATCTTTGGCTGTTTCTTTAATGTCTTCATATATTGCTCTCTAATTATGAGAAGGCATGCTCTTGATTTCTGGAAAACATTAGCATACTGAAAAAAGTCACAGGGAACTATCACAATTCCTCAGTTGTACTGAAATTACTTCCTATTTCCAGTAACACTTGAAGAAATTCACATAAAAGAAACCAGTGTAGAGCAGGATGGACTATATCAACAAAACTCTCTGAGTCCTAAAGTGGAAGCAATGGCTTCCATCGGGAAATGAAAAAGGCTTCAGGGAAGAGGTGCCATCTCATTCAACCTTGAAGAATGAACAGCAATTCAACAGCTGCATTTAAGTGGAAGGCCTTCAACAAAGAATAGGAGAGAAGGGAGGGGAGCCAGCAGCAAGCCCAATAACAGACTGAGGCCAGAGAGAAGAGAGACGTGAAGAGTATGTGGAAGCTTGAACTTTATCCTGTGTGACATGTGGAGTTTTCCACAATTTGGGGGCAGAGGGTGACATGATTGAAATATAACAGCAGCAGGCAGAATTGACCAGAGAGGAGACAGAAGAGAAAAATGAATTCTCAGGAAGGCATTACCAATTATTCTGATAGAAATCTGTTTAGGCAAGGCAAGATGTCAAGACTCACCCCTTCACTTACACCCAATTTCCAGTGGAGCTCAAGTGATCTGCACATGAACTTGAACGTGACACAGTGGTGCTTGTGCAGACTAAAAGGAACCATCCAGCAACCTGACATTCACTCTCCTCTCCTACAGCCCAGAAATACCAGATTGCAGTCTGAGTGGAAAATCCACTTTCTCAATGACAGTCCATAAAATATAAATCCTATATCCACACTCTGAATAATGCCCCGCATGGTCAGTCCTGAGCCTCTGACACAGCACGCTCTGGAATGCAGGAGTGCCAGAAGAGCAGCAAGCACTTGCTCAGGGACCCACCAGTCCCCTTCAAGAACAAGGATTGCTAACTGCTCCACTTCACATTTTGGCAGCACCTTCCTCTACACTTAGTATCACATTTCACCAATTCTAGAAGGCACCCTCTCAGAAATATGATCCAGTGACCTGGGATCAAAGGACCATCACTCAGCAAATGGTCAGCAACTAACTTCTGGGTTCTACCCCGAATATGAAAGACGGAAAGATCTGCTTATTGCTGCCCTCAAAGAGCTCCTGGCCTAGTGCGGGAAACAAATCTACAAACATAATTATCACCCAGTATTATCCATATTATGCTGCCAGTGCTTGCCAAGAGCTCACAAGGAGAGAATGGTTAATCTGTGTGAATGACAGAAGCCTGCGGAGGATGGGATTGACGTCATCTCAAAAGGTGAGAGCAGGAGTCTGCATGCAAGGTAGGGACCCTTTCCAGAGCAAAAGCCCAGAGGCAAAGGAGAGGATCCAGAGGCTGGAAGCAGGGAGAAGCTTTCCTTTGACTGATTTACTTGAGAGAAAGGCAAGAGATGAGATAAGCAGGTAGATGAAGACAATGAAGTCATGTGTATTGATCTTCTAGGGTTGCTGTGATGAAGTACCATAAACAGAGTGGCGTAAATAACAGAAATGTGTTGTCTCACAGTCTGGGAGCTAGAAATTCAAGATCAAAGTGTTGGCAGGATCATGATTTATCGGAAGGCTGCAGGAGTGATTCCTTCCTTGCCTCTTCTTAGTTTCTGATGGTTGTCAGCAATTCTTGGCCTTCCTTGGCTGGTAGACACACCACTCCAATCTCCCACTTTGTCTCCACATTGCCTTCTTTCCTGTGTGCCTGTCTCTGTCCAAATTTCTCTTTTTTGTTATTGTTTGTTTTCTCTGAGACAGTGGCTTGCTCTGTTGCCCAGACTGGAGTGCAGTGGTGCAATCATAGCTCACTGCAGCCTCAAACTCCTGAGCTTAAATGATCCTCCCACCTCAGCCTGCCACAGAGCTGGAACTACAGGTGTATGCATCTGATTTATTTTTCTTAGAGACTGGGTCTCACTACATTGCCCGACTGGTCCCAAACTCCTGAGCTCAAGTGATCCTCTCACCTCAGCCTCTCAAAGTGCTGGTATTACAGGTATGAACCACCATGTCCAGCCTCCCTTTTCTTATCAGGACAACAATTGTTGGACTAAAGCCCACCCTAATCCCCTATGACCTCGTTTTCATTTGATTATATCTGCAAAGACTCTATTTCTAAATAAGGTCTCATTTGCAGATATTGGGCATTAGGTCTTGAGCTTATCTTTTTGGGGACAAAATTTAAACCATAACACCATGTTAAGAAGTTTAGACTTAATTCCACAAGTGTAGGGAAATGGAATAGGTTTTCCATAGGAGATTAATATGCATATCTAGACTTTCCCATTAGAAAGACCACAATGATGTTAATGAGCAAGATGGATGGAAGGGGAGGGTGACAGACTTGAGGCACGAAAACCACCTAGAAGGTGAGGTGGTCATTCAGGTGAAAAGGTTTTAGGAGGTGGTTTCACCTATCCAGCATAGAGGAAAACGTGCTGTATGAGAACAGTAATAATGGAATCAGACAGGAAGGAAGGATATGAGAGGTACAAAAGAAGCCAAACCAACTGTCCTGGTAATTGACTTGGAAGTAGGGGGTAAAAGAGAGGAGGCAAGGTTGACACCAGGCTTCTAACTTGGATGACTGGGCAGATGCCACTAACCAAGGGCGCAAACACAAAAGCAAACAAGCTTGGAGAAGCTAGTGAGTTTGGTTTTGAACATGTGGAGTTTGAGGTTTCTGTGTGATCACCATGTGAATATGCCCAGTAGACAGAAGTGCAAGGCAGGAGCCCACGATAGTGTAGGAGCTGGAGATGTGTATTGGGAGTCACCAATATGCACAAAGCGCTGAGATTATAGGCATAACCATGATAATTCAATCAGGAGAATAAGTGGGGTGAAATGGAAAGTGGTATGTAAGGAGATTCCTGGACAACACTGAGTTTAAGAAATAAGCTGAGGAATAAGAGTACATAAAAGAGGCAGAGAAGGAATAATCTAATTGGTAAGAGGTGATCCAAGAAAGAGAAAGAAGTCACAGAACCAAAGTGACCCTGGGTCTAATCAGCTCGCCCTTGGCATCTCACTCCCTGCTGTGTTATTCTGTATTACAGAGGCTAAAAGACTAATAGCTGTATTTTCAGACTCCCTTGCAGCTAGATTCTATGTAACTTAGGTTCTACCAATAAGATATACCAGGAAAGTGGATGGGAGACAAAGGCCTTCCTTCAGCCCTAGAGCTGGCCAACAGGCAAGCTCTAATATATGCCAGTGTGGCAGAGGCCAGATTCTCCTGTCTAGGCACTGGCTTTGTGAGCCTCGGTGTCTGTGAAGGTGGCAGTGATGACCACAGCAATTTTCTTGCTCTGATTGCACCTGCAGTGGTAACTTTGAAGCTCTATCCTGGCAGTGGCATCCCTACTTCTGCTCCTGCAGCTCTCCCAGTGGCTTTGCAAGCACATGATTCCCTGTATATCTATGACAGACAACTTGAGGAAAGAAAACTACCTAGAAGGTGAGGTGGTCATTCAGATGAAGAGGTTTTTAGGAGGTGGTTTCACTTACACAGAGGAGAGGAAAAACTGCTAGATGGTATTTCCTAAGAAGAGTAACTACAGAAGAAGCTTTCTACAGCTTGCACTGCCTTCTGATGGATACAGTAAGATGAAATGCTGGAAGGAATGAGGCAATCTATGCTATTCCATGCTATGATAGTCCAGTATGAGAAGAACTGGGAAATCCCAGAAGCCCCCACTGAATTTGATGACAAAGTACTCAGTGACAAAGTGGTCAGTGAGAGTGATTTCCATAGATTGGTGAGGGCAAGATCTCAACTGTTGTGGGATAGGTAAGTCAAGTAGAGGGCGAGGTAGCAGAAACAACAACTGAAGCTTTTAAGGTGCTTGGCTGCAATGAAGGCTAGTTGGAGAAAGGTATAGTGCTGAGGAAAGATGTTTAAGACAGTTGAGATGTGTGCCTGATTATGTGCTAAGGGGCAGAAGTCGCTGATAAAGGTGAGTGTTCATTCACTGAAATAATGGAATCTGCTAGAAAGTGAGTTGGAGAAATAGACTCAAGGCTGCTTCTAGAACAATACCCAAACCATTCTGCAGAATTATCCTGCTGAGGAAACCACCATCAATGTCACCGTTAACCACCAGGCACCAGAAACTCAGCCTTCCTGTCCCTGACATTGTCACCAGCATGGAGGCTTTTCCAGATGTTACCAGAGCAGTCCTGGAGAAATAGTTGAGAAGGTAGCACAGCTGAAAAAGCTCATTATTTTCTGAAGCAGTAGGTAGCTGAGAAGGCTCTGTATTGTCTCTTAAACAGTCTATTTTAGTCCCTCAATCTCTAGCTATGCTCATTTACAAAGACTCCAGGTGGGCCGGGAGCTTCAGGACCCTTTGCCATCATCAGAGGAAGAGAAGGCCTGCTCAAAACCAGAGCGACCCAGAACCAGTGACTCCTGTGACCTTCAGATCATTAACACGTCATTATAATATTAAAATCCCCACGTCTAGAAGAATATGGCCGCCATTTCCTGAACATGCCCCCTAGGAAGGATCATGCTCATGATCTGCGCCTGCGCGTCTAAAGTTCCTCCCTGCACATACAAACCTCCCGCCCCCTATCTAACTCCTTAAAATTCCCCAGCTCCTCACAGCTCCGGGAGGAGGAGGTGTCTTGGGAGCGAGTGCTCACTCCTTCTCTAGCCAGAGAATAAATCCTGCTTGCCTGTTTTCCCCAATTGGATATTCTTTCTTTCCAACCAATAAAAAGCAGGGAAAGACCTCAGTCTAACGATGACAAAGAGACGAGGCAGCCTGCATAGGATGAAGGAGCTGAAGATACAGGAGAGGATCACGCTCCTGGAGATGACGGATGAGGGCAGGGAGGTCTGACCCACAGGTGGAGTAACTAGCCTTGGCTGGTAGGAGAGACAGCTTTCATTTGATGAGCCAGGAAGAGGAGGTGTGATAATAATAATAGTGATAATAACAGCAAAGACAAGAAGGCAGAGGAGCCGCAGCAGTGATGGAGTCTATTTGGCAATGTCCAGATTGTACATTAAATATACAGCTAAATTAGTTGCCCTCAGTTGGTGTTTCTGGTGATTGATTTGCCCCTTCCACGAGTCGCTGAGGTGTAATTTGGGCAGAGCCTTACATCCTGAACCCAGTCTCTGGATGAAACTTCACCTGCCTGACACCTAAATTGGCATGTCACTATGAGCCAGGAAAAAGGGTGAAAGCTGTCAGGCTTTTTTAAATGAGGGAAGGCCAGGTCTCAGAACCCCAAATTTGTTCTAATGGCCTTCTCTGAACAGAATCCCACCGAGGGGCAGTGACAAGCAAGGGGTGGATCTCGGGACTCTCCCTGTGCTCTGGGAAGAAGCTGCAGGCTGTGTTTAGAGCAGAGGCAGTGGAGGGCATTTCTGTTCCCAGGCCCACGGTGCCAGGGGCACCCTCCTAGGGGCCAAGAGACTGGCTCTACTCTAAAGCAGATACTGTGGTTGCGGGTCCTTTCTATTGAAAGAAAAACAAAAACTCAAAGGGCCCAGCACCCTCTACAAATAACTCCTTACGGAAATCCTAGCTTCTACCCAAAATGTTCCACAGAGAGGGCCCCCTTCCTGCAGGATCTGCCGCAGGCCTCTCCCCAGGCCTGGCCTGCACCCTTCAAAGCTCTGCTCTTCCAGCCTGACCTAGCTCACTAGAGCAATCCAAGGGAGCCCAGACTCTGCCCTCTCGGGATGACCAAGTCACTTGGGTTTTTTTAGGTTATTTATAGATTTATTAACGAATAATAATAAAAATGCCACCATCTTGTAATTCTCAGCAATGGCTCAGACCTAATTTTCATCACAAATTGTTTTCCTGGAGCTTTGGAAAATGAGCCACGTGAAGACTGGGTTATTTATTCACATGAACACTAGAAACTGTTCATGCCATTGTTCCTCAAGGAGTCTTGATTGCTTCTGCGGAGAGAAAGGTGTATTAAAATGACCCCGGGGGGGACACGCTTGACTTTGACCCCTGATGGTCAGCCCAGCATCCTAGCAGGCAAGGTACGGGAGGAGAATGATGCCTCGGCAGAAGGAGCCCGACCCAAGGGCACGAAAATGAAAGAGAATCTCATTTGGAATTACCAAGGTCACCGACATCAACAAATAACTCCCAGTTGCCTCCCACTCTTTTCAAAAACTCATCTAGTTTTTCTTAAGCTTTGATGAAAAAGTTGTCTCCCTAGCGGCTCTGCATGACTGATGGGCAGACCTCATCCTTTATACCTGCAGTGGAATAAAATTGGCTCTCCTGGACGAAAGACAGCCTGGGGTGTGGGCAGGCCCTTGTCTTGCCACCTCTCCCCTCCCCCCGGTGTTCCGGAGGGGCACACAGGCTGGCACAGAGTCTGATGTGAAAAACTGCTCAAAGTAATTGCTGAATTGAATTTGAATAAGTTCCACCATATTCTTCTAAAGTCACCAAAGATGGTCCAATTCAAAGACAAACCTCGGGACTCTAGGACTCCTAAGCTAGTGCTCCCCAAACCCTGCTGCTCAAATTGTGGCCCATAGACCTGATGCTTCCCCTGGGACTTCATCAGACATCCAACAGCTCAGGTACCATCCCAGACCTTGGAAACCAGAAATCCCACTTCTAACAAGAGCCCCGGGTGGTCTGCAGGCATTTAAAGTGCAAGAAGAAATACTTTAGGAAGGCTGCCCTAGACCTCTGGAGCACAGGTCCACAGCCTCAGCACTGGGTCACTTCCTTGGTGTCTACACGGCACTGCCTTCCTCAGCTCAGGCTGCCATGAGCAAATACCACAGACTGGGCGGCTTCAACAATAGGAATATATTTTCTCACGGCTCTGGAGGCTGGAAGTCCAAGAGCAAGCTGCAGCAGGATTGCTTTCTTCTGAGACCTCGCTCCTTAGCTTGCGATGGCCTCCTCTGGCTATGCACTCACCTGGTCTTTCCTCTGGGCGTGCACCTCTGGTGTCTCTGTGTGTCCAAATCTCTTCATCAGGAAACAAGTCAGATTGGATCAGGGACCCCACCAAGAGCCTCATTTTAACTTCATCACCTCTTTAAGGCCCTATCTCCAAATACAGTCACATTCTGAGGTACTGAGGGTTGAGGCTTCCATGTGAATTTAGGGGAAGACATGATTCTGCCCATAACAAGCATTTACCACACCAGATGCTGTGCTAGACCTGAGGTTACAACCATGAAGGAGACAAATGTGGGCCCTGCCCTCATGTGGCCTGTAACTCCTCACTGACCATGACTGCTTCTTGTCTTGGCTGCCCTGACCATGGCGTCAAACTGGCCTCTCACTCATTGTCATTTCCTGCAGGTCTAACGGGCCTGAGTGGTCTACACTGACCACTTCCCCAGCACAGAGGAGAGACAGCTAGTTCCCTCACTCCTTGGCTGGGGAGAGTGTGTAAGCCTATGTAGACATCACACAGGAGGAAGATCTCCTTCCCTATGAACAATGGCTTTCCCAGCTTTCCAGCTTGGCCAATTCTGTCCTACAAAGCCAAGCGTAGACCAGGCTGAGTCTTGCTTATCATATCCACATGCCCAGCACACACCTGGTGTTCACCTATTCACACATCTTGCACTCCTGAGCTCCAACTCTGGCCAGGCTCTGAGAGTGAGCAAAGCCAAGCCCCGGCCTTATGAAACTTACAGATGATTAGAGAGTCGTTAATCAAAAACCCACATGCTCTCACACATTTACCCAACAGATATTACCCAGAGGTCAGAGTCTACCCTGTGCTAGGCATGATTCCAGTCACTGAAGACACAGTGGAGAAGAAAACCAAGCCTCTGCCCTCAGAGCTTATGTTCTAGAAGGATGCAAATGTGCCTGCTGGTTCATAAAGGAAAAAAGTCCAGTGCCACAAGAACACCTAATGAGAATCTGACTCCCTCAGGAGTCAGGAAAGTCTTCCCTGGAGAAGTAAGCATCTTCCTATCCGCCCCCGCCTTTTTTTTAATATTTTAAGATAACTTTTATTGTAGAATAGTTTTAGATTTATTTTTAAAGTTACAAAGATCATAATAGAGGGTTCCCGTACACCCCACACCCGGTATCTCTATTGCTAACATTAACATATACATTTATTATAATAAATAAAATGTATTGATACATCATTATTTAGCTAAAGTTCATGCTTCACTACATCATATCGAGGCTACATAATGGCAACATGAGTCATGACTGTTGACACTGACCTCATCACCTGGTGGAGGTAGTGTCCATCAGCCTTTTCACTGTAAAGTTACTCTTTCCCCACCTTTCCAAACAGTACTTTTTGGAAGGAAGTCGCTCTGGGAATCCCACACTTAAAAACTTAAAAGAGTGGGGAGTTACGCTCCACCTTCTTGAGGATGAAGTAGCTATACAAATTACTTGGAAGTTGTCTGCACAGGAGATATGTCTATTCTCTCTCCTCGGTATTTAACTATATAATTATTTATTCACTATGGACTCGTGGATATCTATTTTATGCTTTGGGTTATACATTGATTTTGTTACTCAAGTCGTCCCAGCTTTGGTTATTGGGAACTCTTCCAGTCGGCTCCTGTGGTGCCTTGACACCCTCACCCACCCACCATTGTGAGATTTCTTTTTCTTCTTTACTTTCTACCCCAGTCACAGAATCAACCGTTCCTCCAAAGAGCCCTGGTTCTTTTACTGGAGAATGCTAGTAGAAACCAAGACCTGGATTGCAGTCCTTCATTGCATCGTTCCTTCTGTTCATACTATGGATTCAGCTACTCATATATTATTCCTCCTTTAGCACAATTGCCTAATTGAGTATGAAATTTATTTTACTTATTTTTTTCCCTTGATGAGAAGAACAAACATCTTTTTGATATTTTTAGAAGCTACTTATTTAACTGGAAAGAACAGTGAGACTATGAAAATGAACCTCCTATACTAGTCTGGAAGTTTCAGATCTTAATATAGTCAATTAAAATAGACGGCTTTGTACATAAAAGTATGCATAGGTCACTTAGAAAGATATGAAAATGAATAATAACTTAAAACTCCATGAAAGATTTTATGACCAAAAGAAAAAAAAAGTTGAAGTTGTTTCAGATTTCAATTAAAAGATGACATTTGGAAAAGGGAAAAAAAGGAAAGAAAGAAACCAAGATCAGAGGCTAGCTATGCTCATCGCTACTGGGGTGTCATTGTTTCTAAGTCTTCCCAGATGACAGAGCAAGGGGGATGCATGTGTACATAATAACCCTTGTTTATACACACAACTATAACTATTCTAGATGTATCCATTTGTACCTATATTAAGCTAAACATGAGTTTATAATTGTGTCTCTAACTCTAATCCTATACCACTTAAATCCTTCTAGCTTTCCCTATTTTTCCCTAACTTTTATTTTAAAAATTACAAGCCTACAGAGAAGTTGAAAAAATAGTACAAAGAGCAGGAAAGAATATAGGATATACTATTCACTTAGATTCACCAATTATTTTGCTATGTTTGGTTTGTTGAAAGAGAGAATTTTTTTTCTTTTGGCTGAAATATTTGAAAGTAAGTTGTAGATATCATGATGGTTTACCCTTGACACTTCAGCATGTATTTAATAAGAACAAAGGCACTTTCCTACATAACCTCTATTCCACTAACATCCCTGAGAAAATTAGCAATCATTCTATAATATCATCTACTGTAAAGTTCATATTCAAATCTCCCCAGTTTTCCTAAATATTTTATATTTGTTATACTCATATCTGAGTTTTATATACTCATATACTTATATGAGGATATAGAGTTCATGTTCAAATTTCCCTGATTGTCCTAAATATTTTATATCTCCTTGGATTTTGTTTGTTTGTTTTATAATCCAATGCAAGTGCACATTTGCATTGGGTTAAATCATTTTAATCTATTTTAATCACTTGAGTCTTTAGTCTCCTGTCTTTTTTGTTGTTGTTACTTTATTTTTCATAACATTGACTCTTTTGAAGAATTCAGCCAGTTATCTTGTAAAAATTCTCATATTCTGTGTTTATCTAATATTTCATTATTATTAAATTCAGGTTAAACATTTTTGGCAAGAGGACTTCACTGGTGAAGTTGTGTTCTTCTTATTGATGAACTGGGAGGTACACCTTGTCAGGCTGTCTCCATTAGGAAGGCTAAATGAGATCACTTGGTCAAGGTGGCATCCACCAGGCCTCTCCATGTAACAACATATCTTCCTCTGGTAATATGAGGTGGTCTGTGGGGAGATCCCTGGAGACCATGTATAGCATTGTATATATGTGTGTGTGTATATATATATATGAGTTCACAATTATGACTCCAACTATAATCCTATGCCACATAAACCCTTCTTGCCTTCCCTATTTTTCCCTTTTTATTTTGAAAAATTACAAATAGGAGATATATATATATATTTCTCAATAACGTTTCCCCCTATATGTATGTGTGTGTGTGTGTGTATATGTTTCCATATATATATATATGTTTCTCAATAACATTTCCCCCAATGGTTTCAGCATCCATTGAGGATCCATAGCTTGAATCAGTTACTATATCAGCAGTTGCAGAATGGTCTTTGACTAATTCTATCATTCCTTAGAATTAATTCAATTATTCATGTATGGTTAGCTGGTCCTCTTCCAGGAAGTAAATTCTGAAGTAAAAGTTGAAAGATGAGTAGGTGACATGTGCCTGCAGTCCCAGCTACTCAGGAGGCTGGGAAGAGGATATTATGTAAGCCCAAGAGTTTGAAAACAGCCTGGGCGACATAGCATGACTCCATCTCTTTAAAAAAAAAAAAAATTAAAGATGAGTAGGCCTTGACCAAGTAGATGGTCAAGAAGTGATGCACGTGCAAAAGCTAATGCATTTGCAAGAGAAAAATGGTGAATTTGAAAGACTGGGGAAAAAAGACCAATGTGCTGCCACGCAAGAAGCAAAGAGTGGTATGTAAAAATGAGGCTGGAGTCCTAGGCTATAGAGCTCGTGGGGTCTCCTAAGCTATATTAGGACATTTGATCTTTATATTAAGAGCAATCGTGAACCATTACATACTTTTGAGCACTAGAGTAACCTGATCACATTTTAATTTTTTAAATATTATTCTGTCTGGAGGGTGGAGAACTAATTTGAGTGAATGAGGAAAGAGGGGAAATCAATTAGGAAACCACTGTAGTAATCCATGCAAGAGGTAAGGTAGCCTGAAGTGTAGTAAAAGAATTAAGAGACTACCAAGAAAGCAAGTTAACAGACTGGATAGTGGATCACATATGAGAAGAGAGAGAATGATTTCATGGAAGCCCAGGGAAGAGGTTGTTGAAGAAGAAGTGGGGGCATCAACTGGGTTGAACGCTATTGAAAGCCAGTAAGATGAAAATGAAGAAGTTCTGTTGGATTTAATGATGCGGTGATCTTGATGAGAGCTGTTCAGGTTGATTAAAGAGGGCTGAGTCATGAATAAGAGGTAAGAAAATGGAGATGTGAGTGTAAGTCATTCTTTGAAAAAGTTTGGCTTTTAAGAAACTTTCAAGTTTCTCTTTTAAGAAAGAGAAGCAGCTGGAATGAATGTGGAATCAAGGCACTGTTGGGAAAGTGTTTAGTAAATATTTGTGCAACTCCAAAATTAATCTGTAAAAAGAACCTGAGTAATAGCACTTTGCGTAACTATAAAACAATAAATACAAATGCACTGGTTTGCTGTTAACATTGGGAAGACAATGCAGAACAATCTGTTACTGAAGTGGAGACAGAGTCCTACTGTTTGCTGGTGAGTCACACACAGAGTCAAGAAAGCATTTTGAGCAGTAGAGTAACCTGGTCATATTTGAATTTCTTAAATATTATTTAAGTATTTAAATAATATTTAAAATTATATGCAGCAGCTCTTTCCTGCATGCACAAGTTCCCTCCAGGACATTTTTGCATTCATTCCTGCAGAGAGTCCTAGCTATATCCCCAATCTAGGACCAGGTTTTATGAAAAAAAAAAAAATTTGGTTTAGCTGCTGGGTAGTGGTAGTTTGGTTTGGATTATATGGGTAGTGTAAATTTACTACCCAAAACTCAGATGAAACGTGGTCTTGTGGTTATGGATTTGGGGGAAGGAGGGTCTCTTTTTCTCTACTCAAAGACAAACCAGCTTCCTTTATCTTTCTGTGCCAGTGCACAGATTTTCCTACTCAAACCTTTTGCTGAGGGTATAGCCATTTAAGCATCTGGATTAAAGGAAGGGTTTGGCTCATTTGAAGCTCTTTTTCATCAGCTCATGGCCTCAAGTCCTATTGCCAAATGAACATTAAAATCCAAGTTCCTGGGCTACAGAGACCGACAGCCTTCTTTGCCCTCCTCTTTCCTAACCCAGGTAATAAACAAGAGCTTACCATTCTGGTTTTTAGTTTTCTCTCTGTTTCTAAAAGCAAGAGATTTCTTCTCTTTCACAAAAAGCTAGCTAGTCATTCAAAAAAAAAAAAAAGGACTATTTGCTACATTGTTTCCAGAATTTCTGGGTATTTGCAGAAGGATTTGAAATTTTCTAGCTCTGCATATTTCTAGAACCAGCATGTTTATTGAAACAGGCCTGCTCACTCCCTGCCTCCACTTCTTCCCGTTCCTTTCAGTTCCCAAGGGTGACAATCTGGCTTTTGCTTTCCTCTCTCTGAAGCACTCCATTCTAATAACACAAAACCGTACACACCAAACTGCTCTCCTTGCCTGAAATGCACTTGTACCCCTCTTGACCTGTTTACTGAATTCTTAACTATCCTTTAACCTGCAGGGCATATTTCATCTTCTCTAAGAAGCCTTTCCTTTGAACCTCTATAATCCCACAAATCCTGGTGGTTTTCCTATCTCACTTACTATATTATAATATAATGATCTCTTAGTGGTTCTCTCCCCGCTGTAAGGTACTTGAGGTCTGGGACCATAATTTACTTGTCACATCCCTGAAGCTAACATAGTATCTGACCCACAGTAGGTGTTTAATACATTAGTTAACCGAATAAATAAACACAGATCAGTTCCGTAATGATTGCCTTTAAAAAGTTTAACAATACCCCCAGACACAGGAAAGCTCCAGTTCCCTGGAAAACATTTATGCCAAACCATCATATGGGGAAAAAGAAGGTAGTATACAGAGCTCAGAACACGACACCCCCGGGATAGATGATATATTGTGCTCCCTCTCCCTCACAGTGGGCTGTCTGAGATAAGAAAGACATGAAATCCGACTAAACGGAGTGTTTAAAGCCCTCCGATGAATTACCATAAAGATGACTACAAAGCCTCAGCCTGTCATTCAAGGTCATCCAAGATCTAACAGCTAGTCTATCTTTCCAGTACTGTCTTCTGCTATACAGACCCTCAGTCACTTCCCTGAAATTACTATGCATCTCATATCATCCTGAACCACCCCTGGACCCTACCTCCCTAGTCATGTTACGTACAAGAGCTCAAAAAGACATGATATTGTTGCAAGCATACTGTTTATTCATTTTACTACTTTCTTACTTTATGAATTTTAGGTACATATAAAAGGAAATAGAATGTATTTAATTTTGTTACTCTTGGCTGTAATAAAATCTCTTGCTCCTTTTGCCTACACGACCATAAACTTTATATTAGAGTTGGCTCTCCATCTGAGTCACCTCCCACACCCCACTCCCACGGCTCAGCACTAAAGGAAAGAAGAGAGGGGAGGAAAAGGAGGCTGATTTTCAGGTCTAGCATGGCTCAAATGACAGGGTCATCTCTGCCTTTCCCCCACCCCCACCCCAACACCAAAGTCAAGGACACTCACTGGTAAGCTCCCTGATTTATGGTACCCCAGAGCAACTCTGTTCCTGAGATGTCACCTTTCCCAGGGAAATTTGCTATCCTGTTGAAAAGGTTTGGGATGAAATGATTACTTCGGAATAAGTATGTAATTATTTTTGTGGTCAACTGAGACAACTTCGCATGGGAAATAAAAGCAGATGTTGCCCCAAAAAAGAACTCAGTTTGGCAGATGCAGAAGTATGGCGGGGAGAGAACATACCCTGCCTGGCTAAGTAATTGCAAACAGCTGCTGGGCTGCATAGAGCTCAGACTGAGAAAATGTCACCGCAGAAAGCAATATTTGTGCCTCATTGGTCCCACCCCTTCTTGGTACAGATGAGGAAACTGAGGCCAGAGAGGAGGTAGGATCAGAACCCTCATCTGTTTCTTTCATTCCAGGATTGCTTTTTCTGAAAAATGCAGAAAGCCCTTACAGCCCAAAGAACTGTTTTCTTTGGATTTCTCTACAAGAAGAGTGGAAGTTATAATTGTCTAATATTCTTAAGCTATTGAGAAGTCTGTGAATTCCATTAAACCATTAACATCCCAGAGTGTCTTCTGTCCTCCATATGACTATGGAGTGCTGAACACTGAGCCCCGAGCACTGAACACTCAGCATCGAGCACTGAGTACTGAGCACCATGTCAGCCCCCAGGCTCCGGAGCTTATCAGCTTCCCTGTGGAAGGAAAGTGATCGGTCAATGGATCCTGCCAAGTGCTCCAGCTTGAGTGGAACATGCCTCAGTGCTGCCAAAGATTATAGATTTCCTCTACATTCAGAAACTATTCAGAATATATTTTCTGGTCTCTATTTATAGTTTGTGACAGTCTCCATATGCCAATAGTATCCTGAGTTTATTTCAAGTCCCTGGAGTATTCCAAAAAGAATTCTGTTCCTCCCGGTCTTCCCCCAGCTTTTCATCCGAGAGGAGAACCCAGGCTTAGGTAACAGTCTCCTGCAAGAACTCAGCTTCCTTCTCCTCCGTGAAGGCTTTCCCTCTGGCCCGAGATACAATTAGTCTCTCCTTCCTGTGGGTTCCCAGAGCGTTTATGAAACCTTTATTACAATACAGTGTTCCATGCATTCAAAGAGTTGCAGTCCTCACACTGACTCTTCCACTAGACTCTGAGAAGCAGGTGGGAGGGGCTGAGTCATGGCATCGTTGGACCCCACGGAGCCAGTACATCGCCCAGGACACTCAAGGTGCTGAGTAGCAAAAGGTCTGAAGACAACGGTGGAGGTGTCCCCATGAGTCACTGTCTCTCCTCTCCCCACTCTTCTCCTGGTCCCACTTTCCACACTGTTCCCTGGGTCCCAGGCTTCTTCCACATCCACACACCTTCCTCCCAAGACTCTGAATCAAGGGTTTGATGAGCACATGCTCCTATGGGATGGTCTAAGCCTGTGTTTCAGGCACTCATTGCTTTTCCCACCTTGGCCATGACCCTGACCCACCAGAGATATTTTAGAAATTGTTTTCACAGATGATGAGAAAGAGAATCATCTTCATGTTCCACCCTGTTTTAAATACTTCTAGGCTCACAGAGAGACTTCTAGGCCCTTCAGAAAGCTCTTTGAAATTCAAATCCAGGGGATCTGGAAGGTTCCTAGAAAGCAAACTCTGGGGTGAGCAGGGTTTCACAGCTGAGTGGAGCAAGTGTTTTGTGTAAGAACCAATTTAGGGCTGAAAGTCCTAGATGTATCTGCCTTTTTTTTTTTTTTTTTTTTCTGAGATGGAGTCTCACTCTGTCACCCAGGCTGTAGTGCAGTGGCACGATCTCAGCTCACTGCAACCTCCACCTCCTGGGTTCAAGCAATTCTCCTGCCTCATCCTCCCGAGTAGCTGGGATTACAGGCATCCACCACCACACCCAGGTAATTTTTTATATTTTTGGTAGAGATGGGGTTTCACCACGTTGGCCAGGCTGGTCTCAAACTCCTGAACTCAAGTGATCCACCTGCCTCAGCCTCCCAAACTGCTGGAATTACAGGCTAGAGCCACCGCACCCAGCCTGTATCTGCTTTATTAATTAGAGGAATGCCCAGGAAGAAATCGCTATCATTTTCCTGCTACACATACTTACACACAAAGTGCATATCTGGGCCAATTTGAGGAATGACACCATAGACGGCTTTCTCACCTTCCTGTCATTTATTCCTGAACTGTGGAGTAAGCCATGTACAGTCGGGCTATAGGCCACTCAGCCCTGCTGTAACAGAGTTTCTAACCCCAGCCAGACTCACTTGCATCTGAAAACTGGTCTTCCCTGTGCTCTGTGTTTCCAGCTGCTGCTTTTTCTTTACTTACTGGTAGTTAGGGACTCTAGAATTCTGCTACAGAATCCTGCAGTCTTTTTGGTAGGTTTTAGAGAACACAGTGAATTAAAAACAGGTTGTTAGGAAAAATGGTCAAAGACGGGGAGAGAAACTGGAACACCCATTTCCCTTGACGTGCTAACCCTTTATCACCAAGTTGTCTCAGAGTTAGAGGCGCTGCGGCTCAAATAGTGCCCAGGGTACTCGTCTTTTATAAATAGCCTCTGCTATTGTTAGGCGCTGCCAAGGGAGAGAAACTGCTCATGTTTGGTTTGTAAAGAATTAGGGGCCAGATGTGGCAGCTCACGCCTGTAATCCTAGCACTTTGGGAGGCCGAGGCGGGTGGATCACTTGAGGTCAGGAGTTTAAAACCAGCCTGGCCAACATGGTGAAACACTGTCTCTTTTAAAAATACAAAAAAGTTAGCCGGCGTGGGCTGGGTGCCTATAATCCCAGCTACTCAGGTGGCTGAGGCACGAGAATCACTTGAACCTAGGAGGCAGAGGTTGCAGTGAGCCAAGATCGCACCACTGCACTCCAGCCTGGGTGACAAAGGGAGACTCTATCTCACAAAAAAAAAAAAAAGAATTGGGCTCCTTTTGAGAAGTAGACTGTTAGTTCTGGTGATAGTCAAGTCAAAAACATTCTAAAGAATCAACTCAGCATTAATCTCGCCCTCTCCCTTCTTCACACATGCGTGCGCGCACACACACACTCCCCCCTCACTGACAAGACTATTGTCTTTTAACTGGAAGAGCTACCAGAAGCTTTTTTTTGAAAAAGCAGACATAAGAGGCACTATGGAGAGCAAATCATTTGTCAAAGTAAACCCTGCAAGTTAAGCAATGATTACATGATGCGCACATTACACAAGGAAACTTGCCTGACAAACCCCGTCGCTGGTGTCCAAGCACTGAGCAGCACCAGAATTAAGAATAGCAGTGGCCAGGCCTGGTGGCTCACACCTGTAATCCCAGCACTTTGGGAGGCCAAGGCAGGCAGATCACAAGGTCAAGAGATAGAGAGCATATGACCAACATGGTGAAACCCCATCTCTACTAAAAATACAAAAATTAGCTGGGCATGGTGGCAGGCGCCTGTATTCCCATCTGCACCTGTACTCCCATCTGCGCTCTGGAGGCTGAGGCAGGGGAATCGCTTGAACCCGGAAGGCGGAGCTTGCAGTGAACTGGGATCGCACCACTGCACTCCAGCCTGGTAACAGAGTGAGACTCCATCTCAAAAAAAAAAAAAAAAAAAAAAGGAATAACAGCTCAGTGAAGTGAAGAGGCAGAATAAGATGAAGGAAGATTGTACTTATTCCAGGAGTACAGTCCTCAATCAAAGCCTGATCTGCCTATGGAGCTGGAGTTGTGAAGCCCTAAGTACCTATTTCTTGTTAGTGTCCTGGTGTTCCTCTCTCTAAACACTGCTGACAACATGAATATGGTCTTATCCTTCACTATTGCCCTCACCTAATTGTCACACTCTTATTTGCATGATGAAATATGCACGAAATACAATGCTATAAAATGTTATTCTCCTGCTTTCTCCTGGTCTCCAATATGCTAGGCTCTTCTAAAAGGCTTCTGCTTCTGCTCCTGCCTCACGGTCTCCCCCCAGGGCACCCCATTGAGCTCTAGTTTGCCTGTGAAAAGCCAGAAGCATGGAATACAGCAGAGCTGAAGTCACCCCTGCCTGCCGTGGATCAGAAGGTAACGTGTCTCCTGTTCCCCAGAGACCTGCCTGTCCATGCCTGGGAAGTTAAGTTTAATGACCAAAGAATCACCCCTGCCCACTTTCCCCTTCATTTTTAAATCTCAGCCCTCCCAGATGTGTGTCTACGGTATGTGCTCCATAGATATTTCTGGCTCAGGCTGCTGATAACGAATTCTTGAAAAAGGAAATAAATCAGGTCATTCCTATAGCGCTGCTTGGTTCACTGCAAATATGACTAATTAGTTCATAAATCAAGCAGAGCCAAAGGTGAGAGCACCTTGAATTTGGATCTGAAATGTTTGCACAAACAGGAGGAGGTGGACATTTTCTGCCCACTCTGATGCCACAGCACATTTCCCCCTGAGCTGTGAGCCTCCTGTCATTGAATCAATGTCACAGATTATTTGAGTCACACTCAGCAAAAGGCTGCAAGGAAACTGTGAATCAACAGTTCCGCGATGGAATTACAAAAAGAGTCAGATTGTCAGCAAGGTCATATCTGCTTGACATGCACTGTTCAGTGAGTGGGAACAAGCCTGCTGCACAGGAGGTCCTCACAGAATCACGTGGGCCAAAATTGAAGGTCCCCCGCCTGCACCCCAGTGGGGTAGCTCACTCATGAAGGTAGAAATGGTCTGTTCTGTGTATTTGGACGTCCGCCCGCAGCTGGCTGGTGCCCACACGCAGTGGCTCTTCAGTCCCATCACTGAATTAAGACCCACATTGGGAGCTCCAGGGAACATGCACCACTGGGCCTCAGGCCGAGCAGCTGATGCCTTTTTATTATAATCCGCTCTGTCCTTCTCATTGTGCTTCAGTGCCCTAAAGAAAAAATAATTATGAGATATGGTCGCAGCTTCCAGTTTAATTGGGAAGACAAGGCTAATCCATGAAATGGCAGAGAGAGAAAGACATGAGGCTAATTGCTAAATATTGCAGCACAGAGTTGATTGTCTGTGGGGAATCAGAGGAGATGGAGACAAGAAGTGAGAGACTCACTCACTTATGCTTCAGAGTCTTTGCATGTGCTGTTCCCTTTGCCTGGCGTGCTTTTCCCATCTCTTCATCTAGTTAACTCCTATCCTCCTCAGGGGTTGCTTTCACTGCCTACTTCCTCAAGGTACCTTTTCTGATCCTCTATTGAGTCTTTTCCCCCGGAGACTTTGACACAATTTGCAGTGTTGATTTGCTTTGTGTATTTGCTACTTTCTCTCTCTTCCTGCTGGACTGTTAACACCTTGAAAGCAGGGATACGTCAGTTTTGCTCATCGCTGAATTTCAGACCCTCAGCACAGAGCCTGCACACAGAAGGTGCTCCAGTGGGATCTGCCACTGAGCACAGGTGATAGAGCTTGAGCTGGGCTTCCAGGAAAGTACAGGATTTGTATCCCCTCAGGTGAGATTTCAACATGAACACCTTTTTTTTTTTTTTTTTTAAAGACAGGGTCTCACTCTATCATCCAAGCTGGATTGCAGTGGCAAAATCATAGCTCACTGCAGCTTTGAACTTCTGAGTTCAAGCGATTTTCCTGCCTCAGCCTCCTTAGTATCTGGGAATACAGGTGCCCACCACCACCCCTGGCTAATTTTTTTATTTTTTAAATTTTTTTGTAGAGATGAGGTCTTTCTGTGTTTCCCAGGTTGGTCTCGAACTCCTGGCCTCAAGCAATCCTATTGCCACAGCCTCCCAAAATGCTGATGACAGGCATGAGCGACCACACCAAGGTGAGCAGAGACCTAAATGTTGGCATCAATGAGGCATATGTGTGAGTGGTGAGGAGAGCACCCTACAGGGTAGAAGAGACAGGGGGGAAGGCAGGACTGTGAAAGGGGGTGGATCTGGGAGGACCTTAGAGACAGGCCAACATTGACCACCAATGGAGGAGAAGAAAAGAGGGAGCCACTGAAGGGCTGTAATAAAAAGAATTGCCGGCTGGGCATGGTGGCTCACGCCTGTAATCCCAATACTTTGGGAGGCTGAAGCAGGTGGATCACCTGAGGTCAGGAGTTCAAGACCAGCCTGACCAACATGGCGAAACCAGTCTCTACTAAAAATACAAAAAAATTAGCTAGGTGTGGTGGTGTGTGCCTGTAATCCCAGCTACACTGGAGGCTGAGGCAGGAGAATCGCTTGAATCTGGAGGTGGAGGTTGCAGTGAGCCAAGGACATGCCATCGCACTCGAGCCTTGGTGACAAGAGCGAAACTCCATCTCAAAAAAAAAAAAAAGAAAAAAAGGAATTGCCTAGAGAAAGTGATACTGATAGGTTCCTTTGGCATCTTGTTTGGAGGAGGAAGCCTCTAGAAGCAGAGGAGCCCGATGATGCAGGCCCACCCTGGGAAAGAGGAAGGAGCTTTCCACCTGGCAAAGGCCTTCGTGGCAGACACTCCTAGGACCAGCACAAGGAGAATGAGCAGGACCCAAGATGTAGAAATACAGATGAGGGAGCAGGAGTGAGAAGGGCTTCCAAGCCTACAGACTGGGTAGATAGGGACTGAGAGGCCAAGAACCAGGGCAGGGGGATTAGCAGAAGGAGCTGGTCAGGGAAAACTAGGGTGAAGGTGATGAGTTCAGTCTTGATATTCCAGCAACAAAAGTCATGGCATATTGTGAAAGTTGTCAGAATTAAACTGGAGTCACCAGTGTTTTTTGGGTTATTTGGGTTTTTTTTTTTTTAACAGGAAAAGGTCTTTATTAGAAGAGAAAATTTTTTTCTTGGCATGTAGACTTTTTTCCCTTTCAAATGATCAGCTCTTAATGGGATTTTTCCTCCAAAATGGCAGTAAAAAGGAGTATTTTTGCCATTTTGATAAGACATACACCATAAACAAATGAGTGCTTGTGACCACACAAACGTTGGCAGGGAAGCCTCCTTTGTGGGGTACTGCAGCCCAGAAAGAACTGTATGGACCTCAGAGAGCCTCCCACACTGTTTCTCCATTGATATGGTTTGGATCTGTGTCCCCACCCAAATCTCATGTTGAATTGTAATCCCCAATGCTGGAGGTGGGGCCTGGTCAGAGGTGATTGGACTTGGGGGGAGGGTGATTTCTCATGGTTTAATTTCATCCTCACTTGGTGCTGTCTTCATGATAGTGAGTTCTCATGGATCTGGTTGTTTAAAAGTGTGTGGCACCAAAAACAAAAACAAAAAAACCCTGACAAATAGAGCCAGGGAAGGCTATGATGAAAGGATTCTCATACCTAAATGCCTGATAACAAAAACTATCTCAAAAAACTGCAAAAGCCACAACTTTGCACAAAGACCATCACAACCTCACACACAGAAATATGTGTCTTTGAGGACATCTGCCCAGCAACCGCCTGTGCAACCTCAAACTGGCGTCACCCTTGTTATTGATCCTTGTACCCAAGGATAATTATCTCAAAACAATTATGTAATCCTCCTCATTTTTCTTTAAAAACCTTTCCCTCCTTTACCTCCCTGGATACACACACAGTTTGCTAATACACCTCTATTCCCATTGCAATGCCCTACTCCGGAATAAATATATTTTTCTTCTAGAGAGCTTCTCTCTGTTTGTTATTTAGATTGACAGTATGTATTAGTTATCTGTTGCTGTGTAACAAATTATTTCAAAAAATCCGTGGCTTAAAACAATACCCATTTATTATCTAACAACTGATGTGGGTCAGGAATTAGCTGGTGCTTTTGTTCCAGGATCTTTCACAAAGCTGTGGTCAAGGCATCAGCTGGCACTGCATATTCATCTGAAGGCTCAGCTGGGGTTGGGTCCACTTCCAAGCCCACTCATATGGTTGTCAGAATTCCATTTTTCATGAGCTGTTGGCCTGGAGACCCCAGTTCCTTGCTGGCTACTGGCCAGAGGCCACTCTCAGTCCCTTGCCATGTGGGCCTCTCCAACACAGCAGCTGCATGGAAGCATGCAAGCCAAGGAGGTCACACAGACAGTCTTCTAGCAAGAGGGACATTACAATCTTTTGTAACCTAATCATGGAAGTGACATCTCTCATATTGCCATATTTGTTAGAAGCAAGTTACTCAAAGGGAATATAATCTTACAAAGTCATCAATACCAGGAGGCAGGAATCATTAGGGTCCATCTCAGAGGCTGCCAGCCACAGGGTATTTAGAAATGTGAAATTGAAGTTTGAGAGCAAGGGAGAAGTCATCTAAATGTAGATGAGGGTTAATATTATCAAAGGAAAGAGTATTGTGTGTGTGTGTGTGTGTGCGCACACAATACTCTTTCCTTTGATAATATATACACACACACACACATACACATACACACACACAAAGAGTATCCCTTATCTGAAATGCTTAGGACCAGAGATGTTTCAGATTTCAGATTTTTTCAGATTTTGGAATCTTTGCATATACATAATGAGATATCTTGGGGATGGACCCAAGTCTAAGCACAAAATTCATCGTTTCATATATTCCTTTGTGTGTAGACTGAAAGTAATTTTATACAATTTTTTAATAATTTTGTGCATGAAACAAAGTTTATGTTAACATGAAACAAATTTATGTTAAGTCCTTATGTGTGGAATTTTTAATTGTGGTGTCATGTTGATACTCAAAAAGTTTTGAAATTTGGATTTCAGGTTTTCAGATTAGGAATGCTCAACCTGTAATGTATATGTGTATGTGTGTGTGTATATAGATACCCATATATATATGGACATGGAGGATCAGTCACATTTAAAAATAAGAACAGGGAGGTAGAGAATAAATAAAATAGGGAAAAGGAGAACCTAGGGGATAATTCAACAAATCCAAGACCACCGCTTCCTTTAAAACCTAGGAGGAAAGTCATCTCCTCCAGGGAGCCCTCTTAGATTGACTGGGCCCTATCTAATCCTCCACTAGTTATTCACTCAAAAGAGCCCAAGAGTCTATTATGTGCAAAGGCTACCGAGTGGAGAGGGACCTAACAGAGTCTCCAAGAAGCTTAGAAGTTAGGGAGTAAAGATGAATTGGTAAATAACTTTTTCAAGATGAAAAGCAGAAGTGACATGAGAGTGTTACACAGAAGAGACAGGAATCACCGAACTTCATGGTGGGAGACACGGCTTCCCCTGGGAAATGAGACTGATGTGTGGGTCAGGCTGGTCTCTAGTTTTCACTCCTGTGAATGTGCCACATTGGCTGGGGTCCCAGGACAGTGGGCATGGCTCCAGTTTGTCTCCCCAGCTGGGTCATGTAGCCGAGCTAAAGCACACCCAAGTTTTCCAGGCCTCTCCTACATTCCTAGGGGGCCTGGATGGTGGCTTGCATGCCTCAACTCCCTGGAACTGCCTGCTGAGGGCAAAATTTCCTCTCAGGTGGTCAAACCAGCAGAAACACAGATGTAGCAGACCACCTGAAAGTAACTGCAGCATTTAGTGACATGCCTTCCACATTCTCAAGTCATTCAGCTCTTAGCAGACACAGGGCTGGATGGAAGCAGTCATTTTGTTCCCCTCGTTGGTCAAAAGATGCTTTTGATGAATCATTTCTTTATTTAGTTTTTAGATTGCATTCCACCTCAGGGGCAAAGCTCTCCAAATGAAACCATTCATAAGACCAGGTAAAACCCCAGCAACTTTTAAGGCTATCCCTGAAGGTCAGCCAAAAGCCAGATTTCAGATTTCATTTGGAAATCTGCCAGAAGGGATGTTCTTGGATGCTGCGTGCTACCCACAGGGTCTTCCTGCCTCTCTCTGACAAGCCCCCTTGGATACTGCCTTGAAGAGAACAGTTTCTGGAAGTATAAGAAGGAGTACAATTGGTCGGGCGCAGTGGCTCACACCTGTAATCTCAGCACTTTAGGAGGCCGAGGCGGATGGATCACTGGAGTCAGGAGTTGAAGACCAGCCTGGCCAACATGGCGAAACCCCATCTCTACCAAAATATACACAAAAAATTAGTTGGGTGTGGTGGTGCACGCCTGTAGTCCCAGCTACTCAGGAGGCTGAGACAGGAGAATCACTTGAACCCAGGAGGTGGAGGTTGCAGTGAGCCAAGGTCATGCCACTGCACTCCAGCTTGGGCAGCAGAGTAAGACCCTGTCTCAAAATAATAATAATAATAATAATAATAATTTTAAAAATAAATAAATAAAGGCGGAAAACTGGACAAAGGAAAATAGCCATCAAGGGTCAAATTTCCCCTAAGAAAGGGTTTTCTGCTGACCAAGGGCAGGATAAGGCAAGCACTCCTCACAACTCCACAGAGGAGAAAGGGGGGGAGCAGCTTGCTCTAAGCCTTAAGCAAAGTTGGGGGGACCACAGTGTGACTATCCCCAGCAAAGCCAGCCTCTGAGCTGACCACTATTATGACCTGCTCCCCATCTGTAGCTTGGAGGGACACTATTAGCAATTGGCAAGTTGCCAGTATCCCATTTATTGGCTCATTAATAATTCCTCTGGGCTCCCAAAGCAACCATTTGATTCCAAATAGATCACAAAATTCGCCACTGAGATATCTTTACCCTTTCTGACATTTCATGAGAGCAGAGGCAGAAATTCACACCAGAGAGTCTGGGGGTTGATACTGGAGACAGGGTTAATGTTCTCCTTTCCCCGAATCTACAGGGGCCTGGTTTGCTCTAAGCTGCCTCCAGGAGGTGAGCCACCACCTTGGCTGAGCACTGCTCCACTTGCTTATGGTGGTACCTAGGGCCTTGCATCTCGAAGTGTCGTCCCCAGACCAGCAGCACTGGCACACCTCAGAAGCTTCTTAAAAAAGCAGACTTTCAGGCCCCATCCCAGACCTATGGAATCAGATCCTGCATTGAAATAAGACCCACCCCACCAAGTGATTTATACACACCCTAAGGTGCTCTAATTTATTTGTAGGAATAAATGAATTTATCCCAAGAAAGTAATCAGATGCATGCACAGCTTGCAGGTACCCATGGGTTGAATGCATCATTGCTTAAAAAGACAAAAACTGGGGCCGGGCCTGATGGCCCATGCCTATAATCCCAGCACTTAAGGAGGCCAAGGCGGTGGATCACTTGAGGCCAGGAGTTCAAGACCAGCCTGGCCAACGTGGAGAAACGCCATCCCTACTAGAAATACAAAAATTAGCCAGGCATGATAGCACACACTTGTAGTCTCAGCTACTCAGGAGGCCGAGGCAGGAGAATGGCTTGAACCCAGGAGGCGGAGGTTGCAGTAAGCCGAGATGGCGCCACTGCACCCTAGCCTGGGGAACAGGGTGAGATTCTGTCTCAAAAAAAAAAAAAAAAAAAAAGGCAAAAACTGGAAACAAACCAAATGTATTGAAGCAATATTTATTTGAGTGCTTTCTATGTGACACTCAGAAAATAAGAGCTACAAAACAGAGACAGTCTTAAAAATATGGTTCATTTTGGGGGGATGGAAAATTGCCTAGCCATTTTTTAAATACCTCTTTAAAAAAAGAAACCAAAACCTACTCTTAGAGCCCTATTTCCTGCCTTCCAGGTTGGCTCAATTATTGTGACTGTCTCTAGGCAAACAGTTCGTGCAGGCTGCTAGGCTAAGGACATTTCCCTTTGCTAAACAAACAAGCAAATGCAGCCAGGGCTCAGCTGCTGTAGCAGCTTGTGAAATGAATTAAGATCCATTTCCAGGGCTGTGCTGTCTGAATGTAACTGCGGGCTTTCACTCCGCCCCCACCTTTCCCATCCCCCAAGGTATAGTCCACTCAATCTCAGGGGCACATGACCCTCTGGTTGTGATGTCCAAGGTGCTCAGTGGATTTACACGTCACTGTGTCCATTATTTTTCCTAAAAGGAAGACAGCTTAGATAAACACCTCCCTTCAAGTCAAATGTAAGTTTGTTCAACTACAGCCACAAGAAGGATAGTAAATTCCGGAGAAGGACCTTCTGGAGAACACAGCAATATTATCTCGCTGGCCCAGGGATGGGTTTGCAACTGCTCTCAATGGCTGCCATACATCATCGCTTCACTGAGTATTGTCCAGGCAGAGCAAAGTCACTCAAGCAATACTTCTTATAATCAAGGCAAGTGGTCAGTGGTTGCCTTTAAAAAAAAAAAAGCCTGGAAATACAGTCCCCAGCCAGAGTAATGATCTTCCTCTGCGACCTCACAGCCCAGCTGGATGGGACCCTGCAGCGCTCTCACCTCTCTGCTCAGGAAAATGTGGCTGCTGCGCGTCTCAGCCCAGCCGAATTTGATCTTGTGGATTTCATGTCTAATCCCAGCCTAGATTACTCGGGCTTGTTTGGCCCGCTCTAGCATGCCTAGTCTCTCTATTCTCTCTTGATTCTCTCCCATCCTTATTCATCCCTCACTCATTGATTGATTAATTCAACAACCAAGCCTCCTGCTGTGCTGGATGTCAGATGTTCTAGGTGTGCTCAAATGAAGGCCCTTTTCCTTTTCCGGAGGAGTTCACTTCCCATGTTGGGAGACAGTAACAGGAACAAATCAGGCTGCCTAGGTGTTCACGATGTCACCAACATTGGGAAGTTACATTTTGTAATATTTTAATAAAAACAGCTTTTCTGAGCCCAACCCCCTCCCACCGCCTACTGATCTTTGGCTCTTAGTTTCTGCGCCTTCCAAATTCCCTCCTCCATAGCTCACCTGGCCTTGAGGCTTTTACAAACTGCTCTGGCCTGCATCCTGGAGCTCACTCTAGAAACCACTCTGCTGGGGTCATTCCGGCAGAGCACCCAGCTTCCCCTCTCTCTGTGGCAGAAAAACCTGATTCTCTCCCACTTTTGTCATGAAAAGTCCCTTCCCTGCCCATGTATCTCTCCAGATCTTGCCTTATAAGTTAGAAGGCTCATTGGGTTGACTGCTAACCAAGCGCCATCTAGTAGAAGACTCCAGGTTTTGACAGTGCAAATTACAGTCTTTTAACAGGATCAGATTCTCAGGCCCCTCCCCCTCTTAATAGCACCTCTGAGCAGAAAGATGCAGTGGAGATTTATCTCATTTATGCTTTGACTCATGACACACACGTGCATGCACGCTCACATATCTTCATACACTCATTTACACATGCACTTACACACACATACATAAACACATACATACATACTCACACTCATGTACACACACACACGCACTCATGCATATGAACATCTTCTAGAAGGAGGAAGCAAATTGTGTTAGGTTTCTAGTCTTTCCCTTCCTGCTATAGACAATTGCAATGCAAATATGACAAATGATACAGTCAGAAGCAGATTTATCCTGAAGATAATGAAGCTTAAGCATCTGGGCTCTTTACTTGCACCAGACTGGTTCCTGGGGTGGTCTAGGTGGGGAGTGGAAGTCAGGTTGCAAACAGGAGGCATTTCTGAAAATGTCCCTAAAAATATCTCTGAAGAATGAGACCTGGATATCTAAAACTCTAGTAGTTTTTGTGATTTCTTTTCTTATGC